>NW_025999546.1:5375000-5975000 GCF_019419815.1 Pyrus x bretschneideri
TAATACACTACTCTCGACACAAAGAAGCTCCCTCTCAAGGTTTGTGATAACCCCAGCAATAATCTCAAGAAACCTTTTCTGATGTGGAAGATCAGTCAAAACTGCAACCACATAGCATACTCGGAATTTCAAGAGACTTTACAACCAATGCTCTACCAAGAACAATCCCTAACCGACTTGGCTCTAGATACCAATTGTTGAATAAGAAGAGTATCCAAGATAACACTAATGATCCCAAGAAGAAGAAAATAGAGCACACTCTTAAAGAAAACTCACAAAACAAACTAATTAGCAAAGCTTTTCTTATTTAGCTCTAGGCTTTGTTTTTCCTTGGATGATATACAATGCTTGGGGACTTGGGTATTTATAGCAAACCAAATGAAAGCTACACCACACACTTACTTCACCTACAACATCCACCTACTTCACCTACAACCTCCACTTACTTCACCAACCTTACACACTTACTTCACCTACAACATGACATTGATTCTCAACAGCGTATGATTCCTTAGATTGGCTCTCAGATTTTTCTATAGCAGAAAGTGACCTTAAAGCATCCTCATCATCTTCTTTTGACCCATAAACTTTCCTTACTTGGTCAGCTCCAGAATTGATAGCTTGCAATTTGCGATCATCAACCAACCGTAGAAATGGATCAACCTAACAGCATGTCATGAAAGCATACACGTCAGTATTGAGCAAAGCTAACTTCGGAAACTTCAAATCAAACTACAAATAACTTAAAAGGTCCGCCAATTTAACATTCAATGGAAATGTGGTCCGGAAACTCTGTTGCACGTACTGTTTCATTTGTAAGTGCTGCTTTAGCACAAGGAGCGAGAGCAACCACGTTGTAGGCTTTAGCTGAGAAGATGATCATCGATGTTGCCAAAGTAAAGAGGGATCTGCGCCTTGATGGCTGCAATCCTGCAATACGAAATCCCCTAGTTAAAAATGGCATCCAAAAAATTACAACCCAAAGTGGTTTGCGGCCGTCAGTTACATTCCAGTGCAACGAATATATTCAATATGGAATTACAAACTAAAGTTGAAAATATCATACTTACTAAATAGAGGATATTAGGATATTACGAGAAGGCGTATTCAATAGAAACTGCATCATTAAACGAAAGCTGCTTCTTACGATGCATGTCCTTCTATACTAGATATGCTTTGCTTTCATGCTATATCTCTTAAGCCACCATCCACTTGCAACTTAATCAACGAGTTGATTACCAATTTACCATATAGTTAATAAGAAGCAAAAATCTGTATGTACTTCAGTTTGTCAAGGTGTGAAGAAACACAACATCAGGTTTACAGCCAAAACAATACAGCAACTTATCACGTATGTTTCCCGAGACTCGTAATCAGGCACAAAATTCTTGACTGAAACTCACCATTACAACATGTTTCAAAGGAAATTCTTCTATAAACTAGACCAAACAGTTAAAAATTCAGTAATAGAAGACAGAGGGCAAGATTAAACTGCAATTTACTCTCCAGCTCACTCCTCTATTAATTTACCAGTAACTGAGTTGTTTTACTGAGCCTTAACATTAGATAACTTACACAATTCCTAAATCATATGTTGAGCAAGAAATTTATGAACAATACAATCTCAATCTTGGCATTTCACTATAGATGAGCAATGCATTTATGTTGCTAAGAACTTATGGAAAAGAAACCGTCTGTAGACTCGAGGGCTTACCTCCTCCAAGAGAAATGCTCCTTAGGGAAAAGGCTAGCTGAAAAATTCGGATCAGGGTCTCATCGGAGGTGTTCTACATGACATAGTGAATCCAAACAAAGTGAAAATTGGGGACCAAACAAGGAGAAAAAAAATTAACTACAAATTTCATTATAAAGTCGATTTGTAACTTGCACAAATTACAAATCCACTAACCCTGAAATTCTGTAGACTAACAGTAAATATTTTTGTTATCTAAACCCAAGATTCCAGACAAGGGGGACAAAAGCATGTCATTTTAACTTCATTGTTGTCATTGATGTAGCCTTTTTAGTTTATAGCTTAAGGATCGGGAGCCAGTTAGCTTAAATTAAGGATTGAATGATCGAATTGATAATGGTGGATTGGTAAGGATAGAGCTGATGACTAATAGCAAAGTACTTTATTCCTATAATTTGGGAAAATCCATTTTACCCCGAAATTGAGTAGTCTCGAGAAAAAAGCAATATCCAAACACAAGGCAAAATAGAAAAATAGGAGCTGTACCTTAACATGCAAGCAAAAATGGAAGTTGTACCTTAGTTCGAGCATAAAGTAGCACAAGACTGTAGGTATTAGCAATTGCTTCATAGTTCTCAGGTGTATTTGAAGGAGAGATGGATTGTGCCCAGATTGATGAAAGCAGAAGGGTAATCTGACGACTGCTTAACCTAAGGGACATTGTCTGCAAAAATCAGTCGGAAGAAAAATGGTCACAATGGAAGATGATCAAGTAATACTATAGTGTTCAAAGCACATAGTCATTGTATGACAATAGCAGAACCAACAAACAATACCGAATCTTTATCTGAAATACTAGTAGTTTTTTCATCAGCAGAAGGTGTATCTGATGGGTTCCTTCTAATACTGTAGGCTCGACTGTAAGTTGACTTCAAGCGGTTCATCACAGAGTGATTGCTGACTGAACCATCCTCATTACCGATAGACTCACTTGTAGCTGATGGATGCCTTCTTGAACTAAATTTGGACTTCAATCTGTTCAACATGGATTCGTTAGGAACCTTTGCTTCTTCCACAATTACAACTTTGTCCTTCATCTCTTGAGGAATGTTTTCCTGTGAGTGAGATTGATGGTTTAATTTTTCAAAGAGCGCAGCTGATGAAGAAAATACTGATACAGTTCTAGAGAGGGTCCTTCCAATATTATTTTTCTTTGTAGTAATGGGCGCAGCAGCACAAGGACGAGGGCAAACAGATGAGGGAACAAGTACGACAGAAAAAATACGGTGTGCGCCCACCCTGCTTTCATGGTCTACGCAGACCATAGCTACGAGTAACTGATGAAATAATGCCTCAGGAAATGTCTACAGAAATTCAGACATTCAAACCACAAAACGAAAACAAAGAAAATCAGATGGAAACTTGGTATTGTGCACTAATAATTGTAGATCGAAGGAAGTATCGAAGGAAGTGATATAACTGATGCATTCTTGCCTTGTTTTGATATGTCAAATTAGGTATTGTCGCCACAACTTGACCAGTACGGTAAACAGTAGAAATCAAGGTTCTAGCCATAACAGTAATGTTAGACACGTTTTCTAACATCACGGCCATCATGTCAAGAACAGGACCTGCATCTCCAACCTGCACAATAAAAGAGCAATAATATCTACCTTGGGAGACTATTTGTTCCATCTTTAAAGAAATGTAATGGATGTTATCATCACCTTATGTGTCAACTGCACAAGGCACTCATCCACTGCTGCTCGAAATTTTCGGTTCCATTCAATTACTTCGGCCCCCAAATTTGAATCATCAAGTGAGCAATGTATACTTTTCCGCAGGTGTCTCATCATATCACTCAGAGCACCAATTATCGCAACTGATGATTGGACCTTTGCTTCTCGAGCAAGAGAGGTGGCAACATCAACAATGTCGAGCTGCATATTTGGGTTCTTAAGAACATTCTTGTGATCAAGATGCTTAATTAAGATGGACAACATGAAGTGCCTGTTCTGCCCTGCAAGAAGCAGTTCACAGGTCATCAAAATATCAGTTGGAAGAGTGCAACTAATATCATCACAAAAGAAGACTAGTCAAGTTCCCAGAGGCAACAAGTTCTAAGCAATTTGAAGAAAAATTAAATACCACAATTTTCAATTATTAACTGCATATCCATCAAGACAGACAGCGCGAGTCCATGTTTAGGAGACCAGAGATCTCCATTATCAAAACAGCGGAACAAAGATTCTAATACACACCGTACGGTTGTAGCTTCCTTGGCTAACTTAGCAATCTTGTGCAGGCAAACCTTTGACCAGAATCTGGGGTTATTCATGTCGTCCCTGTAAACAAAAACAAGAAGAAGAAATAATACATTAGCTATAACATAATGAAATAGCTAGAATGATACATAATGATAGTTAGTTAGTTAGTTATTTACGCAATACTGTGCCAAGAAAAACTACCCTGATACATGGACTTCGCCTATTTCACTCCCTAGCAGCCTCAAGGACGAAATCCTTGTCATGGGTTCTAGTGAAGGTGAAACTTCTCCTGGACTTCCAATCTGGATGTCTTGTTTTTCTGACTTATTCTTTGGACCTCCATAATTTTCCAAGACAACTGAAACAACCTGATTTACAAAAGGAAAATAAAAGGTTGTCGGATGCTAATGATTTGTGGCTTGAAAAACATGAAAATTGGACTACGCCGTAAATGCCATTAGAAGTTATGAAGAACCCAGACATGAAAAAAGACAGAAAGAAAAAGAATCTGTAAACAATAGTTGATATAAAAAGAGTGTCCCTATAGGTTTTTTTTTTTTTTTTTTTTTTTTCCCTTCCTACAGCTACAAGCAGAAGATGACAATTATTTAAAATTGTATGAGTCTATGAACATAAATGAGCACATTTTTTTAGTTAGATAAAATAGCAATTAAAAAAGCGATAAGGTAATTATATCAGAAACAATTATATAAGAATTAGACATAGCAGTAAATGGTGCCAAATAAATTACGCTGTCGAATTCTGATGAAATATGACAGAATTCACCCATGAACCAAACCTGCATACAAAAAAAACACTTGTGAGGATGCATATGGGAGAATTTGCAACTCATACAAGATTATGATTTACAAGATCTAGTGCCGCTCCGCATGAGTCACTAGTTACCCTTCTCACCTACGCATCAATATTCTAACAAATCTTTCGCACTAGGTGACAATGTGAAAATTATGAATATCACACTACATGATACTAAATTGAATATCACATGCGAAACAAGTAGCAGTGCATGAAGTAATGACCAAATTGAAATGAGGATGAATTACCATTGATGATAGAGCTTGAAGCCCAGCAGAACGCAAACACTTATCCGTCCCGTCCTCCCTCGTTTCTTGAGCTAAAAGACAAAGTTTTGGAATTATGCCATCTAAATTAAACATATATGTACCATCCTTCTGCACAATCAAAACAGCTACATGAGATTAAGAACTTCCATAGGAGAAAAGGCTGCAGCTTCAGAAGCAAGTCATACCCAATTACCAAAAACAAACAACAATCTGAAAGAGAGAGAATGTGCCGACAATTCCCACCTGATTATTTATAAACTCAATAAGAGTTTGGCATCCTAAAAGACGTATTTCATCGTGTCGTGTTTGATCAAGTAGAATCTGTACAATGCCAAGCACGCTACTTGCAAATAATGGCCTGCCATATATAAACAGATCACAACTTGTACATCAAAACCAATAATTTCCGCACAACTATTCATGAGCTAAATCGAACTGCAGAGGATAGTTTTGTAATCTGTTTTCAACAAGTCAGTCAATAACTTAATGGACAAGCATTCAAGAAAACTTTTACCAGAAAAATAGACGAAAAAACTACGAGATACAAAGCGGGCTACAATTAGACACAATAAATTTACTTCAAATAGGTGGCACGATGAGTCTGACAACACAATGAGTTAACAGATAAGTATTGCTGCTTACAATTCTCTAAAGAAAATCTAAAGAACCACATTGATATATGCCTCCATTCATCTCATACGGAATCACTTCTTTGATATTATTCTTCGATAATTCTAACCAATTATGATAGTGTCTGAATTTGTCTGTGTTCGTCTTAGACTCGTCCTCTCTCAGCCGGAAATAAAATATGCATACCTTATGCCAAGATATGACTGTATGTATCTATGATCTATGCCATATGAGAAAACTAATGGGATGAATCTCAGATTTTGGCATCAGCGAATACATCACCAATAAATAAACAGATAAAGGTTAGTTTGGATTCCATAGCTCGGAGAAAATTTTCAGTCAATTCACCTCATGCCAAATCTATCTCTGTCAACCTATAAAAAGTATTGTTTGTGCTCTCAACAAACTTTCTACATTAACCATTCTACGCATTGTATCAGAGTAGATAAACCTTAGGCTTGCCAAATCTACTCAACCAATCAAAAGTATCGTTTGTGTTGTAAACATAAAGTCTACATTGGACATTCTTCACCTTGCACTGTATAATCACAGGCCTCTCCACTTATTGCCACATGATTTTATTCCGGATGTTCTAACTGTAACATGATGCCAGAGCAGGATATTCAGACATTCGTTTGGCCTGATTTGGCCACAGATGCTCCATGTCGTCCAACATATTTACTCTGCATGTTTGGCAAAGTCAGCACATATGAGAAGATGAGTTGAGAAAGCAGAAACCCACCGATGCTCGTTCACAATTTGGACATAATACATGTAAAACCCAAGCTTCAAAAATTAGTGCCTTAGTTTTCTAATGTGGATTGACTTGTTTAAGTTCTACAGTTTGCTCAAGTAACCGTGGATGGTGCATTTGTCCATAGTAAAAATCCACACATGCTCTAGCGTTTCTCAATAACGTTTCGGAATCCGAAGACAGGATCATACTAGGCAATAACCTTTATAATTCATTCACATGTATTATGAACTAAAAAACTCACATTTGCTCCTTACAAGAGACCAACAGCTTCCGGTAGATACACATGACGACTTTCACAGAGTGAAAATTTTCAGTCCTCAAATCCTTGTAACACCGTTGCTCCAGAGTAGTTGTGATCTAAATTATAAATTTTGAAATTATATCAACGTGACAAAAGAATACACAAATGAAAAGTAAAATAAAATCTATATAACCTGAAAGGTCAAGAAAATGAATAAACATTATTTAACAGATAAAAAATCAACGATAGGCCAGACGAAAATTAAAAGATAAGGAGCCATTTAAACACAATTAATCCCTTAGGTTTAGCATATTTCAAAGTTAAATGTTATTGCTTTCCATAATTAAGTTTGTACGCACATTTAACTATCATTCTTCATCATCTTAGTCAAAACATGAGAGGTATTGTGTTTCAGTTAATCTCAGATTCTGACACTACACTAATGCCTCGTACAAATTGGCCTATCCCAAGTTACTTTATCCAGTTCAATTTGGTGTAGTCGTTAATGATAACCGCCCTAATAAACAACGGTCCTCCAAACCAAAAGAAAACTTCCACATCAATAGTACCGTTACTAAATTCCACAATGGCCTTCACCCAAATCAACTTAAATCAGCAGCTGCATACACGAGGATACACCAATTTTGACATTACAGTATCGCTTAAGTTCATGGCAGCAAGGTGAAGCACATTTTATACAATGAGCAGAGGTGGCACCTTTGGAATACGAAGAGGAGTTTTTGAAGCATATTCACATAGTTTACTGATCTTGCGCTCATTCGGTTTTTCATCCTGACAAAATAGGAAAGAAATGTTCCAATAACACAACTGAAGGAACAAACATAAAAAAAAAAAAAACTTTACATACATACCAGTTGTGCTCAAAACCTAATTAAACAAAAAGACCGATTGCAAAATTGTGACGAATTCATTTTAAAGGAGGAAAAAAATGGGAAATGTAAACACCAAATTGTGAACAATTTTTGGATAACACTCTGGTAACACGATAAGAACCGTAAATTTGACAGTGTAACTCACAGAAGGCTTCATCATATTATCTGACTCATTATATAGTGAATAATAAAGAGAAAAGTGCTCGTTTCTTGCGACACAAGTTACCAATTTTTCACAAGATCCTCAAAACCCAATAACCAAAACGCCCCACATTGGTTCAGTATACAATTTACATGGTTCTTTTTCTTCTTTTTTTTAACTTTGCACCATAAACTTAATATTCAATTAGACATTAATTAAAACAACCCCAACAATAATAAAAATGTAAATAAAAGAGATCACACTTGAGAGCGAGGAAATATCTCGGCGAGCATATGCTTGTACCGTTTGACGGGATGCCGTGATCTCGCACGCAATGCCGGACAGAAGAAGCACAGACTTTCACAAACAGGGAACACTTGCCTTGAAATCACACCCATCTTTTTTTTCTTCAGTCACACTTCTCAATTTTCTCAAATCATATACAACGACATATGCGTAGAATGTATGTGTATACGTTGTGCAAAAAAATTCAATTCCGATGAGATAGGAATTCGTGTGTTTTTTTTCCCTTTTTTTTTTGATTTTTGGTCTGAAAGGAATGGTAATCGGAATTGTGGAATGGGGAAGAAGGTGGTAGTGGCGGTGGTGGTTGGGGATGTTCCTCGGGGAATGGGACGGTGGAGATGGTCCGAGCGAGTAGACGAACGGATCACCGAGGTTCACCACCGGAGGAGGAAAATGTGTTGAAAAGGAAAGGAGAATAAATAAGTAATTAAATAAATTACAGTCACTTTCTCTTTATTTTGTCGTATAATAAGCTTTGAAAAATTTGGAAAAATAACACATTTTAGACCCAATGTAGAGTTATATTTTAATTTTATGATAATTATAACCAAAATTTGACGTAAAAGTACTAATATACCCTAAATATTAGCATTTCTCATAACAAGCAAAACACAACCTTTAAACAACCTTATAATGAAGAATTAATCTCTATCACCTTTTTGTTTTCATTATTCTCTGCAACTTTTGAACAACTTCCTGCAACCTTCCGAATTTCTGCACAATGAAAGCATGAATCAGAAAACAAAACCAGCAACATTTTTGCCGTATCATTTCTATGCCTTTGCAAGAATTAGAGATTTTGGTGGCCAAACAAAATTTGACTCCATAAGCAGCAGGGAGGCAAGGACTACGAGTGGAGGATGATTCCCTCCCCATCACATTGAGAGTTATGCTCGAAAAAAATGTTTTACTTCACACTGGCCCCTGGAGGATTTTCCGTGGTATATTTATTTGGTCTTAATTTATGTTTTACTCTGTTTTAATTCATGCTTTCATTATGGTTTAAAGGTTGTAGATATCTAAAGGTATAGTTAAAGATCGTAGACATCTGAATATAGTTTAAATCTCCAACTATATTCAAATCTGCAATCTTATAAGTTGGATTTTGGTTGTTGTGAGAAACCCTAACATTAAGGATATATTAGTACTTTTAATCAATTTTTGGTTATAATTATCATAAAATTTAAGTTCTGGTTATAATTCTTCATAAGGTCCAAATTTTAGTTATATTTCCAAATTTCCCATAAGTTTTGGCCGTTTTATATACGAAATAGTTATTACTGCTACTGCTATTTCTGGCACACTCTCTTTCTATGGTTTTTTATTTTTTTACGTGTACGTAATTATTGTATTGAGTTTGAATTTCTCACTAATTTGAATTACTTTAAAGAAAAATATCATTTTAAAGAGGGAGGCCAAAAAGAAAGAATTATGATGGAAGCTTCTAGTGTTGTGTTATTTCACCTAATAGTAATAATATTGAGAAATGTTGTAATTTTGAATTATATACCTCTGGTTATTTTTAAAGAAAAGATTATAATGGATTTGACGTTCATGTAGGTCTTGAGTGGCTGGAGGCAGTTGGCAAAGAGAAGGAGGAACCCGACTTTGGAGAGGTTCGGATCCGGGTTGGGAAGATCCGAGAGGATGATTTTCGAGACGTTGAGCTGTAGGCAGGCCTTGTGGGTGAACAAACTCGTCAAAGGGGTTATTGGGCGCCAATCGGATCGGGTTGAGGAGAACCGGATCTCGGCGGAGCAAAACGAGAAAAAAGGGAGGAGAAAGAGAGGAGGGGGAGGGGGAATTGGCGAGGGGGAACGAGGGTGGCTCTCGGCGTTTGTGAAAACATAGAGCAGAGAGAGACGTGAGGGAGCTAGTCCACGTGTCTCATGGTTCTCAACTGGTCTTGCTAGCGAGGGAGTTAGCCCATGCAACATACTTGTCCTCTTTGGTCCATTTAACTTAGTTTATGCACTTAACAAACACATGATTACATTAATAAGTAGTGCGGTCCAGTACAATGACAGTTAGTGAGACCAAAAAAACGACTAATGAAATTTTGAGAATGCTAAGGGGACTCTCCATGAACTTTTTAGCACCTTATAATGTAACGTCAATTTATGTCTCAACATTATAAAACATAATGCAAAAAATATGAGGTGACAACAAGTTCATAAAAAATCTCACTTTTGGAAAAGTCTCTTTAGCATTACTGTGGAAATTTTAACGTGGGATTAATTACTTAATTTTTATACCAACATGTTTAGGAAGTAAAGTATACAAATGTCGGGCTATAATTGTTAGATTATTTTCAATTCTTCACGCGTTCAAGCTAAATAAATAATTTTCTATCCTATTGAGAGAAATCGGGACCGTCTTTGTATTTGTTTTGCCGTATGAGGTTTTTTGTGAGCCAACTTCTTCTTCTATATGGCTCTAAATTATGTATTTTATTGACGTTTTGAAGTAATGAAATTATGGTTGCTCTAAAAGGAGGGTCGGGGCCACTCAGTATTACGGTTGGGTGATATTCCTTTTCACTTGGAAGCGAGAGGTCTTAGATTCGAATCTCGTGGATGCCGAATTCGATACCAAAGTAGACTGCCACTGTGTGACTTAGCCGAACTCTTCCTCCATTTAGTAGAAAAATATGCATGTACTCAAAAAAGGAGGGTCGGGAGGATTGTATTTGAGGGTGGGATGGACGGTATTGGAAGAAAGGAGAAATAATGTATACATTCTTTTATGGTAGAAAGGAGAAAGAGGTTTGGCTTGGAGCCGTGATGCCACCGTTGTCTGTGGGGATTCAAAATATTATTCTTACAATCTATTTGTACCTACTTCTTAATAGAGATTGAACCCATATGCGTTGGTGAACCCTACTCATACGGATTGCGACTCCTACTTGCTTTCCTACGCTGACTAGACAAAAAGCCTTCCTTAAGGATATTACAAGAAAGAAGAATTTTGAAACATCATGATATATTGAAGGCCTAATCACATAAATGATCTTTGTGATGATAAGATAATTGAAAGATAGTCTAGTGGTAAAAAAAATTAAGATTTAAACCTTCGTGGTGTAGTCCGTAAGTAAATTTAGTTCAAAAATTATTTTTCTGTTAAATACAAGGGTAAAAATGTACTTTAATGTGCACGGGGTAAGGGAATCGGAAGATAGCCCCATGGTAAAAAAAAATAGGATTTCAACTCTCATGTTGCACATTAAAGTACTTTTTTAACCTTGTATTTAACGGAAAAATAATTTTTAAACTAAATTTATTAAAGGACTACGTCACAAGGCCTTAAATCCTAATATTTTGCCACATGGGCTATTTATCGATTACAGGACATTTTATCCAATTAGGCATATATTGAAATACTAGCGTCTTGGAAATCGGTCACTCATGCATGCGCTGATTGAATTTTAAAATTTTTCTAGTTTTTATATTTAGAAAAACTCATTGGACTGTGTTTTGTCAGTTCTCCCTCCAATCAACACTCTGTTGCGGAAAACCCTAACCCTAACCCTGACCTCTCTCCCCTCTTTTTGCCCGTCTTATGGAGATTTACAAAAAAACATGAGTTTGGATGGGAGGTTAAGTTTGCTGTGTGTGTGTGTGTGTGTATATTTGGTAGTACAAAGGAGCTATTATTTCATGCTGTGGATCAGACAACAAATGCCAAGATCTGGGCTCCTAATGGAAATTATTTTTCCACCAATGCCTGCCTAACAAGAGATTATGGAGTCTGTAAGGACGAGATGTGCTCCTCCACGGCCATAAACGACGTAGAGAGTCGATCATATGGCGATATTATATGAGAAATTTTATTTAAACCCATTTAATCTTTTTCTACACCTAACTTAAATTTTAAATGTTAGTTTTTTATTTTACCTTATTGTATAATTATTATTAAGTACAAAATGAAATTAACAATAAAACTCATATTTATTAATAAACCCAAACATTTATTGTGTAGATGACATATTAACAAAAAAATGTAGATGGCAGCACTTTCTCTTAAGAAAAACAATTAATGATTTACAAGATTGGGGAAATATCAATAAACATGATTAATGTTTCTTCGAATACATGCAACCAATTGATCACACATGCGTGTATATATATATATATATATAGTTCCATTTGATATATGTTAATGGCGGGAATCGGGGATCAGTGATCTGGATTATGCTTTGGAGTTTGGAAGGGTACGGTTGAACAGACAAGAAATGTAATTGATTCTGGTGAGGGAAGTTGCAGCCAGAAACAAGATGGAAAACAAACACGAAACGTTAAAAAGGGGTTGGAACTTTCAGTTCAAATCTAACTTCTTGTCCCACAATCCCATTTTCTAGTTACCCTTTTCAGACTTCTGGTGTGGATTACACACTCAGATTTCTATGTTGAAATTCTCCCACAAGTTACAACAACATTTTAATTTCATCTCGGAGCCAAAGTTGTTGAGGGTATCGATGAGCTCAAAAGCTGTCCCAGTCCCCCCTGTAGAAAAATACCAAAAAAAGCTCACTCATCTCCTTCCTCTTTCTCATGACTCCATTTGTCTTCTTGTTAAATCTCTCTCTTTCTATCTGTCCGTTCTGGGTGGCGTGTCAAGGCAGAGACCCTAAGAATAATGCTTTAGATTATCACTCGCTCAACAAAAAAGAAAAAAAAAAAAAAAAAAAAAAAGAAAGTGTTTCAATTAATATTAGAAGCCATGTTGAAATCGATTCGAAGCAGGAGTCCCTGCACCTGCATAGCTCCTGCTCCAATTCAATGCTTCTTCCCAATTTACGTGCAGCGATCCGTCTCTACCACCGCCACCACCTTCTCTTTCGTCCTTTCCATCTTTTGCGCTGTTTTTCTTTTTTCTGTAGCTGCCTGTAATGGCTGAATTCACACCCCAATTTTCAGTATAAAAGTGTATAAAAGTGTCAGTCTTGTTGTCAGTCATGGCTGAATTCACACCCTAATTTTCAGTGTCCGTTTCCAGACAGAGTAAAGATAGTTAAAAATCAAATGGGTGAAAAGAAAAATCTACATATTGAATTGGGTTTATGGGGGTATAATAGGTAATAAATTTGGGTTTAAAGAGATATTAATAGTTTAGTTAAAAATCAAATGGATGCAATAAGTAAGTTGGGTGTAGAAATAGGTTACAAAGGTTTAAATAAAATTTCCCATATTATATTTATATACCACTTCTGAAGAGGTTTTGCCTGAAATATCCCAAAGACTCTAACATTATGGTACATTGCATGTGTAGTTTCATGGGTTGATAGTGTGCCTAACAGCCTATGTATTTTAGTTAAGAGGTGGATGAAAAAGTAAGATAGGTGGGTAAATATAGCAGTTAGCACTCTTCTTATTTTTTAATCAATTAGGTCAAGATCCTGGTACAAATATTTGCAATGTTTTCTAGCCTTGGATCTAGTTGCATTGCATCTAATACTTTTGATTCATTCATAAGAAATTAATAAATAAAAAAATTAATGTGAATTTTATTGCAATTAATTATTAGTATTACGAACCAATTCCCATATGGTTGTATTTTGCGCGCATTTTGCTCATCACCCTTAAGGGATGGTAATCGTCACCAGTCACCATCATATTTATAAACGTTGGATTAGTTTAAATTTTGAGATTTTTGTCTATCTACGTAGATTTCTAAATAAAAACTCATCTAACGATATAAACAAAGTAGTGAGCAAAAATATTCCTTGTATTTTTTATTGCAAAGTTGTAGAATTTCTACTGTTGTTTTTTTTTTCTTTCAAATTTTTGTTTTATGAAAGAATGCCTGCCTACCATTGTAAATGGCTCTCTCTCCTAGCCGTTCCCCTTCAATTTCTCCTCAAACAAAGCAACAAGCAATTAATCAGAACCACTAATTCATCCTGGCCAAGCTGGAGAGAGAATTAACCTTGCCATTGGTGCTCGTTTGCAAACTTCCAGCCCAACAAAACAAAACAAAAAATTCTCTTGCAATTGCAAACAAAAACACAAAAGCTTGAGAGGAAAAGCAAGAGAAGAAAAAAATGGGCAGCAAGGAAAAGTTACGTACTTCTCAAAAAATTTCAATTGTTGGACCATGCACTCTCAAGTTAAAAGAGCTTTTTGGAAAATTAGCAAAATATGCACTGGGTTTCTTCTTAATGTATGCTCTCTGCAATGTTTCCCACTTCTTGTTAAAGCCATATTCTCAGCCTCGCATTACCTCCGACACCGTTGTAAGTCTCTCTCTCTCTCTCTCTCTCTCCCTCTCTCTCTCTCTCCCTCTCTCTCTCCATGTATTCATCTTTGTTTTTTGTTTTGTTCTCATAATTTTGTTTTGGTTTTCCTCTTCATTTTTCATTCCAAAAGTTGGCAATCAATTTTTTTTTCATAACGGGAAATGTTATTCGCACTCCCTGTTTGTCATTATGTAATCCTTATATGAGTATTTTAAAATTTCATGTGCTTCTAATAAAAGCGCTTCTAGCAAAGCCGCTTATGAGCAGAAGCATTTTCAAAGGGCCATTGTGAGTGCATACGAGTGTGAATAGCAGATGGGATCAAGCATTTTGTTGTAATATTTGATCAAATAAAAACTTGCTGCCTTATTCTAGTGAGGCTTATTGCGTAATCGTGTATGCCTTGTGGCGGCTCTCACGTTCTTTATTTGTTTGTAATCTAAATGCTGCATTGAAGAGTAGCAGTTTAATGTAGAGTTAATCTGAATGCAGAAAAGAAACTGCACCTTTCGTTAAAACACGAAAGTACCATCTTTCGCTACCTTGCGTGGTGTTTCTCTTTGGTTCTACTCACTTGCCACTATTATTGTGATTAAATTCTTGCTCTCTCTTATGGTATGCAGATAGGACTGCTGATCGGAAACTTAGGGTTCATACGCAACCTAGTAACGGATTCAGCCAGGAAAACGTTGAATTTTATAGTTGATTTTGGCATGATCTGCTATATGTTTGTGTTAGGCATAGAAATGGATCCATATGTACTCTTTAAAGAACCAACCAAGGATGCTAAAGTGGCCTATGGTGGTATGCTCTCCACATTCATCCTAGCCTGCGCTATAACACCATTTCTGCAGTTTACAGATGGCGGTTTCAAGGTTGACTTCACTCTCTCCCTCTCCACCGTTCTCTCTAGCACCGCCTCTCCTGTACTGACACGTCTCATAACGAGTCTCAAAATAGGCAAGTCGGACATAGGCCAGCTTGTCATTTCTGCAGGAATGCACGCTGATTTTGTATCCACTCTTCTCCTCTCAATTGGCTATGTCTTTTGGCCTGTTGATTCTGGAGGGAAAGTTGTAGAGACTTCAAAACGCGTCCGAAGATCCATTGAGATGGGTTCTGCATTGGTGATCCAGACACTTTTTGCAGGCTATGTTTCACCAATCTTCATGAACTGGGTTAACAACGAAAACCCCGAAGGCAAACCCATCAAAGGTTCACATCTAGTGCTTGCTCTTGCTTTCATGGCCTTGATCATTTCCTGCTCACCAATTTATGGATACAATCCGGCCTTGAGTGCATTTATGGCAGGAACCTTTTTACCGAAGGGGGGGAGAGTATCGAAATGGGTGATCGGCAAGATCAATTACTTGTTATCTACCATTTACTATCCCATTTTTTTCTTCTGGATGGGTTATGAAGCTGCGTTCAAGGAATTTCAACCCGGCCAGTTTGGGACATGGGCAAGGTTATTTGTACTTTTTGGTATAGCAACAGTAGGAAAAGTTGCTGGAACTGTCCTCTGCGGAAAGCTGTTGGGGTTTCACTGGCCGGAATCTATTGCACTCGGGCTTCTTCTCACCACCAAAGGCCATTTTCACATATACTTGGCCATTGCTGCAAAACAAGTTAGTCTCACGTCTCTATTTATTTTTCTCACCTGCTTTCTTCTTCCCTCTCAATTTTCTCTGAGGCATTTTTACTCCTAAAGTTATTAATGATACTGTTTAATTAAGCACATGCTATTTTTCCTCCTTACGGAATCAGAGAACTTACGAGTGATTCGTCACCATTGGTCATATTATGTGAACCACGCTGATCTTGTTGCGTTTTGCTCTTCTGATATTGCATGCAGGCTGGGAAAACATCTACTTCAACCGGCACTGTGATGGTAATAGCTATATTTTTCACGGTTGTGCACGCCCCATCAGTTGTGGCACAAATCATCAAGCGTGCAAGGAAACGGGCACCTACTCATCGAATGTCACTTCAGTTGCTTGACCCTTCAAGCGAACTCCGCATATTACTATGCCTTCATGGGCCTCAAAATGTTCAAACTATGATAAACTTCATTGAGATATCTAGAGGGACAGCTGACCCTGGAATTGTGGTATATGTAACAGACATGATAGAACTCACTGACGAAATTGCAGCCACACTGGTAAAAGAAGAAGGGGCGGACACCATGACTGTGACTCACACAAGAGTGAAAGACATGAGAGATCAAGTCACTTCTGCAGTTCAAGCATATGTAGCGGAGAGTGGAGATGGTATCACACTCAGACGATTGCTTGCACTTTCGACTTTCAGTGGCATGCCCCAGGATATTTGCATTTTGGCAGAGGACTCAATGGTAGGCCTCATCATCTTGCCATTCCACAAGGTTCAACGCGCAGATGGAACCTTGGATAACGGAAATTCTGCTTTCAGATATGTGAACCGTAAGGTAATGTATATCAGAAAACTGAATATTTTTCAAATACCTACAAATTCTACAAGAAAAGGTTAACGAATTCCAGCACCGTGATCATATTTGGAAGCATATGCTTGACACATTCACTGATAAAGCCTGTAGGCTCTAGGTTATATTAGGGCTTTTGGTTTCTATCTCAAAGAATTAGACAATTTAATTAGTAACATGCTAAACACAAAGTAAAGGAGTTAATATCTGTTCAATTTTCCAAGTTCTTCCACATTTCTATAGATTTATCTGTTTTAGCATACTTCTTATTTATCATTAATGATATACTTTGGTATTAACAGATCCTCAAGAATGCTCCGTGCTCCGTTGGGATTCTTGTAGACAGAGGTCTTGGACTGATTGAAAAACTACCAAGAACACAAGATCATTCTGTTAGCGTGGCAGTCATCTTCATTGGTGGCAAAGACGATAGAGAAGCACTTGCCTATGCTGGTCGCGTAGCACGACATGCGGGTGTAAAGCTCACAGTCATAAGATTCTTGGTAGATGCTAGCTCAGAGGCCACAGTCAGACCTGGAAATTACACTGTCAGCCGTTCTGAGCAAGAAGAGGAAATGAAGCTTGACGATGAGTGTTTCGCAAGCTTCTACGAGAGACGTATCGCATGTGGACAAGTTGCTTACGTTGAGAAGCATATGGCCAATTCTGCTGAGACCTATTCTACCTTGAGGGAACTGGATGGGCAGTACGCGCTCATTATAGTGGGACGAGGGGAAAGGGTGAATTCGATTCTGACATTTGGGATGAATGACTGGCAGCAATGTCCGGAGTTGGGGCCAATCGGGGATGTCCTTTCGGGCTCTGATTTCTCAGTCAGAACCTCAGTCTTGATCATCCAAGAAAACACTCTAAAAGGACAACTGGATGGGCTTGAAGATGATTTTTCGATCATGTAAATGTGTCAAACATAGCAAAAGATAGCTTAGAATTTTAGATACAAATTGTAGCAAGGATTTACCACAGATGGTTTGTGAAAAATCGTAGTTTGTATAGAAACTTAGGAGGAGCCATGTGAAAAAAAAGAAAAGTCAAGGCAGGAAAAATGAGGTTAGAAATTACTGAGGTAGTGTAAACTGTAAATCAACAAACGCATTTGTGTCTGAAGACCGCTACAGTAAAGTTTCTTATTTTCTACAATTTCCAACACCGCGCTTGGGCAATGCCGGTTAACCAGGACAGTGCACGAATCTTTGTCCCCGTAAAGGTGCCCATAAGTCATGTTATACCGATTCCTAGGGAACATATGATCAGTTTCATGAAATCCTCTCACTGTAAAATATTGAAGACCCGCAACAAAGACCTTTGGACTAGGGCTGATTTGGTATTGTTGTGCTTTGAATAAAAGTTGCTTCTGCTATGTTGTGAGAATAAGCAGCAAAGTATTTCGTAAACTTTTTTGTAAAAGTGCTTTTGAAAAAAAAAATGCAATATTATAGTGTTTGGTAAACTTTTATGTAAAACAAATATGAAAAAAAAACCGGTTTTTCAAGACCGGTTTTGTAGCTTCTTGTTTTTGGCTTTTTTCCACCCAAAACAGTGAAAAAAGTTGAATTTGAATGTTTACCAAACACAAAAAAGCTCCCAGCTTTTTTTGATACCAATTTTTTTTCAGAATCACCTCAGTACCAAACCAGGGCTTAAATGGGAAGCTCAACTCGAGGTGGGTGACCGATGTAACGTAAATCCATGGTTTCTTGTGTGAGATTACTGTTCTACGATCTCTATCTCGTTGAACCAACTTTTGGCCTCAATACAATTTAAACAGTGTGCTACCTAAATACAATGTGGAAGAAGTTCCAAAATCGAATCCTTCTCTATGATTTTTGTATGGAAACTAGTCTAGCATTATGTTTTATTTTTTGATCAATTGAAACATTTTATTCAAAGAAACATTCTAATCTCCTCTAAGGTAGGAAATATTCTCCAAATCTTGTTGTGAGCCTAGTTCGAATGAAGACAATCCACCAATACCTTTGCACAATATTGTTGGAAGTTTTTCAAAACAAAATATTCTGGAACGGATGAAGGCGCAAAATAGTGCACTGTGCAAGGTTACAACCAGTCTATCTCTTCTTATGTTTAGTTCAACTTTGGTAGTGCATAACATTGTCCAACAACATATTATATTCGGGTTTTATTGTATCCACAAGGAAATATTTGTAGATCCCCTTCACACAAATTGTAGGAGCAAACATTGTCCGAAAGATCATGTTTTTTAGACTTATAAACATTATCTTTTAAAAAAATGATATTTTAAAATATTTTTTCGTATGTGGCACATGATTAACTGCCATGTCAGCAAAAGAGTGGGATCTGCAGTTGTTGGGTTTGACGGAAAAAGGATCCTTGCCAGATTCTTTTTCTGAGAAATTCGAAGATCTTGTGATTGGAAACGTTCATTGTACATCGTACGGTTAGTTTTTATTAAGTATTATTTATATTTAATTTTAAATTTTAAATTTTAAAATAATTTCTAATTGCATAATGTAATGGACAATTCCGTTCAAGAGATCTCCCAAATTCTCAGTTTGAAAGCCAAAAGCAATTCGACACGTACGAGACTCTCGGCCCCAATTACCATATAAAACCCAAATCCTCTCTCTCTCCCCCCCTACTCTCTATCTCTGTCATCTCTAGCTCGCTCGGTCGACCGTCGACAATCTTCGTCATCGTACCATTATCCACATACGCAGCCACCTCCATCTAAAATTTCTAATTCAAAATTTTAATTCAATTTTTATAAAACAAATTTAATTTTAATATTCTAAAGTAAAAATTTTGGGTTGGGAGGGAGAGGGAGGGAGGGAAGGAGGGCGATCCCTCAACCCATAATTTTTTCAAATCTAAAGACTAAATCTTTCCTCTCAGTGCAATATGGCATTTCATGTCGCCTGCCCAATTACATGGTACCAAACACTCTCGCTCTCTCTATCTTTTTTACCTCTCGTCTCTTTCTCTCACTAAAACTCGTCGTTGTTTATCTCAGCCGGCGAATCTGCGACTGTGCGTTAGGGATTCCGCGAACCCTCGCCACCGGGAATGCCAAGGCCTCGTTCCTCGAAGACGTGCTTCGAGTTCACGACTTTCTCATCGATCCCTCCGGAATTAGGGCTCGCGACGATGGCAAAACGGTCCAGGTCGCCGTTCCAAAGGTCGCCCCGCCGCCTCCGCCGCTTCCCCAGCCGGTTATGTCTTCTGCCGTCGGAGATGGTTACGCCGCTGCCGTTGTTGACGATGAGTCCGCCGCCGCGGCCTCCTCCCAGGCCAAACGTGCCGCGCTTCAGCGCAAGGCTGCTGCGGATATGGTGGCGGCTGAGGACTTTGCTCGGCGATTCGAGTCTGGTTATTTGTCGGTGAGGTTCTTGAAATTCACTGCTTTTTATTGTTGAATTGTTTCAAGTGTAAGTGTAGGAGCTAGTTTTTGGGGTTATTATTGTATGAATGTTTGTATCGAATACGTATTACGTGAATTTAGAGTATTTAGTTGTAAAATGAATTGCAATTGCTTAATGCTGACGAGTTTTTGGCTAATACTGCTTCACACTGACATTTTGAGGTTGCTCTTGAGTTAAAGTTTCCGCTTTGCCATGCCCCGGAATAAGAGGAATTGATTATTTAATAATTGGGAGTTTCCCTAAATTGTAGTTTCCATTGATTACTGCATTTGTATATTTCTATATTTGCTAAGTTTGAACGTCATTGATGCGAAGATACGGATATATTTTGTTTGAAAACACAAAATCTGTTAGAAGAAAATAGGTGGATTCTTGAGGCGTTACAGACCGCACTTAGGGCTTGTTTGGTACACCTTTATACCTGGACTTAGCTGGGATTGTCTTGAATAAGCAGTATATCCACGTTTGGTAACGCTGGTTCTTATTCTACGAGGGAATTGGGTAAGCGGGTCCAACCTGAAAAGCTTTGTTAACTTGTCTTATGCAGACCCGTGTAAGAGGAGCGGACAAAGTAAGAACTGCATGGCCAGCACCTAAACATCCTTTCTTATTTTCTATTTTTCATTTTTATTAGGTCTCATATCTGATTCTAAACCAGAAATTGGTATTCCTTCAGTACAAAATTTTCATCGCGTTTAAAATTTCTGTAATGCTCACCTCCTCTAGGGTATAGAAGAAAATAGGTGGATTCAGAAGATCTTACAGAGGGCATTAACAGTAGGACTGACAGATGAGAAATTAAGAGAGATAAAGAAAAAGCCCTTCAAAAGGGCGGATGTTTTAGGATCGGATGGAAAGAAATGCTGCGAAGTAGCTTCTTATGATAACGCAGAGAGTTTATCTTCTCATGGCATAACCTTTACTATCATGTCACCAAAAAAGACTTCATATTCAGCGGACCTAGTAGGGACCGGAATTGAATATTCCATCATAGTATTTTGAGCAGCCCATGGCTCCCATTACCTGCACCATTTTTTGTGTTTGGTTTTTTTGGGACACGTGCCATTATGACTTTCAAGTTTTGCTGAATGTCAAATACATATTTTTGCAGTTGTAATACTTTGACTTTTTTGGGGTGTTGAACTCATTGTTATTTTTCCCGCTATATATTTATGTTCTTTCTATATTTGTTGTTTTTGAAAATATCAGTTATTTTTCCTTTTAACAGGACACCTCAAGAGGCGTTGTGGGTGAAGAGCAAGCTCAGTCCAATGTGAATGTTATGTGCCGGATATGCTTTTGTGGTGAAAATGAAGGAAGTGAGAGAGCAAGAAAAATGCTTCCATGCAAAACTTGTGGCAAGAAGTACCACAGGAACTGCGTAAAGGTTTGGTCTCAACACAGAGGTGTGTCACTCTTCTCTTTTTTTTTCTTACTCCCGAGGCTACAGATTTTGCATAATAAAATTAATTGGACTTCTTTATAGATCTATTTCATTGGAGTTCATGGACATGCCCCCTGTGCCGAATTTGTGAGGTAATGGGTGATTTGCAATATTCGTCCAATGTTGTTGTTTCTATTCATGCGTGAAAGTCCAAATCCTCCATATTTCCTTAAAAAGAATTTACAGGGTCCATTTTTCTTGCTGGACAATTTTTATATGTTTCTGTTCTCTAATGCAACCCCAGTCGCCTTTTCTCTTTTGTTTCTTTCTTTTGGTCAATATTAAATGGCTTATAGAACCCACGTGTATTACTTGCCCAGAAAAGGAGTCAAATTGGATAATTGTAAAACCTGTGCGGAAATCTTGATGTGAATCGAGAGAAAAATAAAATAATTTGAAGGATTGAAGGAAAAGAAATAACTGGAACATGAGGAAAAGAAGTGAGACTTTTTTTTCTTGTATTCTTATTAAACCATTTGCAAAAAGGAAGACCCATTACAGCAGGAGTAGCCTATGTATACAGGGCAATTTAACTCCTGATAAAATGACAAATAAAATTAGCCTAGGTAACAATTTTCTGCTTTCCACTGAATATAACAATGTAGGATACCACTACCATTTTCAACTAGATACCTACACTTGTTATTGACATCAAATAACTTTCATAAGGACTAAGATTGTCTATAGGGGTTTTGGCCTTATGATGGTAATAAACTGTGCTTATTAATGGAATCTTCATACTAAGTGGTGTGACTGTATCTTTTTGTTCCTTTCTTCAGGTGTGCCGAAGAACTGGAGATCCAAACAAGCTTATGTTCTGTAAAAGGTGTGATGGCGCCTACCATTGTTACTGCCAACATCCTTCACACAAGGTAGGGTGTGTACTGCTTAGTCCTGAGTTGTATACTGGCCAACTAAATATTCAAAATATGCTTACTTTTGTAATTCATGGCGCAGAATGTTTCTCCTGGACCTTATGTGTGCCCGAAACATACACGGTGTCACAGCTGTGGGTCAAAAGTCCCCGGAAATGGCTTAAGTGTGAGGTATTAATTATCAATATTGTATACTGTGAGTTTTATTTTCTTCTATCAACGGAAGTGATAAGATGACTGTTATTTTACTTCTGTAATTTTGAAACATTGTAGTAATATAAAATGTTTGTTAGGCACCATGTTAGAATTTAATATTATCTTTCTGATAATTTGGCTTACCAGCACCCTATTTTGGATCTCTCTAAATTATTTTATACTTTTGTACGTAGTTTAGACCCTTTTATACTTCTGTACGTAGTTTGTGACATCTTATTTCTAATTATGTAGCATTTTGTGTCTTTTTCTTCTGCAATGAAAGCCATTTAAATTAAAGTTTTCGTTTTTCTATGAGTTTTGCTGTGTAATTTAGTCTGTTTGTATTTTGTATTTATTTATGCATTTCATATTTTCCCTCCATCTTTAAATAGCTTTTGTCTAAACTAGTCATTCAAATTCTATGCCATCAAGCAGAACTCTGATAGGCTCAGTTTACTTCCTTTTTCTTTTTCTTTTTCTTTTTTTTTTTTAATGTACCAAAGTTATTATTTGTTTGACTATTTATTTACATTTTAGTTTGTACTTTTACGTAGCATGTACTGGTGGACTCACTTCTTTCTTGTTACATTGACAGATGGTTTCTTGGATACACTTGCTGTGATGCATGTGGAAGATTATTTGTGAAGGGGAACTATTGTCCTGTGTGCTTGAAGGTATTTAATTTGCTTCTATGAGGGTTGATTTATCTGAGATACTTTTGTTTTATTAACTTGCATGATTTTTCTCATGACATATTTGTGATCTTATTTTATAGGTTTATAGAGATTCAGAATCAACACCAATGGTTTGCTGTGATCTTTGCCAGCGTTGGGTGCATTGTCATTGTGATGGAATCAGGTTCATTACTTTTATAGACCCATACTAGTTTTGCTGTATTATCCTGCGGCCTGCCTTTACTTTTTCTTGGTCCCAAAGTGAGTAATTTTGTACTATGGAACTTTGGGCCCGAATGTTTGGTGGCAAAATGTTTCCCTACTAGAACTAGTGTTGTAGCAAAGACTAATGTAACACATTTGGAGGAAACACTTCTATTTCCCCCCTCGTCTTTTGACTCTCTCAAATGTGTTTCATTAGCCTTTATGGTCCGGGCTGTTTGGCTAGCAGTTAAATCAATTCAAATAACCACTCTCATGTATAGTGAGTTTATTCTTCGTAAACCTACTTATCTTATATTGATGTATTCTAAATGATCCGACTGTATCTTGTGACGTTATAATTGCTGAATTGTTTATTTTTTTTATTTTTTTTATTTTTTATTTTTAATATCTCTATGGGATTGCTTATTTCCAAAAGGATTCTTTATTTTTTCAGTGATGAGAGATATCAGCTGTATCAGTTAGATGGAAATCTCGAGTACAAATGTGCTACATGTCGTGGAGAATGCTACCAGGTTTGCTCAATAAGATAGTATTCTGTGCTCCACTCCTTTTTGCTTTAATTTTTGTTTTTCTTAATTTTCAGCTTTCATTACTTCTTACTTTGGATTTCTTTTACAGGTCAAGAATAATGAGGATGCTGTGGTAGAGCTTTGGAGGAGAAAAGATGAAGCGGAGCAAGATTTAATTTTTAGCTTGAGGGCTGCTGCAGGGTTGCCAACTCAAGAAGAAATATTTTCTATTTCACCCTATTCCGATGATGAAGAAAATGGCCCTCAATTAATAAAGAATGAGTATGGGCGTCCGTTGAAATTATCTCTCAAAGGGTTAGTTGATAAGTCACAAAAAAAGACCAAGGACAGTGGGAAAAAATCTTCAGATAAAGTGTCTGCTAAGAAAAAGGAATACCAGGAGTTCTTTGTTGGCAAAACTGAAGTGATTCAGAGGTCTGGAGGACATGATGATCCTCAGTCCTTTGGATCTAGCTTGGGCTATGACAAGAATAATGAGATGCGGCCCTACAAAAATACAGAACTAGATTTATATTCTTCGCCTATAGCTGGAAGTATTGGCCACACCGAAGAGATTTGCTCTGTCAATGAGCCAGGTGTTTTGAAGCACAAGTTTGTTGATGAGGTGATGGCGAGCGATGAAGATAGGGCTTCCAAAGTCGTTCGTATCAAGGGTAAGTCTCATGGTCTGGATAGTGGAGAGGATACTGGAAAGCATGCAGGCAAGTCAAAGCCTGTTAAAGGGAAGAAGTTAGTGATAAATTTTGGTGCACGGAAGATAAATTTGCCCAAGTCTCCAACATCTGATGCTTCAACCTGTCAAAGAGAGCAAGATTTGTTGACTTCCAATGGTATGCCTTCTATATGACCTGTTACTTGGCTTATTATATTCTTACTTTTAGCATTGCCATTAGAAAAAGAGTTAGGCTTACATATGGTACCATCATTGAACATTAGGTAATAATAGATTACTGCTTTTAGCCCAACTAAGGCTTGAGTTTGAGAGGAATACCAATGAATGTTCCCACAGCCACCTACAACCAGCATTTATCAAATCTGCCCATTGCTACCCCCTTCACAATCTCTCATTCAGTGTTCAGAAGGGTCGTGTCGGTTGTCAATTTGGGTTTTTAAACCCACAAATAATGATATAGGGGTTGACGGTAGATCTGTCTTCCTTGTTAATGTCTTGGCAATGTGTTGCTGAGATGATGGAAATTTGGGGCATAAACCTTTGTTTCCTACATAGACAACTGAAAACCCAGAGACATTTAGGTTGACATTGACAAAATGTATGTCAGACATACAGATTTTTTTCTTTCTTGTTCTCTCTCCACTTGCAATATTATTTAGAATGTCACTTCAATTTTGAGGGCCAAAAGGAAAAAAACCATCGTTTCTTATTAAAAAAAAAAAATATATATATATATATATATATATATATATTGAGGGCCGAAAACCAATAAGAGAAGTAGCTGCTTATGGTGGATGTGGCCAGGTTACTTTAATTAATAAAGAGAAATAGGCTAGTGGAAAATTCTTGAAAGAAACCAATATATTTTGTGTGTATTGTATGTATATGTAGATATATGACTTGTGTTTCTCTTGATGGGCAGCCGGTGAAGATGCCAGCCAGCAGAGAGCACCTGTTATGGTGGATAGACATGATGGTTTGGTTAATGCTAAAGGTATAAGGATTGCAAGTTGCAACCCATTAGTATGGTGGAAAAGTTCGATCTCTTTTCAATTGATTAGTATTTCAGTCAAAATTTGATGTTTTCTTATGTTGTGTCATTGAAAGTTGAAACCTTCGTGATGACATTGTGCAGATAGAAGTGATTATTCTAGCCCCTTGAAAGTTCCAAAGGTTTCTGGGAGAGAAGGAAACCTTATAAAGTTGGGAAAAGTTAGGTCCGGAGCTTCTGATCATAACCCCAAATTTGCAAGAGGGGATAAGGCTGATGAATATGAAGCCATTCAACCTGAGCAGACACCTGTTTCGTTTGGAAAAGGCATTGAAGGAGGCATGACTGCAGCTGTGCCTGTAGGTGAAGTCCCGACTTTAAGAAATGACAGGGTATATGCCCGGAAGCATTCACATGGCAGGTCTAATATACGTACTGAAACCAATGATTACGCTCAGACACCCGTGTCACATTCTTCGTCAAAAGATGCCAAACCTCCATCATTGAAGTTTAAGCTCAAGAAGCCTAATATTGAAAATCAGAATTCTTCTCATCATGAGGAAGAAAAAAGTTACGTCAAGGGCCAGCGGTCAAAAAGAAAGAGACCATCACCGTTTATGGAGAAGACATCAT
This sequence comes from Pyrus x bretschneideri, assembly GCF_019419815.1. NCBI lineage: Eukaryota > Viridiplantae > Streptophyta > Magnoliopsida > Rosales > Rosaceae > Pyrus > Pyrus x bretschneideri. Next base: position 5,401,367 of record NW_025999546.1, read on the forward strand.
TTGGTGAGAATGATGACAAGACACAATCAGTTCAGGATAATGTAATGGATGAGATGGATGTTAACTGGATATTGAAAAAAATGGGCAGAGATGCAATCGGAAAGCGAGTTGAAGTTCAGCAGCTATCTGACAATTCATGGTGAGTTTGTTGTTTCTGTATAGTGCATTACTAAGTCTCATAGGACCCTAAATAAGATAAAACAAAATGTTACAGTTCATACTAACATATAAAAGGACTTCTTGAGTTGTAAACTATTTAATGCCAGCAATTTAGTCATTAAGTCGATTGTCGTTCATGTTTTCTGCTAAATGATTGTTTCCCATGAAGATGAAGTTGTCAGTTTCAAGTGTTACTTTAAGGGGAGACTTTTGATGTTATCGTTTGAGCTGATTTCTTTCCTTTTTCCCTTGTTTCGTACAGGCATAAGGGAGTGGTTAGCGATGTTATCAAAGGCATGTCAACATTATCTGTAACTTTAGATGATGGCAAAGTCAAATCTCTAGAACTCGGGAAGCAAGGGGTTCGATTTGTATCTCAAAAGCATAAGAGGCCAAGAACATGAGGGCTGTACGTAGTACACACAACTTGATGTTTGTGTTAATCTCATCCGGAGGCTTTCTTCCAGATTAAGATGAAGGGGAAGTTGTCTGCCTCTGAAAAGGTGGTAGAGATAACATGTTGTAGCATATCCATTGGCTTGTATCTTTGCTCACATTCTTTCAGACTTGAGAGAGGATTGTATGTGCGGGGGCTGTTCAGTTTCATCGGTCGTGAAGAATTAGTTCTGGTGAACCGGGGTAAATTCTGAGGTAGGCAGGTTTTCTTTTCTTTTTCTCTTTTTTTGTCGTTGTATAGACAGCTAAGCTACCTTCTTGAAATGTATTCGAATACTCAGCCTCGAACTATGATATTTTAGAACTCTCGGTAACAGAGAGGATAGGAATGAAAAGTTGTTTTCGTACCGGTCCAGATGTGTTTACCATCTTTGAAAGTATGAATGCTTCCGGCATTACTTTGATGACTGAAATTTGTTCAGCAATTAGAAAGCATCCCATCCTCAAGTCATTGTTTGTGCAGATCGTGGTGCCTCGTAACTGACTACGCCTGAGCGGGAGTCAGTTTTGGTGGCACCATCAATTAGTCGTGAAACTGTAAATCCCACGCCTGACGAACTTGGTAAGTTCTGGAAACCTGCAGGGGTGAACTGCGAAATCAAGACTACTTCAAACGAGGTTAGAATAAAGAAGATGAATGAAGGAGGGTTGTGCTTGCTTTTCTGTGGAATATTTCGCATCCTAAAGTTCCTTAGAAGGAGGGGCAATACTAGTTGTAAATGTTAAGTGGATAACTTTGGGTCTGTGATCCTGAACACAGGATCACAGACCCGGTACCATAACTCAAGGACCCCGAACCCTAGTTTTGCATGAGAGACCTTGAACCCTGCTACCAAATTTGCCGGATAGCGAGTTTGATAACAGTACAAATTTTCAACTAGAAACTCCTTTCCGAAGCAGTATTCGCAATCATTTCTCAACTCTGAAGTATGAAGATGAAGTAATGTAACTGAGAAACTAACGTGAGAGTTATTTCTTTCGAAAACCTTTCGACAGATTAAACTATACAGGTGGAGGTGGCAAGTCTAGCAGAAGCCAAAATCCGACACAATCATCACCGTCCAAGTCCCCCTGGATTGCAAGGAAGTGCAAGCCTCCACAATCCTTCTTTGCTGCTTCCCAAGCTTCGGCTTCACTACTTGTTTCAGGAGTTTTATTGTAGGTGGCGTAAATATATCGGCCAGAGATCCCGACAGAAAGAAGCAAGCGAGCCCGTGACAGATCGACTTCAATCGAGCAAACTTCCAACCCATTCATCCAAGCTACACCACCATATAGCAAGATGTTGTAAGGATCCTTGATTGTTAAGAGGAATGACACAAAATAGTACAAGACTCAATAGGATTGAGAGCGGACTTAGGGAAAATGTATCACAAGAAGATATTGTTATCTTGTCGGTCCACTCGCCCAACAGTTCATATTAGCAATCTAATGACATAAAATGCTATCTGCGTATGAATATATGCAAGTAAATATGCACAAGAAGAAGATGACAGTCCGAGAGAATAAACACCTGCTAGCGGTTTTGCACGCGAAGATGCAACAGCCAATCCTGGAATCAATGTCTTCTCGTCAATTTCAATCCCCAACAGATCCAAATCTAGACTTGCACCAAACACAAGGTTCGTATCTAAGGATGAGATTTCCTCTTGAACAGCTGAAACAGGAAGTAGAATTAGCAAGGGCACATGAAATGTTACTGGATGAATAAGGCAGGTCAGGGAATGTGACTTGTTATATCTGTCGAAATGTCGCCATTAGCAAGTCCTTTACCTGAAAAGGGCAACTGAACAAAGGCCCATTTCTCGCCAACAAGATTTTCCGGAAGTTCCATTGGGAAAGGGTTATCCAACGCAAGGAGTGGCTTAGATCCTTTCTGGAAACCAGGATGGCGTGTGTATACTGTCTCATAGCGTTCTTCCAACCACAAAAGCAGCGATAGGCACTGCAAAAAGCAATGTTTTAAGACAATTAGCTGACAGAGAGAAGCATTTGTACCAGAAACTCAAAGAAAAGCGGTGTTTCAAAGTCATGCAACTTCTGCATCTCTGCGGAAATAAGTTACTTGATCAATTGTGTGGTTGAAAAAATGCTTCCTCAATCCGTATATGTTCCAAAAATTAGAGAATTGATAAGAAAAACATGCTTACCCGTTTGCTGGGAATCGGCTTTATACCGAGCTCGTTACATGCTTTTGTGATAATTGTCTGCATCTGTGACCTACATAGTCCAAATGAACATATCATAAAGGTGGAACCGTTTCCAAATCCCAATTGACATGCTTTCTCAAGTATGCACAATCCACAGAAGCCCACATTATGCGCAAAATAAACTGCTAACTTCTGCGATTTTAACCGTCTAGTTTACGAACTGTTACAATTCGAGGACAATGACTTTATTTCATCGTCTCTTTCGAAATATTTCACGCACGAGTGACCAATGCGAGGGTAAATTGAAGTTTCACAAGTGTGAAGCACCTCATACATGCCCCAAACGTGCTATTTTCGTTAAAAATTTGGCAACATTTATGCCATTGTTAACAACTAGTAAGACATTAGTTGCACCAACCCCATGAGCGCAACTCAGTGGTTGTGATTTACGTAGTTGTTGATTTGTTTGACATATATAGATGACTAAACCGTCTTCAGTTTACTAGCAGAGATGATATTTAAATGAAGATTAAGAAAATGAATGGTTATGATTACCTGAAGTAGCGGATTTTATCCGGCAGAGGGATGCCTAATTCGTCACTAATGGACACAATAGCATCCTTCAAAGTAATGCTGTTGATAACGTTGTTCGGAAAATACTTTGTAAACTGCAGAGACAGCGATTCGTCACACACTACCAGCTCCCACACCTTCTTCCCCCTGATATCCAAAATCGGCCTGGAGCAGAAATCCAGCTCCCACTCCGAAATGCTCTCCGGGTCGGTTTCTGGGTCGAGGTAGCTCAGCTCCGCCGTCGGGTCATCGTCCACTTCATCGAATTCCTCCTCCTCTGCCTCTTGCGTCGTGGAAACAGAGCTTTCCGATACGGAATTTGGTCGGAAACAGCGGAGTTTTGGCCCGGGTTTTGAGGGAGTGGTGGAGAGAGGAGATGGGATTTTGATGGGTTTTGCGCGGGAGATGAATTTGGAGATGGGTTTTTGAGAGTGAAGGGTGGGAGTTCTGATTCTGGTGGTGTTGAAGCTGAAGCTCGCCATGGAAGTAGTGAGTGTAAGGAACTGAACTGATAGAGTTTGCAGGAAGAAGAAAGACGGTTATAGCGGTTGCTTCTCCGCCACATATATTTGAAGATGAATGTGGGCCCCCGGGTAGGGAGTCTGGATGGCCCACAAATTATGGGACACCAAATAAAAGTACGATTTTCTTCCCTCCTAATTTCTTTCTTCTTCCATCTCCTCCTATTTAAACAGTTGCGATTACGTTACGTCTATATCTTGTTTTGAATTTTTAATATAGAGAATAAGATAAAAAGAAAGTGTGGAGGGAGGGGCTGGAAGATGATAGTAATAGGAAGGGAGAAAATCATACTCTCACCGGATACCCCAGGTTTAGGGCTTTTGGACACCCAAGTTTTTCCCTTTTTTTGTTTTTTTTCCTGTTTATTTTTTAAAATTTTGACAGGACTTCACGGACAGAAAAAGATTGCAGTTAGTTTGATAACGATTGAGTGACATTGATTGTTGGCCCGAACCAAGGAGTTGGTTTTTTTTTCCTTATCAAACCAAGGAATTGAGTGTTAAAGATCAAAGTTCATAGCGAAAAATATTTGGCTCCTTATATGTAAAATAAATCATTGTTTCTTGCAGAAAAATCACATTTTAACTTATAGTCATAAACTTTTCTTATATTTTTGCATATTTTAATTTTGTATTGACAACGAACGATTTTTATATGTAAAGAGTCAAACGGCTAAATGCTTTTTCGTTGGGCCTAGAGTTAAATAGGGCTACTTTCACCATGTCCAAGTCCAATAGATAGCAACCTTTCGTTTTCCAGTGGCTCTGTCTTCTGCCTCCGTCGACCAAGAATTGCCCTATCAAGCTATCAGCCTCCCTCCCGAGAGTCCATGGAACCAACACACACAACCAGCAGGAGCCTCTGAGATTCTCTGAACAGTGAGTTTAAATTCAGACCCATAAGAAAAAAAAAATTTGAAGTTTCCAACTTCTTCGTATTCATCTGTTACTCCTATTCATTCTGTTTTTCTTCGCACGAAAAACCGTGGCAAATTGTCGTTTAATCTATTTCAGGGGACTTATTCAACAGCCACCGCATCCACCACCACCACTTTTAACTTCCTCTTCCTGTCAAACCCATCAAGTGCTCAGCAGTAGCACACCTGCCGGTGCCGCCGTCATGGTTTATTCTCTCGCCGCCCATCCGCACCACGCCCGTTACCCTCCTCCTTGGTTTAGGTTCTCATCTTCTTCTCCCTAATCGCTTTACTTTTTAACTGATTTGCACGTTGCATTGCTGCCCCATGATTTTTATGGTTTTTGCGGAATTGGGTTTTGTTGCAAATTTACAGTATTGCTCCCATGATGGAGTGGACTGACAATCACTATAGGACGCTGGCCAGGCTCATTTCGAAGAATGCGTGGCTCTACACAGAGATGCTTGCTGCTGAGACCATTGTCTACCAGAAGGATAATCTGGTAAACCATATTTATATATACTCTTTCTGCAAGTATTGCAATTTTGTAGCCTCAAATTGGACTTAGTTTTGTGCAACATGACAAAGATTTGTTGAGTTTCACTTCCGAATCCGAAAGCTTTGAAAGACTGCCAACGAAGAATATAATTCGGTGGAAGTTGGTTTTCTCAAGATACCATTAGGGTTCTCTTGAATTGATGTAGGCATCCAATACAAGGGATAGTTTGACAAACATCTTCCATGTGTTTACTTGACATTTCTCTTTAAATAAAGCATTTAGTTGAAGTTGATAACTTTATACCGTGGGGATTTCTGATTATCGGTTTCAATCAGTTAAATATTTTGAATTTTACTCTAGTAAAAGGGTGTTCATGGACTTTATAAAAGACAGATGATCTTGCTACTGCGTTTAGAATGCATCACTACCTCTAATTGAGATGTCTGTGTTCCCAAAACATTTATTGCTTTTTCTCACCATATACTTGTTAACTCTACCACACCGTGAGCTCATAAGAAGTCTTTAACTGAGCCAAGCCTAACTTCATTGAACCCCATTGGAATTGTTCAGTGTCACATCAGAATCCGAAAGCTTTGAAATAGTCTCAGCCAAAAAGTAATTTGGTGTACGATGCCATCTCTGAGATTTCACAGGAATCATTGGCTCCATGTCCCCTGCTTATCCCAGCAGACGGTGGCCAATTTCAATTGGTGATGGTTGGTGGTCAATTTCGATTCACAGGCGCTGGCCGTGGTGTTAGACCATCTCGATGGTGGTGACGGGGGTGGTTGCGATTGGAAGGTATGGGAAGAGATGATGGTGATGGTGGTTTCAAGTCGCCGGAGAGAGGGAGACGGAGTCAAGGGATGGTGAATTGGCGATGGCTGTCAAGACACCTGGGAGAAGAGTTAGTTTGAGAATGAATGAGAAAAGATCCAACGGTGGAGGTGTGATTAATCTAATTGTCCAACGGTAGAACAGTTCAGGCCAGAGCCCTGTTTCTTCTGATTTTTGGACCCACCCCGTCAATTTCTTCACCTTATACCCGCCCCGACCCACGGGTTCAAGGCCAACCCCTAGATTAAAGTTCTTTTATTTTTTATGTTATTTTTATTTTTTTGATAAATTTTGAACTGGTATTCACAGTTTCATTTATTTCTGGATTTTTCTTGTACATTTGATAAGTTTGGATTAAGAAAACTGATAGTGGGACTTTTTATCAGGATAGATTCTTGGAATATTCCCCGGAACAACATCCTATTGTTCTTCAAATTGGTGGGAATAATTTGGAAAACCTCGCCAAAGCGACTGAGCTTGCTAACCCTTACAAATATGATGAGATCAATTTTAAGTTGGTACTCTTTATTAAGCTTTTGTCCGTTAGAATTTATCTTTCAAGTTCTCCCCAACCCCTAATCTGACCCTCAACCGTTTACCAGTTGTGGATGTCCAAGTCCAAGAGTAGCTGGGCACGGGTGCTTTGGTGCTAGTCTTATGCTTGATCCAAAGGTTTGATACCCTTCTCATTATATTGTTATTTGCAACTTTTCCACACACACACACACACACACATATATATATATATATATAGTTTTTTTTTCTTTACACTGTTCTCTGATAAAGACATTTGGTCTTTACAAGGAAAGTTTGTTGCTGAGGCTATGTCAGTGATTGCTGCGCACACGGATGCACCTGTTAGCGTGAAATGTCGAATTGGTGTTGATAATCATGATTCATATAACGAGCTCTGTAAGTTTCCTTTTCCTGATTCTTGTGTTTATATAGTTAGCAAACTAGTCAATATCAATATATAAAAAAAGAAAGAGCCAGCGAATGATGAACTGAGGACACATAGTTTCTTGCATAATATAAATAGTTATGCTTGAATTTTGCCTTAGATGTTTGGCTATACCTTTCATAGCCCTTGTTTATTGCTTTATGATCATGTCATTATATTTATACCATGAAAACACAATGACATTCAGTGCCACAAAAAGTCAAAATCTGTACATCGTTGGAAGCCTAAATTTTGATCAGTTTGGTGATTTTGCAGATTTTTCTTACCATAAGTTCAAAATGATCTTTGGATTAAAGGAAAAGGAAATTAAAAGAATAGGTTTAGACATGATTTACAGTATGCCAAATAAGAAAAAAGACGACATAATTTATATTACGAAGTTTCATCCGTCAGATGGAAGAATATTAAATACAAATTTAGCAGTGAAATGTTGTAACGATATAGAAGCAATGGGGTAAATGCAAGAGCGTTCTAAATTCACCTACAACAGCAGCTGGAAAAAATGCAGCTCTTTGAAAGTTAACAGGAACCACCTTTTGTTTGTTGTGTACACTCTTTCCACATTTATGTTTTATATGCTTGTTGAGTGATAAACAGAGAGCATTATTGATTTGTCTAATGCTTATAACTGAGTTTATCTAATTCCACATCGTTGTGTATCTGAATATGTAGCTATGCTTATGTTAGTTTCTTGAGTTGCATTAACTACTCAATGGAATTAGCCCAGCTGAAAATCGAAGTATTCCGCCTCTTAAGTATGTATCTGTTATTTCATGTTTTATGAACTTATATTTTCTTAGTCACTTTACGGATATGCTTATCTCATAACTGCTATTAAAAAAATGCTTGGATTATATGTGTAAACATTTGTATATCACCTTCACTAGTAGCATACTGCTTCTTATAATTGTTCATATGTTACTTTATTGCAGATATGAGTACTTTTATGGCCTCTTGCGTGACTTTCCAGACTTGAGATTTACAATAAATGGGGGCATAAACACCGTTGAGGAGGTGAACCTATGAACAATTGTATTGTCTTCAGAGGATATCATGTTTCCAGCTACTTTTTTTGTTCAACTCTCATTATTTTCTATAAAATTTTGCATCGTCAATTGGGACGTTAGTTGTAACTTGGGTATTGTGTCCCTGCTGTCATTTCCTTACTGTTAAGAAGATTGTATTTTTTGAAACTTTCTTCATTGTAATTAGTCAATACAGCATATTTGCAAAATTTAACTGTTATTTTCTTGATGTTCCAACTTTATGCATGCATATGAATTGGAATTCCTGGTTTCTAACATGATTTGGGAATACATGGTGATAGTGATACAACAAAGCTGTCGACATTTTTTAGCTGCCTCTTAGTTGATGCAGAAACTCTACGTGTAACAACCTTTATCTCATGTCGTTTTCCCCCACTAATTATAGGTCAATGCAGCAAGAAGGGCAGGAGCTCATGGTGTAATGGTTGGACGTGCTGCATTTAATAAGTATGTAATATCATAATTTGGATTTTCTTTTTCCTTATGGTAAATTGCTGCAAGAACTTACAAATTTGGTATACGTAGTTCAGGTCTCTATCAGTCCATTTTATGACCCTTATCCTCTCTGATGATTATACTGTATATACTTTTGTTTCATTTTTGTGTCTTAGTCCACATGTAATTCTAGCCCTTAGAGTGAAACTAGAATTCTTTCAGTAGAGTTTTTGTTTCCTATCAAAGGACCAAATGAAATTCTTGCATGAAAACAAGGGCTTAAGTAGAAGATGCAAGATTTGAAAGAATGAAATTAGGGTAGCTGACTATGAAAACTCTTATGTTGATCTTTTCTGGTCTACGAGTCTTGTCCAAGAAAGGGAAGCATTTTCCCTCCGCTATATTATTTAGCCCATAACATATTACATCATATGCAAGTCTGTCCTCTACCCTTGAACCAAATGCGTCTTGCATGTACCAAGTATGAAATTTACTGGTAAGTGAAAGATCGAGACTTGAATGAAGACTAACTACTTGCTTTAATGATTCCACCATATTAAAATATCCCCAACATTTTGGGTTAAGATTTGTGTAAACTTTAGGTTAGGTTTTTATTTTATTTAATTTAGAATTCTGATTTAAAATTCTGATAGTCCTCTCTACTGCAATGTTAATATGTGACTCCAAAGTTTACTGACAACCATTGTACATTTTTCAATAGACCATGGCATACTTTGGGACATGTTGATACTGTAGTTTATGGAGCACCAAGCAGTGGTGTAACACGGCGTCAGGTCTGCAAACTTGGCTGTAAATAGGTGTATCTACTCAGTTTCCATTGAACTTTTACAGCTTATAACTATCTTTTCCACCACCTTTAGATACTGGAGAAGTTTCAAGTGTATGGAGATACTGCTGTGGGAAAATATGGACGCAAACCAACTGTGCGAGATGTAGCAAGGGTTAGTGCTACCATCATCCTCATAATTTTGTGTTCCTATCTCGAAAGTTTTACACATACCCTTGTACAAGTCATACTAGAACAAATAAAATATGCCGCCAACCTCTTCTTGCACACACGAAAATGTCAAACTGACAATATTATATTATTATTTTCCATATTTTCCCGATTCCGAGATGATTTTCTTTTAAAAAAAAATTGGGAAGCTTTCAACTGATTGTCTTTTGATATCAATGTAGCATTCGGTTTCATGGGTCCCTTCAGTCTTGTCACGTCACATTACTTTACCAAAACAGCAATATATATTATGTAATTTGACATGCGTTGCTTATCTGGCTCAATCTGCCTTGTTGAATTCTAGTTGTTACCTTATGGGTGGGTCTTACTCTGGGCTATCATTTCTTTTAGGTCGAATACACTGGGACATCATTTTGGATTTGTTTAACAATGCAAAGGAACTATTGAGAAAATAAACCTAAATACTTTTGCAGTATCATCAATTTGTGATTACCGTATTATCCTGGTGTCTCTATTCTTCCCTCTTTCACTGCTTTTTGTTGTTGAGTGGGTTACACTATCTTAAGCTAGTCTCTCGTTGAGTGAAGTTTTCTCCGACCATAATAATTTGGTGCAATTGCATCACCCTCTTTTTGTTCTGCTGCAGCCTTTGATTGGTCTTTTCCATTCAGAACCTGGGAATAGTCAATGGAAACGCAAGGCTGATGCTGCTTTCCTGCATTGCACGGTAGTATTATTGCTCCTGCTGCTGCTGTTATTGTCCTTGTATACTTCTTAAGTTTCACTTTTAGGACTTGAAAGTTACAATCAATCCCCAATATTCATTCATTATTTTCCGATGGTTTATTACTCTGATCCAGGGAATTATGTTATTTCTGAGTTGCTTAAGTTTCTGATATGGCTCTTGAACCTTGCAGACCATGAAAGAGTTTTTTGATGAAACGCTTGTAGCGATTCCTGACTATGTTCTGGATAAACCTATTGGGGAGCCACCATCAGGCAGTGAAGATCCTTTTGCGAACATACACAGTTTGCTGCCTCCGGCGTATGAATCAAGGGAACTAGAACTACAATATGCTTAGCGGTCTCCATTCTAACTATATACATCTGGCGGCAAAACCCGTTGTCAAATTTTTGGAATGTAACATGATTGATCCCAGGACCCATTTAACATGCATCATACATGTCAGTGCATAGATAGTCAAAAACATGTCTTGTAGAGCAGTCGCCTTTGGATGATGACTAGCAATTTGTGTTTTGATTGCTACATATTTTGCTTGTATACGAAGAACCTCGCTCTTAAACTCGAGCAATTTGTTCGCTGATTTGGTAGGAAAATTCAGTAACTTTCAGACGTCGATTTGTTACTTGTGTTTGGTGATTGATGAAATGCACTTTTTGTGTCTCGTTACAATGTGGAACAGGCGATCGACTCTTGTCGATTAAATGCCGGGAGATATATTAATTAACTACAAAATTTTGGAATTTAATCCGTCGAACGGCTTCTAAATTGGAAATAAACAGATGAAGAACTTGAGTTTTAAGAAAAGGTACAAATTGGAACAAATAGTTTACAGTTTTTTCCATGTCACATACATGAATAGCTTTGCAGCAAGTCTGATAAATTATGAACTGGAATTGTAAGGGGCACCCACAGAGGTGCACCCCTCCAAAAATAGGCGTATGCCACTTAAAGCGACGAGCACACGGTATTCTTTAGTAAAAGGCGAAAGAATAGTTCGCTTTGTGCTCAACGCATGGCTCCGTAACTTTAAATTGAACAGGAATGCCCCTTTTTATATTCCCGACTGTAGCTCGTTCTTGCTGGTCTCGTCGATGTGGGAAGCGCCTACTGCTTTTGACCCATAAGAGCTACAGCTAGCGTTTCAGGACCTAACCAGGCTGCCATATGGTATAGGATTTGCCATTCCTTACATCTACACTGCAAAATATGCTCTCCATTTGTCCCTTTCACTTTGAGAAACCAATTGAAGCTCCGGAATTGCGAAGGACTAGTAGCTTTGTTGGCTAAGAGTTTCTACTAAGGACAAGGATTGTCTGCCCTCCCACTTCCGATGCCCTCCCGTGCCCTCCTGTTTGTGTGGTCACGGTTAAGCCACGTCAACATTTTATATTACTATTTATTTTTGTTTTATTATCTCTATAAAAAAACAACATAAAACGTTGACGTAGCTTAACTGTGACTATACAAAACAGGAGAACATGGGAGGGCAGACAATCCTTGTCCTTCTACTAATGCACCGCAAGTCTCGAATTCAATTTCCTCTCTCCAATATTGATTGGCAAAATAAAATAATATAAAAAGTGAAGCTACGCGATTAAACCTTCAAGTTCCAAGCCAAGTTTTATAAAGAACCAGGTGCTGCAAACTCCCATTTTCTCTACTTCTTTCTTAGGTTGGAGATAATTATGTGAATACAAGTAGCAGTGGATTTGAAAAAATATCATCGAGATGGTTAAATTAGAAACAATATCAAGGTTGGACTAATCACTTGTGATTGTCCGCTATCTCAACAATCATTATCATCATCCTTCTTATATACAAAACTCGAGGTGTATAGTGTATACAATAACATAATTAAAACATGACTAATGTTGTTCCAAGAAATATTATATCGCTTATTGTATTATTAGTTATTACATCCTTTTACGTATTAATCAACTGACATGAAACATAAATAAATAAACTCGAACGCGACCCGTTGCCACCCTTTACCATGTTTATGGACTGATTCAGGCTCTCGACCCAATTATGGGCTTGGTCCAACTTGGGCCTAAAGCCCATATCAAGTCCAATATCAGTTAACCACAAAGCTGAGGTTTTAGCCACACTTCCTCTGCTTCATCTTCTTCATCGCGCGCCAAACCAAAAACCCAGCACAGCACAGCACAATGATGACAGCCGCATCAACGTCGCTAATTCAGCGCGTCTGCGCCGTTCCTCTCGCACGCGCTGCCCGCACTCGCGCCATGGCAGCGGCGAGCATGAACCTGTCCACCACCACCACCACCACCGCCCCCAAAAGCACCGACCCCCAAGTCCTCGTCGGCTTGTCGGAACCGGAGCTCCAACAGCTCGCAATCGACTTCAGTCAGGTAAACAAGCACAAAATGCTCTCAATTTGTTTGCGCAGAAATGAAAGTTACTGAATTTATTTACTTAAATTTCTGTTTCTGAAAATGTATTTATAGCAAGCCTACAGAGGGAAGCAGCTCCATCATCTTATTTACAAAAGAAAGATTAAAGATATTCAGGATTTCAATCAGGGTAAATTTCTCTTTCCATCTCTCTCTAGAAAAAATTGGTTTTTCTTTTCTTTTTCTTTTCTGGGTTTTTTGTGTTTTGGGGGGGCAATGCTAAATTATTGTGGGGCTTTGTGCTGCAGTGCCTCTGGCATTCAGAAATGAGCTTGAGGAAGCTGGATGGAAAGTTGGTAGGTCACCCATTTACCAGAGCGTCACTGCTGCTGATGGCACTGTCAAGGTAATGTCTTGGAAGATGGTTGCTGCCACTGGATAATTTTGTGGGATATCCTTGTTATAACTCAATGTGAAGTTGAATGGTTTCCGTGGATCATGATTGTTTGTGAAATGGGGCTGTTTGATTGCCAGTAAGTAATTTTTTGGATTAGCGTATTAGCGGTTAAAAGTTGTGCCATTGATTCTTGCAGTTATTGATAAAGTTGGAGGATAACAGATTGATTGAAACTGTTGGCATACCAGTTAAAGACGAGAAAGGTGTGATGCACCTTACAGCGTGTGTTTCATCACAGGTGATTTTCTGAGATGAGATTCAGCCATTGAAATAAAATTTCCCTGCAGTTATGTTTCAGCGTTGGTTTTTTGCATGGTTCACCACAATGCAGTTCGTATGGTATTTCTTATTATTTTGCGTGAGACAGGTGGGATGCCCTCTTCGTTGCTCTTTTTGTGCCACGGGAAAAGGAGGATTTTGAAGAAACCTCAAGAGGCATGAAATTGTTGAGCAGGTATTAACTGTCTTTTCCATGCTCTTATCTTCCAGGGCTCTTTGCATGCTCACTTGTTTATCTAATTTGTGCACAGGCATGATTGAAAATTTCATGTAAGGTTTACAATTGTTGTATGCTAATACATAAGCAAACTCAATATTTATTGTGATTCTGGATACCATCATATTTCCAGGTTTTGGCTATAGAGGAAATCTTCAGCCATAGGGTGACTAATGTGGTGTTCATGGGAATGGGTGAACCGATGATGAACCTGAAGGCGGTACTTGAAGCGCATCAGTGTCTAAACAAGGTGCCTTTGCAACTATATCTTGTGCTTTTTAATAGCTGCTTTGGTTCCATGTTTAATATATAGAATCAAGAACTTTGACTTTGTGACCTGAAACCTACTAGTATTAAAGCGGAATGCTATTTTATAAAATTGTTAACATTATGATATGAGTGAAACTTATTTATGTTGGACTTTATTTCCTACAGGATATTCAAATTGGGCAAAGAATGATCACAATTTCTACCGTTGGGGTTCCAAATACAATTAAAAGGCTAGCATCTTACAAACTTCAGTCGACATTGGCTGTCAGGTATATTATTTTTAAATGGGAATGAGTTATTTGTATTTACTGGAGCATTTTGTTGAACTGCTTGTTCAGAAAAAGAACAAAAAAAAAAGAAAAAAGGAAGCGTTCTGAAGTTAAATCCTTGCTAAGTGTTTCTCATATTGTTGTGTATCAGCCTGCATGCTCCTAACCAGAAGCTGAGGGAAACAATTGTGCCTAGTGCAAAGGCATACCCTCTGAGTGCACTGATGAGGGATTGCAGGGACTATTTCACTGAAACCGGTAGACGGGTTTCCTTTGAGTATGCACTCTTAGGTACTGAAATAAGATTTAGAAAAATTATGTTCGTCTTTTTTGATCCCTGTATGCTTACTTTAACAACCTGACAATGATTTTTGTTTTGAGAAGCTGGAGCTAATGATGCGGTAGACCATGCAGTAGAACTTGCAGACTACTCCATGAGTGGGGACGAGGTTCTCATGTGAACTTGATACCATTTAATCCAATAGAAGGCTCTGAGTATAAACGTCCATCCAAGAAAGCGGTATGTAACTTTGTTTTCAAGCATAAACACCTCTATACTTGATCCAATTCTCGCTTTTTTTGTTAGTTTAATTCTTGTTTTACTCACCTGATTTGTTGTGGTTTCTGACAAAATTTCATTTGGCAGGTACAAGCATTTGCGGCTGCTCTGGAGAACAATAAAGTAACCGTCAGCACACGTCAAACAAGGGGCTTGGATGCAGATGCAGCTTGTGGTCAGCTAAGAAACAAGTTCTAGAAGAGTCCATTGCCCGTTGACTCTGACAACTTACAAACTGAAGAAGATGTTCCAGTTGCAGTTGCATGTTGACGTCATTGTCAACCGTTTGCTCCTCTGCGCAGTGGGCTGTATGTCACACATTTGCGTGTTCTTGTCCCTTCATCTGTAAGAAACTTGTTAAAAGTGTTGTTCAAAGTTGGAGGTGGTCTGCATCATCTACTTTTACTAGTGGTGGAGCGATATTTTCAATATATGAAGCGTGTGGTGCAGAAATCAACTTCCACCTGTACAGATGCGGAGGGCTGGGGAGATATATTCCGCGTTGCTGATATCGCAGTGATGTTGGTTATCTACAGCTCGCGAAGGCACAAGATTATAGCACCTTCTCCTCATGGATTTACTAAAAGACGGAAAAAGGGTCATTTTGCAATTGAAGACAGTTAGGCTTAGCTTCTCTGTATAACTATGCATGACAGTATATAGTCGTCGATTTGTACCTTCTCTGAATATGCAAAAAAACACTTGAGATTTAATGACTTGTTTTGTTTTGAGTTTTGAGGGTTGCAGTCACAATGTGATAACAGTCAGAATTGCAGTGGGCATAAAACTGTCCGATGTTCAAAGAGACGGGCCACTGGCCCACTCCTAACCACATTGATATTGTCTCAACTTAATCACCTATTGTTAGGTGGTGAATTTCATCACAAAATGTCTCGGTGTTATTAGGAGTGGAACAATACACTAATATATTATATTCTATTTTCTCAATTCCCCGATGCGGGACCTATATTCAACAAAAACTTGGTTTCTTCTGGAAATGCCTACAATACTTTGCCAGTAGGTCGCAGCGGGCGTTCTCTGTCTCCACCTCTTGAGACTTCAGGCTCATCCACAAGATCCAGCTTTGAAAGCGAGAGTAAGTTCTTGTTTTGGTCTCTGTAATGGAACCGATGATATATTGAGATGTCTTAGCGTCCATATCCTGGGTTCCAATTATTTGGTAATGTCACAGATGTTTTCATTGATTTGGATCCGACAACGCCTGTCCAACTCCAAAAAGAGTGTCAACAAGTGAGTTAATTTTATAGATAAAACTTGAAAAACTAACGTAACAAAAATAAAAAGCGAATAGAGGAGCCATGAAAATTAACATATACCACTAGTAAATCATGGATACGATTTTTGAGAACTGCATATGGTTTAAGCTCTTCAGAACTATCACCAGATTCTGCTTCATCTTGGTCATTAGACGTCTCCGAACTTTGCATCGTTTTTTCAATCTTCAACGTAATTTAAAATCTGAAGCAGTTATAGATTAAGAAATGCTTGTTCGTATCATGTATAAAACCAACCAATCTTGGACCCCTTTTGTAAATGAAGAAGAAAGATCTAGCATAACTTATGACAACACAGTGGGAATAAATCTGAGTTTCCATATCTTATATAGTTTTATTCCTTATAATTATGTTTATATTAATTACTGAATATTGATAGAAATTAATTATTACACGCATTTTTTTATGAAGAGATTCAATGTAAAAAAAAAAAAAAAAACATATATGTATATATGTGAATGAAATGTGACATAATTAGAATTAATATACTATACATAAATATAATATATACTTTTGTAGAAAACACCCCAAAAAACAGAAAACAAGAAAAGAACGAAGTCAAATAAAGTAACGTAAGAAAGGGGCGATCTTGTAGTTCTTGATCTATGAAGATACGTTGTTAGGTGCTCCATTTTGTTTTTCTATGTAGGCCAAACCTAAACATGTGCTCGAAAGATAGTTGTGCCCATCCTGATAAGGGATATATGGTTTCTCGAGAAGAGAGAAGCCGTGGTGGTCCCTAAAAAAACCTCAAAGGAAAAAAGATAAAAAATAAAAAATAAAAAAAATCAGAACAGGGAGCGAACGGTATGATGATACCATTCCCCATCTAAGAGAGTTGGGGCCGTACTATACCAATCGTCTCTTAGAGCAATTTCATCCCTAAAGACTTTGCACTAGCACCCATCTCATTTATCCACTCAAGTGAACATTAATAGACTTCAGTGTACAGTAATAGGCCAAAGCATCTCCACCCCTAAAACCAAATAGCCTAGTCAATTTTATTAAAATATTAATAATTATTATTATAAAATATTAATTTAATTTTTAGCAAATGCATCTTAGCTCCCCTCCCCTGTCTCTGCCTCAGAAGCTCCCCCACCGCTCCCCTCCAATGTGCAGAAGAAAGAAACCCATTAACAAGATGAAGGGATATAGGAAGAACACAGTGGAAGGGATCTATTTCTCCCTCTCTTTCTCTCTCTCTGAACCTCAGCCTCGAGGAGGGCGTCGAAAGCCCCCAAACCCCCATCCCCACCGCCCTTTGCTCCGCCTGCAAATTGGCCTTCTTCAACCTCAGCCTAGAGGAGCTCTGCACCAAGATCTCTCTGCGATGCGTTGATCGTGCGGGAGGTTGATGGCCCGGTTGAAGTCAGATGGCCTGGCATTTGGGTCTGTCAATTTTAGGCCGGTCTCTTGCCTGGCTTGGGTTGGGTACCGGTCAAAATGCTAGGTTGTAGTGGATAGCCTTGGTGCCGGGCTGGTTTTTTGGCTGGGTGCTGGCCTATGAGTTCTCCGGTGGAACTGCTCTTAAGACAGGAGAGTCTTTTTTGTTTTGTTAATTACATAAATATATTTTTTTAGTATTGGTGGAGGACTGAGGAGAGACAGTCTTTCCTTGTCATAACACCAACTTGTCGTCTTCATATTCTACAAAATGTATTTTTTTAGTGCAAAATATCTTATAATTCACGTTTAAACACTCTGAACAACAATGATATAAAACCTAAATCTAAATAAATTTTGATCTAAACAAATGGATCAAAATACTTGTACGTTAGACTCACATCAAACCATGGTTCCATGGTGATGACGCCCGCCTACGCCCAGTTGGTGGTTGGGCAGAAGTTGGGCATGCTCTAAAATCACCCCTTGCATACTCCTCAGTCCTCCACCAATACACGAATTGGAATGTCTCATGGACACTTTTATTTTGAATTTTCGTATTGGAAAGTTAACGCTGAAAACCAGGGGTATATTGAAGTACATTCAATCATGGAAATCGAGTCTCTTCGAAAATTAAATAGCGTTCAAGAAAATTTTGTTGCCTTTTTAGTTTTTCATCAACTTAGGCTCTATCAATTTGAGACTCTTCAAAGTGAGCTTATCAAAAAGCTTTTTTTTAACTAATCAATTTTGAATCGGACATCACAATTTTTGACCATGGCGTTTTGATTCGTTTCAAGAGCCACGTTCTGAAACTGAAATTTTATTTTGAGCCAAAGAAATATAAGGTTTGAAGTTTGAACCATCTTCACCACTAACCTTTAGTTTTTTTAGGAGCGGTGATGAAGTTCTCGTTTTCTTCATCCAAATCTATACATTTTGTTAGAGGGTACGACTTCGCCACAAAGAATACAGATTCGACTAAAGAAAGATGCCAAGAAAGGGAGGCAATGTTTCGATAACAGTAAATCTATGGCTTTTGAATTCATAAGAAAAAGAGTAACCAAAAAATTAGAAGCAACCATGTTCTGAACTTTTGATAAGAACAAATATATGCGTTATGATTTCTTAAGAACAAAGAGTACTTAAAATCTAAGAAAATATGTTTTGATATGACCGAATCTGTGCTTGAGTTTATAAGGAAAAAGAATTATAAAAAAAAAAAAAAAAATTCGAGGCCATAATTGTTTCGTTAAGACCAAATATTTGAATTTTGAGTTTATAAGAAAAAAGTGTATAAAAAAGTTAAAAATCAAGGCCGTTATTTTTTGGTAAGGACGAATATTTATGGTTTGAGCTCACAAGGAAAAAAAGCAATGAAAACATTAAAACATGAGGCCAATATGTTTCAAAACGATGAAATGTGTGAATTTTGAGTTCATAAGTAAATAAGAGTAATTGAGCCAAACTTATGCGTTTTATGTTCGTAATAACTGAAAATTAAAACTTGAAACCATTATATTTTGATAGGACCGAATCTGTGCATTTTGCGTTCTAAAAAAAAGGACTAATTAAAAAAATTAAATTAGAGGCCATTATAAATTTTGTTCGCTATTTACACCCATACTTTTTTTTTCCCCCGTGGAGATCTGGGAAGGCATCCAGGTTTTTTAAAACTGGCCATATTCACTATTTTAAAAATGAATGCGTTGTCATATTCATGTAGATTAATTACCATATTAATAATTATCACCCGAAACTTTTGTAGTTGATATATGCGTATGTAATTTCATGTAGCATTTCACGTGAAACCGGATAAAATTTTGTCTGTTGTTTCACGTGATATCGGTACAAACTTTGTCGGTTATTTCACGTGAAATTTCTGTAACTGATATATGCATGTGTAACTTTCACATGAAGCTTTAGTAACTCATATATGAATGTGTAATCCTATGTCATTTCACGTGAAACTTCTGTAACTGATATATATGCATGTATAATTTCCTCTGTCATGTCACGTGAAATAGATGAAAACTTTGTCTGTCATTTCATGTGAAACTTCTGTAACTGATATATGCATGTGTAATTTTCACGTGAAGCTTTAGTAACTGATATATGCATGAGCAAATTCCTTTATCATTTCATGTGAAACCAATGAACACTGTCTGTCATTTCACATTAAACTTTTGTAACTGATATATGCATGTGTAATTTTCCATGTCATTTTACGTGAAACCAGTGAACATTTTGTCTGTCATTTCACGTAAAATTTCTGTAACTGATATATGTATATGTAATTTTCTTTTGTCATTTCACATGAAACTGATGAACACTTTCTATGTCATTTCACGTGAACATTTTGTCTATGACTAAACCAACTTCTTTGCTAACACCAACTTTAACACTCAAGTTTTCTATAAAATGCCTCACAAACCTTCACCATAATACATGAAGTACATCATACATTCTTCACACTCATTTTGCGCACGTAAACCTTAGAAACACTTATACATTGTAGGAATGAGTGTCATGAGAGAACAAAGCACGAGAGAGCTCCATCGTGATGCAGCCAAAGGAACCCTTGGCCTCAAAAAGCTTACCAACCTGGAACCCGATTACAATGGCTGGAACCCGATTGTATGTTTTGATCAAATCATGGAGCTGGTTGGTGGCTACTACAAAAGTTATGTGCCCTTTTGAGTTTCAGGAAGTATGCGCAAGGGTTGTTGTTGCCTACACCCAAAAGCTTAAGGTGTTAAGTCTAACGGGTAAACGGTTCACTCTATATATATCTTTAGAGAGGACTCTGAGCATCCCGACTACTCTTATATATGCGAACAACTTGGCGAGTCAATCACGGCACAAGCCTCGTGGTTGCAGAAGTTTCTTCTGTGTCCAACACTGATGTGTGATATGTCTGAGGATGAACTAACTGCTGATAAAGATGTGTTCAGGTGGTTGGATTTGACGAAGAAATTTGGCGCAAGGAAACAAGATAAGTTCGCTTTCATATTGATAGACAATATGAGGATCACACATGCTTGCATGGTTCAAATAATTAATGAGCTAATTTCTGAGTAGGATGGAGGATTTGGAAGTGCTAAATATCGCTCACTGTACCTTTATAGAGGACTCTGAGCATCCCGGCTACTCTTATATATGCGAACAACTTGGCGAGTCAATCACTGCAGAAGCTTCATGGCTCCAGTAAGTTTCTTCTGTGTCCAACATTGATATGTGATATGTGTGAGGATGGGGTAGCTGCTGATGAAGATGTGTTCAGGTGGTATAGATTTGACGATGAAATTTGGAGCAAGGACAAGATAAGTACGCTTGCATTTTGATCGACCTTTTGAGAGGCACACAGTGCTTGCATGGTTCAACTAATTAATGAGACTGTAAAAATTTCTGAGCTCTGGATCTGGGGGACATCCTGTAAATGAAGATTGCTTTTATAGAAAAATTTATTTTTCATGCTGCAGTTAGGTTGTGATTAGTCTGAATATTTTCTATCGGAAAGTTAATGAATGAGTTCATGGATACTTTTAGGGTAATGCTATCTACACAGTCATTTTTATTTTTCACAAACTTCTCGAATTTTGACCGTCGGATCAGATGAATTGTAGAATATCAATGGTCAAAATTTAACAAGAGTGTCTGAAAGTAAAAATGGGTGTATGAATATCTTGCTTTTGACATACTACGAGGGATAAAGTAAGGGGTGTATTTTATATAGAGTTTAATAAATTTCCATAGAGTTATAAATACATGGATTTTAAGGGAGTTTATTTGATTTCTATAGAATCCATGTGGATTTTGATTAAATTCTACATTAATTTTAATGAAGTTTATGAAACTTTTATCATGGATTTAAATAGAGTCCTATTAATTGTCATGAATATTTTAATGGCTAATTCCTCAATATACATTGTTATTTTTAATTTTTTTTTTTTTTATCATTTGAAATGGTTATTATGACCATGATAAAGCAGTCGTATAAATCGGTGATATCAATGATGTGGTTGAAGTGTCACGTGGTAATTGTTGGCAAAATAGTGATAGTAAATGTGACTGTGGGCAAGTGTAGCATGAACATTTTAATCTTATTTCTCATGAATCATTATCTCTTTGTAAACCAATGTGAGAAGAAATTCTATGATTCGGAAGCTGGACAACGTAATTTCTCCGACCAAAGACACATAAAACACGACATCCTCCCCCTGATTTTGAGGCCCACTACATTCCCTCCCTCACACCCACCAAACTCTAGTTCCGTACGTGCACAAGAACCTTTCCAGCGTGGGACAATATTATTGGCTTTGTGGGCCCATATGACAAATCATCCAACTAACAAAATAACTGCGGTAACAACATTAGATGGTAAGAGCAACTGTAATGAGTAAGTCAATATAAAGGACGAATTAGATGAGTTTGAAACATAAATGATTAACTAATGACTTCACAATATTTCCAACATAAAAATTGAAAGAAAAACTGTTAAAAGGGGTGGCCCTGTGGGGAAATAGGAAACACATTATTCGAAACTAATTTTTTACCACAAATTCATTCGTGTGACAGTTTGTTCAATTACATTTTATTTTTTACCTGTAACTTTTTATTCTTTTTAGTTTTGTTTAAAATATTTTAGGGGTTGATTCCACTAACACCCCTTGAGATTTATCGAGTTTTCACAAAACCCCCTCACGTTTGAGACATTACACAAACACCCCCTCAGGTTTTAATTCCCTTTCATATAACCCCTTCAGTCAAAATTTTCCTTATAAATTTACTAATTTACCCTTATTAATTACTTAAAACTAATAGAAAAACTTTATAATTGTATAAAATAAATTATAAGTCATTAAACACTTTAAAAAGGACAAGAAGAAGACCACGTTGACAAAAACAAAATTAAGAAAAGAAATTTATTTATTACTTTAAAAATAATATTTTATTAAAAAAAAGTGTTCATCTTCTTCTTTCCCTCCCACCCCATCTCCTCCCTTCTCCATCACCACCACCCATTCAACTTTTGAACAAAACAAAAAAAGGATCTCTCCATCTCCGACATTGTGTAAAAATTTTATAATTTTACACAAAGAAAATCGAGATTAGCAATAATAATTAAGAAAATATTAGTCCTGCAAATATTATGTGGTTGACACACGGACATCGACGACGTGAAAAAAAAACACTGTACAAGATCAATGAAGTAGCTGAAGTCATAAGAGCGAACAAATTGAACCGGCAGTATTTGCGGGGACATGTAACCTCTCTTACAATCACTCTAAACTTCTCGTTTCTTCCGAACAAAAAACCCTAATGAACAAAATCCAATCCCACAGGATGACACAATGGACAACGATAGATTCGATTGTCGTCTATTTTTTAATAAAATATTATTTTTAAAGTAATACTGAAATTTTTTCAAAGAAGACCATCTCTTTCTTCTTCCTCTGTTTAAAATTTTCGATACACAACTTCTGGTCCATGGTTTTTTTCTGGCACCCTAAAGGACAACTCAATTTGCTGGTTTTTTTTTTTTGCTCAATTTTTGCCCTAATTTTTGGTCCATTGAGATTAGGCAATTCCAAAGTCATCTTTTTGAACCCTAATAATGAAAAAATAAATTTATTTATCCCCTCCAAAATTAAGTTGAATGGCTGTTTGCTTTATGATCATCTATTTTTTAATAAACTATTATTTTCAAAGAATTAATTAAATTTTTTTCTTAGTTTGTTTTCGTCCAATGGTGTTCTACTTGTCTTTTTTTTTTTAAGTGATGACTTATAATTTATTTTATACAATTATAAAGTTTTTTTATTAAATTAGTAAAGGGTAAATTAGTAAATCTATAAGCAAAATTTTGATTGAAGGGGTTATATGAAAGAGAATTAAAACCTGATGGGGTTTTGTGAAAACTCGATAAACTTCAGGAGGTGTTAGTGTAATTAACCAAATATTTTAGAGTAAATTGTAACAATATTCCTTTAACTTTCACCAAATTGGAGCAATAATCTATCAACCAAATCTATTACCAATGGTCCCTCAATTAATCAAAATGTACAGCTATAATCATTTTCGTTAATTCTTTTAGAATTTCCATCTAAATGGGTCACATGTCATGCATGTAAGGCTTAATCAAAGGGCAAATATGAAAAATCAAATAAGAAAAATTGTATTGATGATCCCACAACTTTAATCCAACTGGATAAATGGTCATTCGACTTTAACTCAATTGGAGTAATGATCCCTCAACTTTACCCCAATTGTAGCAATAGTTCTTTCAATATAACTCATTTTGATAGAATTTTGACGAATTTGATAAAAATGACCATAGCTACACATTTTGATAAACTGAGGCTAATAGTAATGAATTTTTAATTGAGAAAATATTGTTTCAATTTAATTAAATTTGAAAAACTATTGCTACAATTTACTCAATAGTTTATGTTTCATCATCTTGTACGTATTTTACGTACATCTAAAATTCTTAATGATTAAGAATGCGATTCAGTTAGGACTTAAAGCCAGAAAATTCCTTTAAAGTACGACTTTACCTCACACTTGTTTCTCCTACTTCTCCATTAAGCAACTCTCTCTTCACATATCACACGACAGAAGACAAACCAAAACACCATGGAAACACACGTCGACGAGATCGACAACCTGGACACCACTTCGTGGACCTCCGCCACAACCGGGACAGTTGCAGGTGGTTCCCTCACGAATTGCGTCTCTTTCGAATCCTCCTCCTCTCCGATCGACGACGACACTCCGAATTCCACACCTACATCCACTCTTATTCTGCACCCTCCGTCACCCGATTCGGGCCCTTGCGAGATCACCAGTAAGCTCCACAACTTCTCTTTTCCGAAAACTTTACATTTCGGCCCCAAATTTTATTGAATTTGAGGTTTGACATATATATATATATATCCTGGTCCTTTTATGTATTATTTATTATTGTACGTTAGGACTTAAAAGTTAATAATTTCTGGGACTAAGTTTTCATGCTGTGAATGGCAGTTGATTAGGATTAGGATTATTGCCAAATTTTAGATGAAAACGAAGCTAAATAGAGGGGCAATCTACGATGCATGGACATGGGGATACCTTAATCCACAAGATATACGACAGGACACGGGATATGAGGGGATACCACCATGTCCATGCATCGGAGGGGGCAATCTTGTACTCGAAAACGAGGATAAAAACAGGATTTTGCAGTGTGTTCAACTACGAATATTTACGAAAGACGACACTTGGTTGCTAAAAGTAGAAGTAATATCTGTTGCAGCTCAAAGTGTTACTAAGGGTTCTGTTAAGAGTTGGGTATCTAAAGTGCATTTGACCAACAACGTTTTCCACTGTAGTTAATTTCACACAAAAGCATGAGATCCAGCAGGTTTGTGATCGAAGTACTGCCCGAGTATATACGATAGACTGTGCACCTGATATGCAGAGTGGCAATGAACATCTCTGCACTGTTCGCCGTGGCGTTGCTGCCCGAGATGAACAAGTGCTACACACAGGTGATAATGATAAAGTTTGTCCTGCAAATTCAAATGAGTCGCTTAGGTACCCATCCGAAGCTAAGTCAAGAAATGGAAATAGCCCGAACAACAGTGAAGATGACTGTGTTGAAGTGAAAGTCTTAGATACTAATGTGCTTGATAAAAAAATCAATTCATCGCAATTGAAGTTGGGATCTGCACAGGTATGTTGCTTAGTTCTCCATGTATATTAATTCCAGTGAACCCCCTCCCACTTTTGCTTTTCTTTCGCTTCTTTTTTCCCCGTCTAGTTAATATCTTTGTATGGTTCTTGCTGATCAAGTCCTTGTGTATCAGGATTTTTATGAATCTACAGCACAGACTAGTGATGCAAGTCCTTGTGTATCCCTCACACTTCGTCTACTGTCGCTTGGGAGTTCTCTCATGGCCATGCTTGTGCCTACCCTTTTGCAATTCTGTAAAACAAGGGGTGCTAACCGAACACAGGACAAGCCAATTTCTGATACATGGGGAAAACAGAACTCTCTAGCGACTGTGTCAAAAGAAACCGATTCTACCAGTGTTGCAACTAAGATTCAGGAACAACGAAAAGCCAGCATACCTGATCACCAAGAAGTAAAGATTCCAGATTTTAATAAGGCTAGTACTAGTACTGCCCGGGTATGTATCCCGTCAAGAGTTGAAAGCGCCGTGGACCAGCTTTATTCTCGAATGGGCAGAATTGAGGATCTGTTTTTGAGGTTTGAAGAAAAGATGCTAAAACCGATAAGCAGCATTGAGGCAAGGCTTGAAAGGGTAGAGCAGCAACTTGAAGTACTGGCGAACAAATCACCGTTGCGAGGCAACATGCGCAAGATTCTATGCTTCTTCTTTCTCATGCAATGAGTCTGAGTCTAACTCTTGCTATAATAGTGGAAATGATTATCACCGTTGCGAGGCATTTGAATCAGGTGAGAAGGACATTCAACCAGACGCACCCCCGACCACAGCTTATGAAATGTCTGCTTCGGTAAATTCCACCCATTTGCTTCCAAGTCTGGTAGTAACTGCTTCTGAATTTTTAAATGGTGATGATGACGAGGACGAAGAAGATCACGGATCAGATGTTGTGATAGGTTCATCAGAAAAACCAAGGCCTGCTTGGACAATAGATGATGCTTTAGCATCTGCACTAGCTGGCATGTCTTTGACTTCAACCCAGCCAGAGAAACATGCTCAAACTCTTTCGGGTAAAGCTCCTGATTTTTTAATTGAAGAAGACGGTAGCGTTGAGAGAAAGGGATCGACAAGAGAGGAACATGAAGTAGGCACGGATTCTTCCATGTGCCTTGGTGAAACTGATGCGACAGAGAACATAAACGTTGGAATATAAGTTTTTGTGCTAGAGAAATATTAGTTTAAGTCTTAGTATTTCAAGTTTAAATGTGCTATTGGATTATATTCTAATTGGACAGCTGAGATGTAATCTTAGTGTTAGTAATGTGTATTGCCACTTGTAGCTATCTTATAGGGTAGATTACATGAATGGTGGAGATTGAACTTTGTGAGAGAGAATCCCTCTCTCTTCCCAACGGTATTACTCTCGCCCATGTCTTGTGTGCTGAGTGAAAAAAGATGAATGAAAGTATCCTTCTGTGAATATTCTTTCTGCAACTCTCTGAGATTTCTCCAGAAACCTTCATCTTCATTTTCGATTCATTCCTTACAATAGAGATCATAGTCTCTAGATTCTAACATGGCCTCAGAGCCTGGTTTGGTCGCTTAACATTGGGCTATTAAATCTGTGAAGGAATTTGAAGAAATTGCTTGTGAGATATGTGTCTAACATGGCAGGGTCTAGAGGTGGTGAGCGGAGAGCGCCGATATTCAATGGCGAGAATTATGAGTTCTGGAGCATAAGGATGAAGACTATCTTCAAGTCTCATGAATTATGGGAGTTTGTTGAAAAAGGAGTAGAGTGCTCAGATTCGAAGGGAGCTGATGAATCTGATGCAAAGAAGAAGGAGAAGGAGGAATCGGGTGATGCTGCAACTCTCACGGAGAAGCTTATGAAAGATGCCAAGGCGTTGGGGCTAATTCAAGGAGCAGTTTCCGATGAGATTTTCCCTCGGATCTTTCATGAAGAAACCTCTAAGGGAGCTTGGGATATCTCGATGCAAGAATTCCATGGCAACAAACATGTTAGAAGTGTCAAATTACAAGGTCTTCGTAGAGAATTCGAACATACCAGAATGAGAGATGATGAGTCTTTGCCTATTCATCTTACAAAATTGTTTGATCTGATAAATCAAATGAGAAGTTATGGAGAGGAATTGTCTAGAGAGAGAATTGTGCAGAAAAATGTTGATTAGTTTACCTTCTACGTATGATCCTATATGCTCTGTGATTGAACACTCAAGGGATATAGAAGTGATTGAGGTTCAAGAGGTGGTTGCCTCATTAAAAAGTTTTGCACAAAGATTGGAGAGACATAATGAGAACAAGACTGAGAGAGCATTTGCAAGTCTAAGTGTGAATTCTAAACCTGCCAATTCTTCTGGAAATCAAGGCCATGGATACCAGAATAATTGGAAACCAAAATTTAAAAAGTGGGATCAAAAGATAGAAGGTGGAAGAAACCCTTGCAGGCACTGTGATAAGTACCATTATGGAGAATGTTTTCTTAAAGGCAAACCTAAGTGTCATAGTTATGGGAAAATACGGCATATTGCAAGGGACTGCAACAACAAGAAAAATGTTCAGCAGCTAAACTTTGCAACTCAAGTCCTTCCTACACCATCCATGTTCTATGTAAATAATGCGGTTGACAATAAGTCTATTGAAGATGTATGGTATGTGGACAATGGTTGTAGTAACCACATGACTGGCAGAGAAGATGTACTAGTTGATATTGACAGAAGCATAATTGCAAAAGTAGAAATGGGGACAAGGGTAATTGGTTGAAGTTATTGGAAAATGAAGTCCAGTGGTGGACACTAAGATGGGAATGAGGTATATCAAAGAGGTAATTCTTGTCTCTGGTCTTAAGGAGAATCTACTAAGTGTAGGGCAGATGATGGAGCATGGATACTTTCTGATTTTTGGAGATAATAAGGTTGGAATTTATGATGACTGCTCTCTCTAATCTAATTGCTAAGGTGCCAGTGAAAGGAAACAGAAGTTTTCCTTTGAAACTTTAAACAAATTTAGATTTTGCATTAAGGACAAGTGTGAATAAGTCAACCTTAATCTGGCATAGGAGAATGGGACATCTGAATGTCAATAGTTTGAAGTTGCTACAAGGGAAAGAAATGGTACTTGGGTTGCCAGAAATCAAGAACACCAATGAAGTGTGTGAGGGGTGCATTCTTAGGAAACATTGCAGAGATTCTTTTCCAAGAGAGACAACAAATAGGGCCACTATTCCGCTGGAATTGGTACACTTTAATGTTTGTGGACCAATGCAAATTGTTACAAAGGCTGGAAATAGGTACTTCCTCACCTTCATAAATGATTGCACTCGGATGTGTTGGGTTTACTTCCTAAGATACAACTCTGAGGTGTTCAATGTCTTTAAGAAGTTAAAGGCTATTGTTGAATTGTAATATGGGTATAAGTTGAAGAAACTAAGAAGTGACAGAGGATGAGAGTATACATCCATGGAGTTTAACAAGTTTTGTGAAGAAATGGGAATAGAAAGATAGCTTATTGTGGCATACTTACCACAGCAGAATAGAGTGGCTGAAAGGAAGAACATGACCATTGTGGAGATGGCTAAGTGTATGATGTTTAAGAAGAAGATACCACTGGAGTTTTGGGCTGAAGCAGTGAACACTGCAGTATATGTCTTAAACAGGTGTCCAACTAAAGCCTTGGACAAGAAAACTCCATTTGAAGCCTATAGTGGAAGAAAGCCAGGAATTAAGCATTTGAGAGTGTTTGGTTCTCTATGCTATGCACATATTCCAAAACAACAGAGACAAAAGCTTGATTTGTCTAGCACAAGATGTGTATTTCTGGGGTATGGAAGTTGTGAGAAAGGCTACAAACTGTATAACATTGAATCTGGAAAAGTTGTCATTTCTAGAGATGTAGTGTTCAATGAAGAAGCAAGTTGGGATTGGAGTGCACAAAAAGAATGTCGTGTTTCAGTTCCACTTACTGATATACTTACTAAGAAAGAAAAAAAGACTAGTGAATTAAGTTTGACTCAAGCTGAGATTACAGAAGGTGATAATAAGACACCAGAAAATATTGAAAAAGCACATGATGGAATTGGTTTTGTAGGACATAGTGAAAGTTCAAGTCCACAAGATTTTGATCACTCTCCACTGAAATATAAAAGCATTGCAGAAGTGTATGAAATATGCAATATGTGTATCATTGAGCCTGAAACATTTGAAGAAGCTACCAAGGATGAATCATAACAGAAAACAATAGAGAATGAAATTGCAATGATAAAAAAGAACAATACTTGGGAGTTAGTTAATAGACCATCTGATAAGCCAGTAATTGGTGTCACAAAACCAAGTTGAACCTCGATGGCTCAGTGCAAAAAAACAAAGCAAGACTGGTTGCAAAGGGTTACTCTTAAAAGCCTGGAATAAACCTTTGCACCAGTTGCTAGGCTTGACACAATTAGAACACTGGTTGCATTGGTTGCACATAAAGGGTGGAGACTATTTCAATTAGATGTGAAGTCAACATTTTTTAATGTAGTGTTGCATTAAGAGGTATATGTTGATCAACCCCCTGGATTTGTGATTAAGAACAAGAAGGATGGAGTTTATGAAGGAAAATTTGTGAAAAACATGTTCATTTAAGCAACATCAATAGCATGCAATTAACAATTAAAGGCGGAATCATGCTTGTATGCACTTAAAACAAAACATTTACCCATGAAATTCAAAGCCTAGTAGATAGGTGAACCAAGACTCAACTCAAATGAAAGTGAGTTGAGAAATCAATACCTTTGTAGATTCCTCTTTGCATAAGCAAAGGCTAATCACCCAAAGAGAGGGCCTTCATTCCTTGCATCTTGGATCCATGGATTTGGATGGATGAAAAGGTTTCTCCAAGTTCCCAAAATTGAGAACCTCTAAGTCTCCACACCAAGGTGTATTGTAAAAGACATGAGTGACCTAGAGGAAGTAAGATTGCTAGCTATTCCCCTCTAGATTGGCCGAAATTTTAGAGAGAAAGGAGAGCTTGTGTTCTCATCCTTTCCCCCAAAAATAACCCTTAGTAAATTTTAGGCTATAAAGTCCTTTATATAGTCCCTTCAAATAAGTGACCTAATGGACCAAAAGCCCTATTCTTTTACACATGGCTAGCCTATAGGTTTATTGGGCTTTCAAGCCCTTTGTTTTATTCAAGTTGTCATACAACTTGAGTTAATGGGCTTGACATTCAAATCCCATTGGGCCTTGCGGCCCAAAACTAACCCGAGGTCTTTAACGAACTTATTCGTTTGATTAATTAACATATTAATTAATCCTTGCCATAAATAATTAAACCATTTAATTATTCTTACTCATTTCCGTTGAATCTTCAAACTCTACCTTACACGGTGTACGATCCATTAGGTTCCTTTTAGCGAGGCAGTGGGCGATTCAAACTCTTTCAAATCGATTGTGAATTGAAACTTACTTTCAATTCTCCCGTTAGTGATAATACACTTTTAGGGCTTCCACAAACCATGAGTGACACCTAGCAGCATATCATGGTTACCCAAGCTAATCAGAAGAGGTGGAGAACCTATTCAGTTTAGGATTACAAATGCAATACGGTCTTTCTCTAATACAATACTCTTGACCACATTGTTTGGTTTGATAGTTTATTCATGTCTACTATCCAATGTGAATTTTGTACTTATATGATTACCTTGAATGTGATCTGGAATGCATTCCAACATCTCATTCATACTCTGGCCAGAGATTCTAAATCATATCATAGAGTATTCTCCCTCAAACAGTTTGAAGGTTAGAGATCCCTTGTTGCGCATTCATTTGCCTCCATGGCTAAGTGGCTTAACCCCAACGATGCCGTGGACACCCTGATAGAGTGACGTTGACATAATCAAAGATTAAGGACCTAACCATAAGACAACTGTGATGCCTCAGGTCAAAAGACTAATTTGCATTATCCCAACCATGAGTTCTCATGTGACATGAATATGAGAACTCTTCGTTGATCGTGTTCAGTGAACTCATTCTCTATTGAGCACCTACGTACTTGTCTTGATGTCACACACACCAATGACTCGAGACTAGTCACTCTCCCTGAGAGAAGACATAGCACGTACTGATCTTAACGGACTGTCAATGCCCAATTGACAATCCTATGATCAGGAATGTTTAGGATGTGTCAACGAAAGAATGGTCTCATGAATCTAACTTCTTTAGATCGCATTCTTCCAATCACATATTCCTTGGACTTATCGTTTAAGCATATAACATTTATATTAGACGGCTCAAACAATAATGTTTGCCCTTTTCATTTAAACTACATTAGTTTGAAATGAACTACATTAGTTTGAAATGTCCGTAAAGTATCATCATATGATTGGTTTTAGGGCACATTTCCAACAGTTTACACACTCAAGAAGGCATTATATGGTCTTAAGCAAGCTCCAAGAGCTTGGTATGAAGAAATCAACTCATATTTCACTAAGGTTGGTTTTCAAAGAAGTCCAAGTGAAGCAACATTATATGTGAATACAGTTGAAAGTGGAGTACTCATTGTTTCTCTATATGTGGATGATATCATCTACACTGGGAGTTCACAAGAATTGATGATGGAGTTCAAAACTGAGATGATGAGACAATATGAAATGACTGATCTCGGGTTGTTACATCATTTCTTGGGTTTAATTGTGATACAAACTGATTCTTACATCTTCTTGCACCAGAAGAAGTATGCAAAGACACTGCTAGATAAGTTTGGTTTCAAAGATTGTAAATCAGTTGCTACCCCTCTTACAGTGAATGAAAAACTATCTAAGATGGATGGAAGTGAATAAGCTGATAAAAATCTATATAGACATATAGTTTGAAGTCTGCTATATTTGACTGCTACAAGGCCAAACATTATGTTTGCAGCAAGTTTTGTCACATCCCGGCCCGGGGTGGATCACTTTCCGAGCCCGCTTCACCACCGTAGTACGATATTGTCCGCTTTGGGCCCTTAGCACACCCTCACGGTTTTGTTTTTGGGAACTCACACGAGAACTTCCCAATGGGTCACCCATCCTGGGAGTGCTCTCGCGCACTACTCGCTTAACTTCGGAGTTCTTAAGAAACCCGAAGCCAGTGAGCTCCCAAAAGGTCTCGTGTTAGGTAGAGATGAGAATATACATATAAGGATCACTCCCCTAGGCGATGTGGGATGTTACAAGTTTGTTAGCTAGATTTATGCATGATCTTACCAGAAAACATATGGGAACTACCAAGAGAGTACTTAGATACATACAAAGCTCACTTGATTATGGTATAGCATATGAGAAAGGGAAGGAAGCAATGCTTATTGGCTACTGTGATAATAATTGGTCAGGGAGTAAGGATGACATGAAAAGCACCTCTGGATATGCATTTAACCTTGGTTTAGGTGTATTTTCGTGGGCATCAATCAAGCAAAGCAGTGTTGCACTATCCATTGTAGAGGCTAAATAAGTCAGTACAGTGGAAGCTACTACACAAGCAATCTAGTTGAGATTTGTTCTCTCAGATTTTGGGGAAGAACAGGTTGAGCCCACAACAATTCTATGTGATAACACATCTGCTATAGCCATAACCAAGAATCTTGTGCATCATCATAAGACAAGGCATATAAACAGACGATTTCATTTCATTTGAGATGCATTATAGATGGGGAAGTTGATCTACTGTACTACAACACTGAGGAGCAAGTTGCAAACATTCTCACCAAAGCATTGGCCAGAGACTAGTTTGAATACCTGAGAAAGAAGCTTGGAGTAATCTTAGCACAACACTTAGAAGGGAGTGTTGGAATATAAGTGTTTGTGCTAGAGAAATATTGGTTTACGTGTGAGTATTTCAGGTTTAAATGTGAGACTTTGGATTATATTCAAATTGGACAGTTGAGATGTAGTCTTAGTGTTAGTAATGTGTATTGCCACTTGTAGCTATCTTATAGGGTAGATTACATGAATGGTGGAAATTGAACTTTGTGAGAGAGAATCCCTTTCTCTTCCCAACGGTATTACTCTCACACATGTCTTATGTGCTAAGTGAAAAAAAATAAATGAAAGTATCCTTCTGTGAGTATTCTTTCTGCAACTTTCTGAGATTGCTCCAGAAACGTTCATCTTCATTTTCGATTCATTCCTTACAATAGACATCATAGTCTCTAGATTCTAACAATAAAAGGTTCACTTGCTGATTTGACAAAAAATTCTTTGGAGGGTGAGGAAAATTTTATGATAAGATCACTGAATGATGAGCACATTGATAAAACACTCAAAGTCAATGGACTAGACCAACATTTTGAGGATGGAGAAGAAGGAAAACTTGATGATGACAAGATCATTGAGAATGTAGTTGATCCATCCAATCATGACATGCCTAAAACTGATTTTTGTCAGATAATGGAAGATATTGAAAATGGAGATGTTAGCACTAAGATAAGCAACATTTTGGACCCTGATAACACTGATGTCCAAAACGAGTTGCCTCAACATCAGATTGATGATGGATACGATAACACAAAGAAAGTTACTAGTACAAATTTTGATTTAACTCTTCCAAAGGAAGTGGCATAAGAGAATTCTGACAATGATACGTTGAAGAATATCCTTGAATTTTCCCATGCTGCTTATGTGGTGGATATTCCGGTTTGGAATGTGAAATTCACTTCTTAGGATAGTTGCGATAATAGGTATTTTTCTCTGGAAGCCCTTTTAGCTAAGTTTTCGAAATCAGTGATCAAAGCCCCTTCTATCAAGGAAAGTGATGATGTGCTCCCTATTGGCGCTAAGGGCTGCGATTTGATTTTGGTTGAGGATGGGGAGCCAGTTGGTGCCACCCTTGATGGCAATTTTTTTGTGGACATGAACTTGTATAGTCTCGGAGAACCTTCGAGTCTGTGGGGTGACCATACATGCAATAGCCATAAGACATTTGTAGCAACTCTTATTTGATAGTGCATAAGTCTGTTCACAACTTTGTTGATATGTACATAAATTTAAGCTACTGAATCTACTGATTGTCTGTTTCCTCTCCTCTTTCTCATTACTCATATACCAAAAATTGATAGATACATTTTTAGGGCTGGGCAAGGTGCGGTTGGTTCGGGTTAGGATTCAAACTGCAGATTGAATAATAAACTAATAGAATAACTATACCAAATGCATCTATGCAGTCGATCTGGTTTGGTTTGGTTGGTTTCCTTCTCTTAGTAATTAGGAAAACATTATGCATTCATTAACATCTTTACAAAGGAGATTTATCTTACTTCAAAACTAAACAAAGAGCGAAGGAAGAGATCTTAGCAACTTTTTCCCTTTGCCCTTCTTGGCTCTCCTTTTCATTTTGCACGGTATGTTTGATAAAAAAAACCTCTCTAACTTTTAGGTCATTTTTACATATTAACTCTGCACAAAATTCAGTCAAATTATAAATTGTTTAATTGTTCAATTAATGTTATTAAAATTTTAGTTTTTAAATGAATATGATTGATTAGTCCTGTTTTAACTAGTTACCAAATTTTTAGTATCACAATTGGTGCACGCATTTTATCCGTATTGATTTCAAGTCATATGACTGAATCGGGCCTATCTTCAATCCATATTGATATTGGCTACCATCATATTTTGCTAATTTGTAATGAGAAGTGATACTGTTAGGTAGATTCTCTTTGGAATTAAACCTTTAAACGCACCTGACTATCTCAGACTGGACTAGCTTCAGGGACTAAGCTGAATTGGCTTAGAATAGACTAAGCTTGACTGATTTAGTGAGGCGTTTGATGCTGTGCCGAACTAAAAAGCATGACTCATATATTATATTATTAAATTTATATTTACAATATTTTATAATTAATTTAATCTATATATACTGATATTTTATTATTAAATTATCATTTTCCTTTCTAGAATCATCTTCTTCTCTCATTTTTCTGTCCACCCACTGCATCACTCCCCTCTTATCTTTCTCTACCATTTCATCTTCCTTTTTAGAATCATCTTCATCTCTCTCTTTTTTTTGTCCGCCCATTGCATCTGTCCCCTCTCTTCTTTCTCTACCATTTCATCTTCCTCTCACATTTTTTTGTCCACCCACTGCATCCCTCCCCTCTCCTCTTTCTTTACCATTTTAATTGTGCCACTGTCTCTTTCCCTTTTCCCTTTTTTGGGTTTTCTAGGTTCAATTTTTTGGGGTTTTTTGGGTTTAATTTTTATGGGTTTTTTGGTTGTGGGAAGCAGGGAAGAAGGAGAAGTAAGGGGCAAAGCGGAGCAGAGGTAGTAGTGGAAGAGGTCAAGGAGGATGGAGCCCGAAGTCATTGCCGTCGAAAATTGAGGTCTAGGAGGAAGGAGCCCAATCGAAGGCGCGACCAATGAGCTTGGTCTGAGCGGAGGTGAATCGGACGACGAAGCCTGTGAGTTCTCCGATTGAAGTTTGAATCGAGGTCTTTGTTCATGATTCAGGGTTGGGGACGATGAGAGAGGGAGAGAACGCGGGCAGAGAGGAGAGTAAAGGACGCAAGCAGAGAGGAGACTAAAGGACGCGAGCAGAAAACGATCAAAGGGATTAGCTAGTCCCATGGTTCGCGACGTCTCTCGCTAAGACCGTCTAGCACTGTCCTTAGTCGAGGCGAGTCCAGCTTACTCCCACTAAAGCTACTCCCGTGAAGTAACAAACATGGGACTGGACTAACTATTAATCTAGTCCAGTCCAATTCAGTGATGACCAGTGAAAGGAAGCATACACACCCTTAGTTTCTTAGCATCGGTGTGTAATATAAAGAACTTTTACTAACATGTGTCAATATCCAAATGTGCCGGTCCCACGTATACATCTTCTCGTCCATCAGATCCCACAAAAATAAATAATAGAAAAGGCAAAAAAAAAAAAAAAAAAAAAAAAGAGGGTTCCTACCGTTCCTACCACAATCTTGTGAAATTTGAAAAGTACAGACACCGCAGTTGCCCGCTCGCAGACAGAGAAAACGGGTAAAGTGGAGTACTAGTCTCTTAAACTTCAATACTGAGAGCTTCTTGACATTTCAAATGCTCAGCTAAATCCCCTTTGTTTCTTCAAATTCTAGGGTTAGGGTTTTAGAAGACCAGAATGGAGGCTGTTGTGGTCGATGCCGGCTCCAAGCTTCTGAAAGCGGGACCCGCCATTCCCGATCAAGCTCCTTCCATGGTAATTATCACATCATATGCTTCAATTTCTCGGTCTCACTTCCTATTTAAGAAAGCAAAGAGGCGAGCTTTAAGACCTTTTTTTTTTTTTTTTTTTTTATCCTTGCTGTAATTTTCTGTTCGGTTGCTTGGATTTTTTTTTTGCTTTTTTGGGAAAAATGGAAATTTCCAAATGTGAAAGCTTGGGATTGTTTGTTGGTTTAGACTTTCGTGGGGCCAGCTAGGATTTGTTTTGATTTGTTAAAGTCGGAAACTTTTAGTTGGAAAATTTACTAGCCATGGCTGGGGGGAAGAATCTGTTTGGTTTCTGGGAAAATTGTGAGAAAGAAAAGGAAAATTGTAGTTTTCTGTAGGTCCAATTAATATATTTCAGCAGAACAGTGACTTAAGTTATGAGAGTTCCTCCTTTTTTTTTTTTTTTTTTTTTTTTTTTTTTTTTTTTTTTTTCCCTGCACCCCTGTGGCATGGATATCCTCTTGTTGCTCATCAGTTGTTAGGAGTTCTCTCATTAATTTTGTTTTTGCTCTAGTAGGAAATGAAACTTTTATGGTTGTATTAGGGTGTGTTGAGTAGATGATTGTGTCACCCAAGTTGCGTACTGAAGACTATCGTCATGTATGTGCACGCTTTAGGTAAAATAACTCTTGCTGTTATTGGTCTGATGGGAATCTTAATATATCTCAACTGTCCAAACTATATATTCCAGAACCAAAGCTGGCATGGTAATCGTACATTGTCAAACTTCCAATTGATTCTTACTATTACTTTCATTTCCCTCCTTCCCAACAATCTCGTGTTATCACATGTATATCCCTCCTCCTATCCTACTTTTAACTCTAATGAAGTTGCACATAAATGATGCCTTTGCAGTTTGCACACCATTTTCCAGCCCAACAATGTTAAAAATATATCCCAGAAGCAAAGCTGAAAAAAGAGTTGACTCTTTCTGTCATAAATGATGACTTTGCACATCATTTTCGTTGTATTCTAGTATAATTTTGTTTTCATGGAAGTTGTATATGGCTCGTATAGACATTGATATTGACCTTTGTAAATACTTCTTACTTATTGTATGTGAAAAAGTATTAATATTCGGGAACTTTAACGAAAAGCTCCTAGTACTATTCACTTTAACGAAAAATCACATTTTTACACTAAAAAGTCAATCTTGGTACTATTCACTTTACCCTTTATTTTGTCCTTATCGTTAAAACTCACAGTTTTCAAGCCCTATTCATTAATTTTCCTTTAATATTTAGCTTCCAGCTGATGGTACTATTCACTTTACCCTTTATTTTGTCCTTATCGTTAAAACTCGAAGTTTTCAAGCCCTTTTCATTAGTTTTCCTTTAATATTCAGCTTCCAGCTGATTTTGTCTCTATTCAATTTCAAGGTAATTTGGGCTTGATATGCTCTCAACTTTTCAATTAATCTGTGGGTGTTGGGAAGTCTGAGGAAAAGAAAATCAATCAAATAGTGAATTTCAGGTCATGGTCTTTATGCGGCAAAAGAGAGAAAATTTTGCTTTCAAAACAATATAGGATGATGTTTTTCATAGTAAATTTTTGTTTTAATTTGAATATAAGGATCAGAAAAGCAAATTTTCTTTCTTCAGATACAAAGACCAACAATTTTTTTCGACTTTACTATGAAAATCATTTTTTTACTATGAAAATCATTTTTATATCTAAATTGCATATTTGGAAAGGAAGAAGTGACTCTCTTGTACTTAATTTAATGGTTGCATTGTACATAATGAAAATTTTATTCAACTAATCCAGAAGTAGCTGATGATATCGCTGTAATTTAATACTCATTTCTTTCTTTTTTTGTTTTTCTTTAACGTTTATCTTCTTTCATATGCTTCAGATAATTCCTAACCAAATGAAACGCGTGGTTGATGATGGATCAATGAATGATAGTTCATCACTTGAAGATATCGTTGTTGATCCAGTTGTGCGAGGCCTTATTACTGACTGGGATGCCATGGAGGACCTATTGCATCATGTTCTATATACTGGACTTGGATGGGAAATGGGCAACGAAGGGCAGATATTATTTACCGATCCACTTTGTACTCCCAAGGTTAGCTAATATGTCGTTATGCAATATTTGGCTGAAAATCATTACAGTGGTTATTTTCACGGTTTTTATTATTTTTATATAGTTTTATTTAACAAGTCAATGTATTATCTGTTATAAGTCTACGCTGGTTCCATTGAGCACACTGTCAAAGTTAAAATTTTCAGATCATGATATTATAAATGTTCCTGCGTATTCTTGTTTAAATACATTTAAATATAAATTTCTGTAGCCTCAAGTTTGCGTCTTGTGAATCAGTTTCTGACATTATTTCACTAGAGAGAAATATTGTAAGGAGTAAGGAAGCCTTGTTATCTCTCTAGAGAGAAAAATCCTAGAAATATAACTTGCTGGTTCTACATAACTCCTTATTGTTTTGGTGCAGCTAATATATATTTCTTTAACAAATTTTTTTTTTCTCCCAGGCTGTCAGAGAGCAGTTGGTGCAACTGATGTTTGAAACATTTAACATTTCGGGCTTCTATGCATCAGAGCAAGCAGTATTGTCACTTTATGCTGTAGGACGCATCTCGGGATGCACCGTTGATATTGGCCATGGAAAAATAGGTTTATATACCTTGCAGAAGGGAACCTTTATTAGTTAATGGAATCTTGTTTATTGAATACATAGAGTTCTTTAAACTATTCTTTCGTTTCTATACTGCAGGCCAAGTCATATGCAATATAAAATAATAAATTTATATATACAGAATTCAGTTTATCCTATCTAGCATACAATCAGTGATTTGAACCATGTACAGATCTTGTAATATTAAGACCAAAATATGTTATTGATAGTTGATAGCTATGCCAAGCTATAACCATCTACATAGTGTGCATTAGGTGACCATATGATGATAATGGTCATGAAAGATGCATTGGTAGCTGAACTTAAGCTTGCAAGTTTTACTTAACACACCTGACCTATTAATGGCATTGGACTCTCTGTGTAAGGTAGTGAGTCAACATGGGATATGATAATGTAAGCAAACTGATTTTTTTTTTTTTTTTTTTATTTATTTGTGCCTTTTCTGTATTTTTGGCCAATTTTTAACAGATATTGCACCAGTCGTTGAAGGTGCTGTTCAGCACATTGCCTCAAGGAGGTTTGAAATTGGAGGTACTGATTTGACGAAATTACTTGCTGAAGAGCTTGGGAAATCTAATCCTCTAGTTAATATCAAGATGTCTGATATTGAGAAAATAAAAGAGCAATATTCATGTTGTGCTGAAGATGAACTTGCTTATGAAAAGACCAAAAATTCATGCCAGATAGAGCAGCATACTCTTCCTGATGGACAGGTATGGTTAATTTTTTGAAATTATGATATGGATAGATGGAGAAGACACGGATAGCACATAACTTGTTTGTCATATTTCAGTTAGGAGGATATGTTGACTTCAGTATGTCATATATTCCCTGGAATTTGCTATTATTTATGCTGTAACTGGCTTGCACCTATCACAGTTATCTTGTTTTGTTTGATTTCAATCTATGATGTGTTAATTATACATGTTAACGAGTTTATTGAAAGTTATCCTCACTGAAATCTTCTCTAATCTTACATGTTGAATACTAAAAACAAGATCTAGTATACATTCAAACACTTCTATTCTTTAGATATATGTCCTTTAACTTGTATTTCTTTATCCCTTCTTTACATTTTCATTTTTATTCCTCAAAATGTGAATGCAAGATGACAGCAATCCCATCTCAAGGCATTTAGGTCACAGTTATTGTTTATTCCAAAGCATAGCCTTTTCTTTTCCGTAAATCTTCTTTCCCAAATTGTTGTGATGCTTTACATGTATAATGACTTTAATGTAATACTGGTCATTGGTTTAGGTTATTACGATTGGAAGAGAAAGATGTACTGTTGGTGAGGCTCTATTCCAACCATCCATATTGGGTTTAGAAGCTCATGGAATTGTTGAGCAGCTTGTTCGTTGTATTTCAACAGTATCGTCTGATAATCACCGGCAATTGCTAGAAAATACGGTACTGTGTGGTGGCACTGCTTCTATGACTGGTGAGTTTATTGTTGCCAATGCATGTGCCCTTCAGATACAGTAATTACTAATTGGTACAATATATTTTCTTCTTTGTTTTTCCTTTTCTTCTTTCGTTGAATACTCTTGTTAGACGACTTCTTTTGTATAAATGTCTGCGAGCCCTTTCTTTGGTTGGTTTCATTATCCTTGTCATCCATATCGTTTTAAGAAATGGATTCACCAAGTTATGGGAATCCTTGGGTTCAGAGTTCCTTATATATGACTCTTCTTTGGAAGTATATTACAGTACAAGGCAACAGATATAAGAGCATGGCGATTGTTTGTACTTGTTTCAAAAGAATAGGAACTTTTGGTTCTGTAATTGTATTGGCACTTTGATTGCTGTTTATTGCAGGTTTTGAAGAAAGGTTTCAGAAAGAAGCTGGTCTATGCTCATCTGCTGTTCGTCCTGCTTTAATTAAGGTAATTTATTTTACCATTCAAACTGCACTTAGGTTTTAGCTTCAGAGTTCAGGTGGGGTAGGTTTGAATTTCAATTCTTCCCAGGCAAAATATCTGACAGTGATTAGGGGAAATAGTCAACTTGCTTTTACACAATGTCATCTTCACGAGTCATTGCATCGTACCTATATGTTTACTGCAATCAGAACCCTGTATAGGAAGTGCAAATTCTTAATAATCTTTACGAAATAAGCTTTCCAACATAACATTTAAGGTCCACATACTCTAAACGTAATTATAGTCGGTCTCCTAACTGTTTCTGAGGCTGCATGTAGTTCAGAGTCCAGAGGTTGTGTTAGTTTCTGCTATGGCATTTCCCTATCTTATTTGCTACATCTGAACTAGTGATGTCTTATTGTATTGTTTCATCAATTTTTCATTATTCTCTCTCAGACAGTTGGGTGTCTGGCGTTTCCATTCTTTTTGCTTAGGAAATTCATAAATTTTTGTACGCATGCACTCGTGATTATATGTTTTCTTTCTGCTACCATGATATTTGATAGAATTTATGCTTCAGCCTTGAACTCCGATTTAAAATGATTAACATGTTCATTGAGTTGGAAGTGATTCTCGACATGAAGACTTTGACTGGATGCCAAAAAAGTCGTCTAATTTGATTATGTATGACATTAATTAATGGAAATGTTATTGGTCGATTTGTTACTAGTGTATCTCTACTGAAAAAAGTGCTATTACAACTTCCATTAGTAAAAAGGAATTGCATTGATCTGGTGTATAGCGTACTTAAATTTTGGATACGTTTGTTATTGCATGGTCTTGAGTTATTGGTCCTGTAAGCAATCACTGAATCACTTTCTATTACCCGGACTGAACATTATGTGAGCAAGATACTTTATGATCTACATAACATTTCCACAACACTTTCTTCTGTACTAACTGGACTTCTAACTTCTTCTGATCGTTTTTTGGTCCGGGTTCAATGCAGCCTCCGGAGTATATGCCAGAGAATTTATCAATGTATTCAGCGTGGGTGGGAGGTGCTATACTCGCCAAAGTTGTGTTCCCACAGAATCAACATGTAACAAAAGCAGACTACGATGAAACTGGACCTTCTGTTGTTCATCGGAAATGCTTCTGAGGATCTCTTGTTTCGAATGGGAAATTACTCCTTTCTTCGCATCAGTCATAATTATTTGCAATTCTCATAGTTCGAAAGCATGCTAGAAAGTATGAAATGGAACTCCAAAGGAAAAACAAATGTATGGAACTGACCAAAAGTCCATCGGATTGGATTGAATTTTAATGAAGGATCCATTAACACAACCAAGCATTTTGGTTTCCAAATTTAGAGATCTTGTTAAGGATATGTTTAGTGAGGGAAATTCTGTTTTATATTCAACTTCATCCTCTACCACATTTCTTCTTGATGCATTGATATAAACTCTCAAAGAATTGGATGATTCGCGACGTTGCACAAACCAGCACCGAACCAATGACAAGAGTATGTCTGGTGACTAGCAATGGTTGTGGGAATTTGCAGATTCCCAGTGGCCTTAGCAGTTAGTAAAGTGTGATTTTTGTGAAACTTGAAGGTAATAAAGTGAAAATTATCCAAAAATATTGTTGAAAAATATGATAAATGACCAAAACTATATACCATGTATGATATCTTACTAATAATTATGAGGGGTATTTCAGCGAAGGTGAAATATATTTGATAGAATAAAGTGTTTTAAATCTAAATTAACATCCTCGCAATTGGTGCCGTGCGAGGTGGTGCTAGTGGGAGAGGCATTGTCTATCTAGGGTTTCAGAGAAAGCCTACGAACA
Organism: Pyrus x bretschneideri; assembly: GCF_019419815.1. Taxonomy (NCBI): domain Eukaryota; kingdom Viridiplantae; phylum Streptophyta; class Magnoliopsida; order Rosales; family Rosaceae; genus Pyrus; species Pyrus x bretschneideri. Next base: position 5,443,998 of record NW_025999546.1, read on the forward strand.
TCATATGTCGTGCGAGTCAAGGATTCAGAGCATTTCCATCGTGAGTGGGATAGGCCGGCACACAGCCAAAAAAATGGCCCAGCACCTAGGGAAGTTTCTCCAGTCCATGAGATTGCTTGGCACCCAACCCAAACTGGTCTCCAGGCCAGCCCAAAATTGACAAACCTTGGGACCGGCCTACATGACGTCAGGTTGAAGCTGGCGATGCAGCTGAAGGTCAGGACGTAGGTCCAGAGGCGACGGGTTTGGAGCTGGAGAGCCCGGGCGCCAATGTCAACCGATTTGGGACGGGTCGGACCGCGAGGAAGCGGAGAGTGAAGGAGAGGTGGGGATTTGATGGAGGGTGGAGATTGGTGGGGGGGGGGGGGGGATGGGTTGGCGTGCTCTGGTCCGAGGAGCAATTGTGGGGAGAAACTCAGAAATTAAAAATCAGATTATTAATTTTTATTATTTTATAATAAAAATTAATAATATTTTAATAAAATTGACTAGGCTATTTAGTTTTAGGGGTGGAGATGCTTTGGCCTATCATTGAGGTCTATCATCACTATTCACTTGAGTGGATAAATGTGATGGGTGCTGGCACAAAGTCTTTAGGGGTGAAATTGCTCTCAAGAACAATGGGATTTTGGGGTTAGCACTTTTCTGTTCATTTAATTTCTTATCTGTATGTATCTTCACTTTCACAACTTTTTTAAGTTCGTTTGGAAGTGTCTTTAAAATTGGTGAAAATGTTTTTGAAACCAATTTTGAAAATACTTCCAAACATTGCAGAAAACATTTCAAGTGCTTTTGGAACTCAAAAACGATTTCTTTATAAGAGCTTTCAGTCATTTTAAAAGCATTTCCTAACGAGATTTCAGTTGCTTATTTTTTCAGTTTTTGAAATGATAGGAATTTTAATTTTCTGCATCATGTGTCGTATAAATAATCTTGTTAAATTATCAAGCTTCTTGATTATTATTTTTTTTGTTTTTCAGGCAACTTTAAGCCTGGGTGTGTGGACTAAATCAGAGAGGATCATATCATCATAGTCCAGTGTTCCCTTGGACACGAGACTCGTCCAATCTTTCTGTGTTCTTTCTCAAAACATTAGAAATAATCATGCTTCTTGAATCTTGAATTTGTTTGACGACGGTTTGGTTGCGTTCTCGGTGATTGGCAGCCCAAGCGTTCAACTCTCCGGCAATCACTTTGTAGCTACTGACAATCAGGGAGAGGTTGCAGCCATGGAAGATCAGATCAAAACATCTTTGTCATCTAGAGTGAACACCTTACACAATGGATTGACTTCCAAGCAACTATCTATGGTAAAACAAAATGGCAAAAGAGATTTTACAGGAATTGGGAAGATGTTTTATTTTACCACGGATAAGGCAAAATAAATGAACAATAGAACAATACAGCGTTATACAACAGGTCCCCTCACAGAGCCTGGAACACCGAAGCATCATTAACGTAGCTACGAAGGCACCCAAAAAACAGTAGGAAGAGTTAAGCTCTGCCTAACCTTGATTTATATTCCTTGGTGGACATGACAGCCCGTCTCTTGACAACCAAAACCAGACAGGGAGGAGGTTGCGAGGGCCAGCTGTTGAAGACACACCCGCTTGAAACCGGCCAGAAATTATTTTAAGTTTTTTATTTAAAATTAAACACAAACAGTCCTAACGAAAAACTAGCTGCAGAATGTATGATAAACGGTTATGATGCATTGATCTCTGGAATCCTTACAAAGAGGATACGAATAAGATCCTGATCAAGCAAAACAACCTTTTAATTTGTACTTTACAATTAAGTTAACCTAAATCATTGTGCACTAAGAAAAATGGTTTATTTCCTTTTGAGAAATAGGTAACAATCACGAAAGCAATAATAATTTTTGAAATTATTGTTGGCAGTTTAAAATTTTAATTGTGCATTCCTCTTAATACTTTTTTTTTTATATATAAATATAAAAGCTTAGAGTACACAATTAAAATTTTAAAATGTCAGTAACAAATTCCTAATAATTGTTTCCCCAAACATGAATTAGTTCAAAATACTTTAGTCTTTGGGCTTCTGGTGCCGTTACCTTAAGAGCCCGCTTGGTGGGCCGGCTGAAACAGGCTATGGACAACTAAAATGGGCCCCGAGCTATGTACGTACAGTTCATCTCTTAACCTTCTCTTCCTTGTGATATCATCTGTGCTTTCTTCACTGTTAAAGATCTTCGGTGGCCTTTCGGCTGTCAATTCTTGTAAAGATTGCCGGAATTCTGAGTCTGCTATGTACGTACAGTTCGTCTCTTAACCTTCTCTTCCTTGTGAATCAACTGTTGAAAAGACAATAGTTGAGAAATCCACCCTGCCAATTGATGTAATAGAAAACCACACCCAACGCGTATTGCGCAAATTCTGCTTGGTACCCAATTTTCAGTGTTTTATAACCCGGATTTCTTATCACAAGGCACTACTGTTCACGACATGAGAAACCCGAGCCATATTGCTATTGGAATGGTTGAGGGGGTAATGTCAACGTGTTGCAAGAGTTAGACTAAAAATGAGTTCAAGCTGATAGAAATAACGTCCTACATGCTTACAAGGCTATTGTGTTGGGCAAAATTGCAGTTAATTCAATTCTTGCAATGAAATACATCATGTTAAGAACGATATCGGAATCGGAACTGTCTGAGTTAGTTTATACCAACTTTGAAGATGTGCAAGAAGTCATTAGAACGGATAGGAGGGATGGACCTCACATTGATTCGAATCTCGGAATTGGAGGGCCGGGTCTTACCAAAGACTTGTACTACTGCAAATATATTCTCCACCATTATGGCTTGGAGGAAGACTCATAAGTAGTTCACAAAATCATTAAATTGAATGGTGAGATTAAGTACAAGTTTATTGCTACAATGATTAGGAGGATAGGGACAATAAGAAATAAGAAGATTGTTGTATTCGGAGTTTCCTTCAAAAAGAATACAAACGATGTGCGAAATTCAATGACAATACAAATTTGCAAATGTCTGTTGAAAGAAGGATACGACTGAATTGGCGATTTATGATGCTAAAGCAAGAAGAGCAAGGATCGTACTATGTCTTCTCTTCTTGCTTTAGCATCATAAATCGCTAATTTATTGAATCTTTCTTTCAACAAACATTTGCAAATCTTTATTGCTATTGAATTTCGCACATCGTTTGTATTCTTTTTGTAGAAAACTTCAAATATAGGAATCTTCTTATTTCTTATTGTCCCCATCCTCTTAATCATCGTAGCAATAAACTTATACTTTCACCATTCAATTTAATGATTTTGTGAACTACTTCCGAGTCTTCCTTCAAGTCCTAATGGTGGAGAATATGTGGAGAATATATTTGTTGTAGTACAAGTCTTTGGTAGGACCCGGCCCTCCAATTCCGAGATTCAAATCAATGTGAGGTCCAACCCTCCTGTTCATTCTAATGACCTCTTGCACATCTTCAAAGTTGGTATGAACTAACTCAAACAGTTCCGATATCATTGTCAACATGCTGTATTTCATGTCAATAATTGAATTAACTGCAATTTTGCCCAACACAACAGCCTTGTAATCACGTAGGACGTTAATTCTATCAGCTTGAACCATTTTTCGTATAACTCTTGCAACACGTTGACATTACCCCTCAACTATTCCAATAGCAATATGGCTCGGGTTTCTCACATCGTGAACAACAGTGCCTTGTGATAAGAAATCCAGGTTATAAAACACTGGGTACCAAGCGGATTTTGCATCAATATGCGTTGGGTGTGGTTTTCTATTACGTCAATTGGCAGGGTGGATTTCTCAACTATTATCTTTTCAGCAGTTGATTTAGTCATCACAAATTTCACAACTGTTTCCCAACATGTGAGGTCTAACGAACCTTTAGGGTGGATTTCGCAATTGTTATCTTTTCAGCAATTGATTTAGTCATCACAAATTATTCTTTAGCAACACCGTATTAGTCTATTTCTCGTTGTTGTAATTAGATAACGAGAACACGTTGGGATCCTCACCTTGAATGGGATAACTTTATTTTTCATTACTAATTACAAGTAAGCCTACAATAAATTTGTTTCAATTCTGGCAATACTATAATAACTGTGCAAATAAAGACAAATGCAAATCCCCACCTCCCCACAACATCAATTAAACTAAGTGTAAATTATAAAATTAATCCCTGAATTTTCACCATATTTCGGATGGAAGGACCAATTTTTCACATTCTTAAAGACGAAGTCTAAACTATATATGGTGAAAGTTCATGAACCAATTTTATAATTTACTCATTAAATTAACGAAGAGCATTTTGGAGAAACCGTTCCTCTATGGCTTAAATCGACATGCTCACACGAAGCTTGGGCAATTTCATTGGCTAAAGATCTTAGGTTTACGTCTTTTAACAAAATGTCTTGACATCCGAAACTCTTGCTGCAGTCAAATTTCACTGCCACTTTTGAAGCACTTGTGCCTTTCACATTCTCATATACCACATTGCTTATTTTCACAGCTGAAGCCTGCACAAAATGATTGCTATTACAATGTGTACTACTACAGGCGTTATTATTAGTACGTAAAAAAAAAGTCATTTAACACTTCTCAAAATGCATTTCGTCGTAATATTTATGTATGTCTTGAGTGAATGATGATATTTTAACCTAACTTTTCCACCATACAATAACTTACAAATTATGTTTTACTGTTAGATAGTTTAATAGAATCTTGTGGATAAAATGTAAAATTAGACCGTGCATTACCTGTTCTTGGCATGGTGAATCCTGATCGCAATAGTATTGGTCGATGATAATTGGATTGCTCACATTGGCCATCATAACATTTTTGAATCTGATGTTTGTTGCATACCCAGACCCGCCCTATTTATCAAACAAATTGACCAATATGTGTCATTTGATTTATACACATGTACATGAAATAAAACGAAAACCCTTTTCTGTGTCAAAAAGTTAATTGACTGCATTGTATGTGTAATGTGTGTCTGCATTCCCGGTCTTACACATATATGGTTGAAAATTAAGTCTTACCTGCCAAGTCTTTATTCTTAATCCGTTAGTGGTGCCAATAATTTTGGCTTTAGAAACCACCACATCTGAAACCTCTGCTTGTGAATTTCCAGCTCCTAAGCTTCCAATGCTGCAATATGACATCACCAGAATAAGTATGAAATTATTTTGTACAAGATAATCGAAAAATTAATATCATGTTTAATGTATCTGATGGAATATTACCTAATTCCATGACCTGGTCCGCAGGTTATATCATCAGCTCGAACATTTTTTGACCCACTTACTATCGAAATACAGTCATCACCTTCAATTCATTAATAACATAAAAGAAAACATAAGTAATATTAGTTTTGGTGGATTAATATTTCTTTCAAAATTTATAATTGGTGCTTTATAACAGTTTGAGATATTACGTTATTAGAACATCCTTAACTAATTTTTTTTGTTGGACTTAATTTAGACTACCGAATTAGAAGACATATTCAAAGGAGAGGTTACTTTACCATTTATAGTGTAAATTAACAGCATGAACGGAGCCAGAATTATTTTTTAGTGAGGCAAACTTTGAATGATGAAATTAAATTAATATTTTGATACCATACTATCAACTTATTGTCCAGCAATATGATTTTGGGTATCTGGTGTTTAGAACAGTAAAATTGTAACCATTAGTTAATGGAAAATTACATGGCACGAAATGGAGAGAGAGTAAGAAAAGTATAAATGCGAGAGGGTATTTTAAGTTGAGTGTTTTGACTGATAATTTATGTGTATACAGATAATTTATACTTGTACTTAGAGTATTTTTTTATGGTAAAAAGAGTTGAGTAGGGGCCATTGTCCCCAGTAAGCATATGTTGCCTCCGTCCATGCTTAGATTAGATTACTAATTCAAAGACACATTCAAATAAGAGGTCACTTTACTAGTTATAGTGTAAATTGACAGTCTAGTAAAATAAGAGTTTAAATATACCTGTTCTAATGAGGACATTGCTTATCCGAATATTTTGTGTTGCTGTGACATGGATTCCATCTGTGTTTGGGCTATCGCCTGGTGCGGTCACTATAAGATTCGAAGCTTTTACATTCACACACGACTGAAAAGATAGATGCATTCTCTGGGCATTTCGGAACCTCACATTGTCTACTTCCAAAGTGTTGCACCCGAAGAAAGTCACGGCCTTTCATGAACAAGAACAAGAAAGGAAAAGAAAAAGAAGACAGCGATACAGATTTCAGTATTTAATTAATGGAAACGAAAATTCAATACCCTAAGAGTGTTTCTCTTCTTGAAATGTAATCTTTGTTTGATATAATCATTAGTACTTGGAAATAAATAGGTCCCAAAAACTTACATTTGGTGCGAGCGTGCAAGGCTGTAAGATAATGGAAGGTTCCACAAAAGAAAACAAAATATTGTTAGTCTTTGCATATAGAAATGGGTATTCAAAGTTTAAATTAAAAAAAAAAAAAAAAAAGATTTTTGACAAGTTTATTAAAAAAATTAACTAACACAATTGTCATTTAGAATTAACTTTAGCAAACAAATAGGCAATTCGTAATACTTTTACCAATTACAAACAGTTTAACAACTAAAATATCTTATATTTTATTATTTGTTGCAAAAAAGATATTTATGTATCGTGATTTTATAATAAGGACTTTTAAAGATGATTGAATTTATTTTTAGGTTTTAAAATTTGGCTTGATTTTTGTTTTCAATTTTCAATTTTTTGAATCTTAAAATAAAAAAATCGTTAACAAATAAATTTTAATTTTTTAAAATATAAAAACTAAAATGATTATGAACAATTGAATAAGAGCAAATAGTTACCAAAAGGGTTTCTAAGTCATGCACAACAAGTAATTCCATTAGTAATGGCATAACTTACAAGGGATTCGTTAACTTTGCATGAGTTTAGCCACCATTTCCTTCCATTGCCATTGATGGTGCCACCACCTTCAACTCTGAAGTTAGTCAAATTTGTAAACAAAATCCAATGCCGTAAGTCCGTATAATCTGATCGTTTGGTAGAGGCTTTGATGGTTCCATAGATCTAGTAAAATGAATCCAATTAATAAGAGCAGATACGTTTTTTTTTTTTATATAAAATCTAAATAGTAAAATATACAAGTAATGTTACGTATTCACTATGCCGCGCACAATTGTTTATATTGTAATTATATTACCTAGGAAGCAAGTAACTCTCTCTAAAATCCTCTAACCTTTCTTCCTCTCTCTTTTCGTCCATCTCTCTTTTCTCTCTCTGAGTTTTGGCCTACGAAACGTATAGTACATATATACTCTTTATACTAGTATTTATATTTTATATTCATCCCCACCATTCAACTATATGATTCTACCCAAACAAGTATATTAGGTCGATTGTAGATGGATATACAGTTATACAGTTTGCATGTTATGTATGTGCATTTAATATGGTATATGTGACTCACCTTGAGCGTGACATCAGATTGGCAAGGGCCGGAGAAATTCATTGGCTTCAGATGATAGACCCTATTCTTAGGAACCACAAGCTCAACACCTCTTTTAGAAGAACAAGCCTTCTCCCAGGCGTTCATAAATGCCTGTATAAAACACGTACAATTATAATTATCAAACCACAACCAGTTAAGAACCCTCATTCTACTCATGATTAAACTCTCATGCATGTTAGTTGTTAGAGATATCATCAACAATGTGATCGAATAGCGTCATTAAAAGAAGAAAATAAAGAAATAATCTTCTTGAGAAGAGCTCGAGGGTTATTACGACTACGGCTTTCCTCGTACAACTGGGTTACCTGGGTATCATCCCCTCCATCTCCTTTTGCTCCAAAATGATCCACATTTACAGTAACATTCTCTGCTGAAGTTGATTGAAGCCTTCTTGTTCGATGGTGACGATGAAGATCAAGTACAACTAGTGGGTTCCCTAGGTCACTACTAAAAGAGAAGGGAAATGAGGCTAATATTATGAGAAGTACTGAGAGAAACTGGTTTTGTGAAAACATTGTAACTTTCACTTTTTGACACAGACACAATTGCATGTCCACAATTCCAGATGTTCAAGACAGACGTTTGGATGATATATATGTGGGATGTAATCGTGAAGGCCTAATGCATATTTATAGAAGCGTAGTCAAAGCTTTCTAGAGAGAGAGAGAGAGAGAGAAAGGTAGGCACTTTGAGAATTAGAAGCAATGACGGCTGAGACTTAGAGAGAATCTTCACGAGTCAGAGAGGTATGGAGATTGAGCAGCAGGAGGTTGAGACGAAAGGATTTAGTTGGCAGGTAGCCGACTCTGGTTTCATACAATTAGTTTTCTATCCACTAAAGAAACATATATATGACGAAATATGAATGGAATGGCCGAGTTTAGTTTGGTTACCGGTGCTGGTTTACCAACACGCGAGAAATTTTTATGTATTTTATATTCAATTGAGATTTTGAAAGATTTTATTTATTATTTTTTTTATAAATTCAGGAGTATTCAATTATAATTTTAAATAATTTTCTAAGTTTAACACTATGTTTGGATGAGGGAAATAAACATGGAATTTTGGTAAAAGTCAGAATTTATAAATTGACAAGCACCAATTCTCTTGTTTAGATTCATAAACTAGAAATTTTAGAATTCCAGCGTGGAAAAAAAACTTGGAATTTGGGACCTCCAAATCCCAAGTTCAAATTCCATGTAAATAGGTGTCATTTCTTAATTTCTATGATTGAGAGTTTAAAAATAATAAATTCCGTATTCAATTCCGTTGTTCTTTTAGGTTAACTAAGGGTATTCAATCAGGATTTTAAAAGAATTTATAATATTTCAGGTATATTCAATTACAAATTGATTTTTAAAGATTTTAAACAGTTGGGGAATTCGAGAAAATTCATTGTGTATTTTAAGCATTCTTAAATCTCAACTCTCCTTTGAGGGAATTCATTCAAAGTTTTACATAGACTCTTTAGAAATCAATTAAACTCTATCAAAATCCTTGGACTTATAAATTCATTAAAATCTCTCAAATTCCCAATTGAATACATCCTAATTTACCATTTGAATGGAATCATAACACTACGTGATGATGTTCCCAATTCACCAAACAAATCTCCTTAAATACCAACATATATTTGGGAATATAAATCCTACAATTAAAAAGTTTCCGTAAAACCAATATACACCATTTAAAGATTAGGTAATGAAAACCCAAATAAGAAATTACTCGAACCCATTTAAGAGTTTGAGATACATTCTAAATGTGTAAATCATAGACTAGTAAACTTCCACGATCGATAATCAGTAGTAAACTTCCAAAACAAATGTGGAAAATATATGGCTTTCCAAACTAATTCCAAACAAAGCGGTCCGAATAGAAATAACTGATTACAAATCATAACTAATTAATTTTTACTAATTAATAAAACTTTCTTTGTCAACTAAAAGAGTGTGAAAAGACAAATTAATCTTCTATCACACAAAAAAAATGATAGGCAATAATTTACAGGTCCAATTTTACTGTTTTGGTAGCCTCACCTATAGGTGATGTTAAAAACCTCTAATATTAAAAAAAAAAAAAAAAAAAAAAAACCATAACCAAAAACTTCCCACTCCCCCAAGTTCTCTCTCTCCCTCTATTCTTCTCATTTTCTAAAAGAATATGTTCATACACCAAAAGTGTGTAGGCAAATGCTAGTAAAATTAATAAAAACCATGATTATCAGAAAGAAAAATTGGATAAAAACCGAAGCCGCCAACGTGTAAACGACAGGAAGTTATAGTGATCTTCCGTTGATAGCTGCGTTAGGTATAATCTGGCATTTCCCATTGTTGAATTATGCTAACAGGTGTTGATCCACTACTATATTTGCCTGTTTTGGAACTCCGTTGACATTCAACTAAATTATGATATATATTGACTTGGAAATCTAATTCAGCTCCCACTTTGAGTGCCAAAACTGCAGCATTGGCATTCAAAGAAATTATGAAATTCATCTGAATTAAGAGCTTTGGCAAGCCTTTGAAAATGTTTTCAAACCATTTTCCCATACGTTGTGCGCAAATCTCTTCATCACCACCATTATGGTCGAAGCAAATGGAGGGGAGGGGAGGAGGCTACGCACTATTTAAGATTTGGTTTTTTTAGTCAAAATGATTCATGAAATTTGCATAACTCTTCACTTTGGTCCTTAAAATTTGAAATCAATAGAATTGGTTCTTGAGATTGTCTACCATCAATCATTTTGGTCATTTTGTGAAAAACTTCCATTAAATAAGAATAAAATAACCAAAATACTCTTAATTTTTGTCAAATCATTTTGGCCTATTGTTTATTAAATTGAGGTTATATTTATCATTTTGATCCTTACTTAACATAATTTTGCACAGAATGACCAAAATGATTGATAGTGGACAATCTCATTGATCATTTCTATTGATTTCAAATTTCAAGGACCAAAATGATGTGTTATATAAATCTCAGTGACCATTTTAGCTAAAAAGCTTTAAGATTTCGACACTATTAAATTATTTAATCCCTTCTTTCTTCAATCTTTGATCTATTCCTTCCATACTCTCTCTGTTGTTTTTTTCCTTTCCTCCTCTTCTGTTTCCTCTTGGTCCTACAATTTAACCAAATTATAAAAGTCATCTAATATTAATTAATTAATCTCACTTTGGACCGAATGAAGTCACATTCAGCCTTCCTGAAATTCAGTCATAATAGCACCCATCTTAGAACGCACTCAATCTTCTTATTCTCCTTTTCTTCCCCAAAACCTATATTTATATTGGAACTCTCATTGTCCATATGAAACTGGATTTGACTCCAAATTCTAACCAGTTATTATTTTTTTTCAAGTCTGAATCATTTGAATTGTATAAATAATTTTTAATTTGTGCTGATACGTTGTGCCATTTATACATGACCATCGTGGAAATATGGCGGTAGTTGCCATCCAACAAGGCTTTTAAAATATAATAATATTGTCACCAAAAGAAATGAGTCAAATGAAATGCGATAGTGATCATTTACTAGAAAACGTTATGAAAACATACCATTCACGACGAGGATAGATTTTTTAATGTGCTGGAATACAGGGTAATACATTATATGTTATTATGCAAGTCAAAGGAAGTTTTTTTTTTCTTTTTTTTTTGTTAGTGTTCCTCGACTTGTATAATGACATATGACGTAAGTGTTAATATTTCGAGCACACTGAAAAATCTCTTCATGAGAAAAGCATCCTAGATTAAATATGAAGGTTGTTAATTGCACGTGTCATTCTCCCCTTGATAATTTCTCGAACTTTAATTTCCACCAACATCACTAATACATCATGTTGTCCAAGACCCCAATGAATATGATTATGGGCATAAGCACTAAAGCATAAGCATGATGTCAAAGAGAGAGGAGAGGAGAGGCAAAGAGTAAAGAAAGTTAGGGAAGTTAGGAGGCAATTAGGTTAATTAGGAGTTTGGGTAAGAAAACAGGAAAGGAGAGCAAGTAAGATGCATGGGTTGTGGTGGTAAGAGTCTAAGAGATGTGGGATTTGCGTGTATTTAGGTTTGTGGGATGAAGTACAAGTAAGAGTTGTGGGGGTGAAGAACAAGTATGAGTACTTGTAATTGGCATCACCTAATAATTGGCGTGGTGTGTTTGGGTACAAATAGAGGGATGGGGAGGTTCGTTTGGTTTTGGAGTGAAAAAAATTGGTAAAATATGGCGTTACTTGCCATTCGAACAAGGCTTTGTCTCTTATCCACATAAAAGGCCGCAAAGTTCTCTTATGTCACTAACTGCATTTGCTTATGTATTTGGTCCAATATACTAGTAGAAGGGGTGTTGGGTTTCTACTCATGCATTTCGGTTTCGAAACTCTCTTCTTTCTAAATTATTGTATTAGTTTCGAACTCTCTCTCCTCCATTAGTAAGGGCATTTGCTTATGATCATCATAATACCCTTGTCATAATTTTATAATTTTCTCTCTTCTGCATGTCTATGTATACATTTTTTTTATTACAACGACATTTTATTCTAATTTAGATTAATGGAAAGGGCGAGGTTGGAACCCAAAACACAGTGGATTAAAGAGAGAAGCCCTAAGCAATCTGCCACATGCATACCTAAGTAGATTAATTTCATTGGTATGGATCTTTTCAATTCATATTTCCATCAAGCAGCTGGCTGATATTGTGAATTAGATGAAGATTCATGTGAAGAACTTTCATTTTGCGACAGTGGCTGAAGAACATGTTCTTCGTGGCTGGACAAGATTTAGATATTCCAAATATTTATTTGTTAGAAACGGAAGAATTCAATAAACGAACTATGGAAAAGTCTTAAAGATACAATTTCCTGGATGAACCAAAGACAAGCTCAAACTTGAAAGTACTAACAAGATATTGATCCGATAATTAATGACGTCCATGGATGCAAGTAAGTTCGTGGTTTCTTAGATCTGAATTTGGTCTAAAAGAATGAAAGGAATGAGAGAGAGGAGGTTTTTCCGGCAACAAGAAAAATTGCTTGCTATCGGCGGGATGGGGTGGCTGACGACTTGGGAATGTTTGGAGAAGCATTGGTTCGTACGTTGGGTTTTCCTAATGTTTTACGTTAAAGTTTTAACTTTTCTTCTCAAGTTAACAGGCTTATGTGAGGGTTTAGTCATGGATACTTGAGCTGTTGAGCAAAAGGAAAACAACTTATATAACATCAGTACACCGTTACGTGATATTTCGTATCAATAAAATAAAAATATGTGTACAAAAAAATGACAGATATTGACGGATGATAGAATTGATGTTATTTTAGGTTCGGAAAAATTAAAAGAATAAAGTGGCATTTAATCAGGAAAAGTGATTGGAGAAATGGTGATTCAAGAGTTAAAAGATTATTTGCTGCTAGCGTATCCCGAGAGTGGATGCTTTGGACTTTTTAAATTGTTTAGATTAATGTAACTTTCGTTTAACGTGTCAATTTTTGGACCATTACATATGAATTCGAAGAATATGACAAGATTTACAAGACTTGTTGTATACGTAGTTTGGCCGAGTTTCAATGTTTAGATCAAGCGACATTTTAATATTTTAGGATTTTTTTTTTTTTTATAATTTGTTATTTGTTTAATTCCTTCCATGTTTAGAGCTAGGATTTGTTAAGATTATTCAAACAACATTTAGTGTTGTATTTTATTAATCTTACCATATCATTAATCAAATTCGAGAGCTTTTCTCAAATTCTTTGGTGTCTCAAAAACCTGTTCAAGAGTGATATCCTTTTAATCTATAATTTTTAATGCATTACGTATCTTTATCTCATAGCACGTGACGTCACAATAACAGTAAACCCGTACCATATAATTCATTTTAGAGCACACTCCAGGCTGATGAATTTTTTTTTTCTTTTGTCCGACGGTGGGCTGATGAATTTTGGGCACAACAGAATACATATACACATATATAGAAAAATGCTAAGGGGATTTTTCAAAGTGAATCTCTCCGTGGATTCTCCACCACCATATGTTTTTAGCATAATATTTTACAATGTTGATAAGAAAATTGTGTCGTGGAGAGTTCAGGAAGAGTCCGTTTTTGAGAAAGTCACCTTAGCATTTCTCATATATATAAATAAAAAGTTGACGTCACTCAATAAAAGTGAGAAAGCTTATGTTCGGATCTCTCACGCGAACTCGATTAGCTGCCACATTTTACTATTGTACTGTCTTGTAGCGGCAGCATCATTAGAGTTTGAGGACACGAAGATACTAACTGATTATTACTAAGTTATCTCAGACTCTGCAATGTTGGTTTTTTCCCACATTCCACAACAAAACGTTAAACGTGGCACTGCCACTGCCAAAAAAAATTCCTCCAATCGAAATATGACAACAACATGCGATGAAAAATCCCCCTACCACTTCATTATTTGCTTCATTTCTGTTTCCACCACACAGACTGACTCACCCACAAACTCCGACCAAGGACCAGAAACCAGACAGCAATGGTGGATGTCGAGGTTAGCGACGAGAAGCAGCAGCTCAAGGGCAGCGGCACAGTGATCCCCAACCCAAAACCCAACAAGGGTTATGCTTCAAAAGTTGTGGACTTGATAGAGAAGCTGATTGTGAAGTGGATGTACGACTCTTCTCAGCCTCACCACTACCTCGCCGGCAACTTTGCTCCGGTGGTTGATGAAACTCCTCCCACCACCAACCTCCCCGTCATCGGCCATCTTCCTGTAACTCTCTCTCTCTCTCTCTCTCTCTCTCTCTCTCAAAATTGCCAATTGTCATGTTCTATGCCATATATGAATTGCAGGAGTGCTTGAATGGAGAGTTTGTCAGGGTGGGGCCCAACCCAAAGTTTGCACCAGTTGCTGGATATCACTGGTATGTCTATTTTCCATCTCCCTTTTTGGGTCTCTGTTACATTTTGGAAATAATGTTTCAGAGAATAGTCATCTGGTTTTGTGTTGATGTTCTTTATTGCTATCTTTGCAGGTTTGATGGAGATGGGTGAGTGATTCCCCAGTTTTTATTACATCTTTATTCGAATTCTGAATTCAAGTTCTGAACTATTTGTTTGTAAGGTGATTATGTTGTTGAATTCAATTTCCATGCTAAAATTGAGATAAATCATAAATAGCTTAAATAGCTTCTCTCCAATATTCGTGTCGTTGGCTGAATTTGTAAATCGATTGAATCAGTCTGGGGAATATTGAAGGAGTATTTTCTATTATAGGATTCAGTATAAGACTTTTCTTTTTCTTGCTATTGTGAAATGTGGCTAATTGTGCTTCAGAACTCCCTAATTTCTCCTTATCTCCGTCGTGTTCTGCATCGGTATGGTTTAGGTATTATTTGCTTGCTTTCATGAGGTATTCTTTTCGGAGAACTGTTTCTCGGTGCATTTGGTGAAATATGCAACTGTTTTTCAGCATGTACTAGTTGATTGTCTATACACCTTCGTTTCTGATACTACATTCATTGATTTATTTTACGACTCAGCATTAAGTTTTTCAACTATCCTGCCTTTTAAATTGTAAAAGTTACACAATTTCTTGGTTCCAATAATTGTGTCTAGGATAATATAAATTGGACAAAGCAGGTAAAACCGTAACGCTATACATGTAATTGTTAACATTTTGCAGTATGGTTCATGGTATGCGCATCAAAGATGGCAAGCAACTTATGTCTCCCGCTACATTAGGACGTCACGTCTTAAGCAAGAAGAATATTTTAGAGGTGCTAAATTTATGAAGGTATGTCATTGCAATTTAGTTTTAAGTTTGTGCCATACACGTTCCATTCTTACATTCCTCAATGTGTCATTTCCAGATTGGAGACCTTAAGGGGTTTCTCGGCTTACTCATGGTGAACTTACAAATGCTAAGAGCAAAACTGAAAATATTAGATATGTCTTATGGAAATGGGACAGGTAAGGTGTTCTTCGCAGTATGTTTTTTAACTGCAACAACTTTTATTTTACGTACAATTTTGAAAGAAGTTTTTCATGCATTATCCTGTTTTAAAGTTAATGTCGGAACTGCAACAACTCATTGGCTTTAATGCCTTTGGTCACTGATCTTTGTATACGATTATAATTCTTATGATCCCTACACCACACTGTAGATGCATGGACACGTCCAGATGTGAAAATTGGGCACATGGTTCTTAAATTTATCCTTGAAATCCTGGCGAATGAGGAAAGCATGTCCTTTTACTTGCCCAAGGAAGCAGTGATCGTAACTAACTGTTTTCTGCATTTCCAGGTAACACGGCTCTCGTATATCACCATGGGAAGCTTCTAGCTCTTTCAGAGGCAGATAAACCTTGTAAGCAGAACTCACCCATTTTCTTGCATCTACTTTTCAATTTCAATCTATTCGAGAATCTATTGGGATGAAAAGATTACTTGTTCTTGGACTGCACAACTTCTTTTGATGCCATATAGATGTATGGTTTTTGCGGTTGAGAAAAAGAAAAGGTTGAAATGGCAACCTTTTATTGCCTCCTATATCTTTTGCGGGACGAAGACATATTGGTACTTTTTTCTGTTTCTAGAGCGGAACTGAAATTACTTATGTTGCATTGGCAATGAAATAGGAACAATTTGTGTTGCCTGTATATCTTTGTGCGACTCAAACATATTGGTACTCTTGTTTATTCCTAGTTTGTAAACGGAATTGTTTATTTTGCATTATGCAGATGTCCTCAAAGTTTTGGAAGATGGAGATCTGCAAACAGTTGGCTTGCTGGATTATGACAAGAGACTGACACATTCCTTCACTGCTCATCCAAAGGTTGACCCAGTCACTGGTAAGTACATTCTCATAAAAAGGTACTTATTCGGCCTTATAAGGAAATTTTCCTGTCAACTTATGAAGTACATAATGCAGGTGAGATGTTTACCTTTGGCTACTCACATACACCGCCATATGTCACTTATAGAGTTATTTCGAAGGATGGTTTCATGCATGACCCTATACCGATAACAATAGCAGACCCCGTCATGATGCATGATTTTGCAATTACTGAGAACTATGCAATTTTCATGGATCTCCCCCTGATCTTCAAACCAAAGGTATGAAATTATTTTCAACCAGTTATAGAACACCCGCTATATAAATGGTTAATTTTACCATAAAGTATGAGACACTTACCGACCAAGTATTCTCCAACCAGTCACAGGCAAAGAAAAAGAGGTTGGAGTGGCAAATAAGGAGGAGCAATTCTTGGTTTTCTATGCATTCTTGGTTTTAGATCAACATTACGTAATATGGTACTGTGTTCGAGTGTGTTGTTCCTCGGATTTGGGTTTCATACATATAAGTCTGCAATGGTTCACGGACATTGAGTGGCATTATCCACTTCCATTCCACTGAAGTTTTAGATCAATGGATAACTTAACAATAATTATTGAGCATTAAACAATCACATTATAATGAAATTGAACATGTTATTATTTTTCATTTTTTCAGGAAATGGTGAAGGAAAAAAAGTTTATATTCACATTTGATCAAACAAAAATAGCTCGCTTTGGTTTACTTCCACGGTATGCAAAGAATGAGTCGTTAATCAGATGGTTCGAGCTTCCAAATTGCTTCATTTTCCATAATGGTGAGCGTGTTTGCTTCCAATCTTAGTGCAAGAAAACAGTGTCTTTGAAACAAGTATTTGTTTTTCAATCAGTTAAATATATATTAAAAATACCTGCATGCTATTAAAATTTAATTGGTGAAGCACAGCAGACACTCTTAAATAAGTTCCTATGCTTTATCCTTCTTTTGAGGCATTACTACGAATTATCGTCTGAGGAGCCCGATCACTTTCTGCTAAAAAATGTTGCGACTTTTAATCCTTTTTTCTGAAAATCTTAAATTTGTTTATGGTGATATCTATTGAGCTCTGTATCCTTGCTGCTTTGGCAGTTCTTTTTCCTTGCTACTTGCAGTTGGGTTCAAACCAATATGCTCTTGGTAGTTTTATGCCTACCAGCTCTTTCTTATGCATACCGCCTGTCTGATTCAGGCCGCAAAAATCCTACCAGCTACCTATAACTTTTATTATTTTTCTTTCTATTCCATTGATCTTTTTGTTGCTTCAGTTTTTCTTCTTGGTTTCACAGAGTAGTACTGATCTAACTCCCAGTTGCAGATTATCCTTGAATTCCTCTATCTAAAGTTTCAGACCTTCTGAACTTATCAAGGCTTACGGAAGTTATTTTAGCCCCCTTTGATTAAGTTCTATTTTGTCTTCATCACTGACTCACATCAAATGCTGACTAGGAGGGAATTGTTCTTCTCCGATTCCTGTCTACTGAAGAATTACTGATCAACCATTACGTCTGTTATTCTTTTTGGTAAATTTTACTTTAATATTTAGGACCTTTCTGGATTAACCAATATGCCGAAATTCTGGTTTATACTTGACTGACTTGGAAGATTAGTTGATATAGCACAATTGTAACTCCGTGTTGATTTCTGCAAATCATAATTTGTAGATTCACCAGTCTGCAAAGTGGTTGCCCGTCTGTTCATGTACTGTGAAATGGTTGTGTGTGTTAGTCCCGTTCAGTCCCGGAACTTAACCAACTAATGACAGGATATTTGTTCAAATGTGTAACTTATAGTTAATGTCGATTGTTTCAACAATTAATATCTATGATCTTGCATGGTTTGTGAGTAAGCCATGCTTAAAGTTTTTTCTTGTCTAAATTCTGAAGGCTTGCCATTTTTTTTTCTCCTTTTATGTAGCTAATGCTTGGGAGGAGGGGGACGAAGTTGTTTTAATCACATGCCGGCTTGATAATCTTGATTTGGACATGGTCAATGGGTCTGTCAAAGAAAAGCTTGAAAACTTCAAAAATGAGCTGTAAGAGATTTTGACAGATGTTGCTAACTTGATTTCTTGAGAGATGGTGCTTCTGACTGTTTTAATTATTTGCAGGTACGAGATGAGATTCAACTTGAAAACTGGTCTAGCATCCCAAAAGAAGCTATCAGAATCGGCTGTAGATTTTCCCAGGGTGAATGAGAGCTACACCGGCAGGTATGCATATTCCTTTCCCTGGGAGCTGCCTAATGTTCTTTTAGGGCATGTTCGATAATCATTTTGCTTTTAGTTTTTAGTTTTCACTTTTAGTGCTTAAGGTATGGGAAAAGTATATGAGGGAAAGGAGAGATGAAGAAGGATGGTTGGAGGGAGCTGAAGAAACAAAGAAGAATGAACAAAAACAAAGTCTTGAAATTGTTTTTGTTTTTTTATTTTTAGTTTTCATTGTGTACTTTTCTTTATACATCTCTCCTGCCATCCTTCTTCCGCTCTTCTATATCCCTAATTTCTCTCACATATTTCTCCTCTACCTCTAGCTCAAAAAAATAAAATAAAATAAAATAAAATAAAAAACACTAAAAGCGAAATTGTTATCAAATGGGCCTTTAGCTATCATGCTCTCTCTCTCTCTCTCTCTCTCTCTCTCTCTATTGTGGCACGGCACCTTATCTTTGCTTTTGCCATTTGGTACCGTTACCATCATTTTCGAAAGCTACTGTAACATTCGTGTTTACTTATTTTGATCAACTAACTTATGTGAAATCAGGAAGCAGCGTTATGTGTACGGAACCTTACTGGACAGCATTGCCAAGGTTACAGGGGTAGCCAAGTTTGATCTGCATGCTGAACCAGAGGTCGGAAAAACACAAATTGAGGTTGGAGGAAATGTCCAAGGCCTCTATGACCTGGGACCTGGCAGATTTGGTTCTGAGGCTATTTTTGTCCCTCGTATTCCTGGCGTTACTTCTGAAGAAGATGATGGCTACTTAATACTCTTTGTTCATGACGAGAACACTGGGTATTATTCATTTCCCTGACTTTTTTTTTTTTTTCCGCCGAATATCTCTTACACTGTTAATTAAGTTATAGACTTACGGTTTCCAACATCTATCTCTTGTTTAATATAATGGCGTGTCCTCAGTTTTGGGAAAGTCAAAGTGCTTTATTCCTTATAAACCAAATCATTAGTTTCTTTATAGTTCTCTCTGCTCATGCTTTTGAAGCTGAGTAAACCGGTGTTACCAGCAGTTATGCAGTGACGTGTATGTGAAGTTCAATCTTCTCTGAGGACAGGACTGCAATCTAAACTTGCATTTTAATCATGCAGAAAATCAGCAATTCATGTAGTTGATGCAAAGACAATGTCATCAGAGCCTGTTGCAGTTGTGGAATTGCCACACAGAGTTCCTTACGGTTTCCATGCCTTCTTCGTGACAGAGGTCAGCGCCACTTCAGTTGTTCCAAAGATGCACTTTAATCTTTACTTCATTCTGCATCAATGCACTTAATTCACACACAGATTGGGATGCAGATCAGTTTTATTTGATTTAATTTGACTCAAAACCGCCTTCTTATGTTTCTTTCTCCTACTCTAGTATTCCTTTTCTTGGTAGCGCGCTTCTGATCTAAATTATGGTTTCTTGAACAGGAGCAATTGCAAGAACAAGCAAAGCTCTAATTGTTCATCATTGGAAGAACCTACAAGTGAAGGCACGCCAGCGTCAACTGAACCTGTTGTCGTGTAGGCAGTCTACTCCACATCTACACCAATAAATAATGTATACACCTCTGTATTTAAACTACCGGATGGTGTTTTAATTACTTTGAACCAAAAGAATCAGTGGGTTACATAGCAATACCTATACCATCTTAATTATGTTGATTACATACTTGGAAGCATTTTCCTTTTCTCATTCGCATAGGGTTCCTTTTTTTCTGGAGGACGGAATTGGTATTATATTAGATGAGGGAGAATTAAGAAAAGTGATTGGAGAACTATAACTCTACCGCACCTAAAATAACACCAACTCCGTCCTCTGTCAGTTTTAATGATTGCAATGTCGATGGCAGTCGAATTTGTTAGCAACATGTTTAAGTGATTAATTTGAGTCTCTCCTCTTGTGATTGTTGCTTACAACTCTTAATTATCCACCTCTTGTTGTATACGCATCTCTTTTTTACCGTATTAAAAGAGGGTATACAACAAGAGATGGCAAAAAGCCTAAAAGGGTACCAAGTCTTCATAAATGAGGAAAAATCGTGGGTTATCTATAGATGTGAAGGGTCTATTCAATTACATTACAAAAGTTGCAAGGCGTTTGAATATAAGTTGAAAATTAATTGTGGTTACATTGGCTTTCTCTTTTGTGGAGCTCTCTGCAATTTCCTCCACTTGTGGTGTATATGATACGACAGCCCGGAAAATACCATGACAACTGATCCCCATTGCTTCGTTGACAGGGATTGCCGCTCAGCACCGAAGACACCACGATGCTTACAAACTTGCGGGTTGTGGTAATGGTGGTGTTAGCTAAGGAACCAAATCGACTTATGGTTAGGAAAATGAAGTTCTGTCCAACAGCACCACACAGACAATAGCGAAAAATGTCCCAAGCCGCTTCTGGATGCTGCTTGCAGAATTGTACTGCCTCAAATCCGCTGCCACGAGGCCAGCCAAACATGTAGATCATGTTGTATATGGTACCCCACAAATTCATGCCTAACATTATGTCCCAAGCGCTCGTCTTTGGATACCTAAGCAAAATCAAAAGCCATAACATTTAAGACTGAACCGTATATCGTTTCACATGTATAGATGGATTGACATCTTTCATAAATTTTATTCCTATCAGCACAAATTCCCTCCAGCGAACTTAAAGTCCAAGCTGATTTTCATACACAGTCAACAACAGACAATTTGGGGTGGGATTTGCAAAATGTTGACAAGTGGTTTAAATAATGTTAAGATTCCTGTGAGTGAATAGCAGAAAATCAACCAGTATTTAAATGGTAGAAAAAGGATGATGATTTTCTGAAGTATACCTCGCAGTTATTGAGTCCTGGGTAGCATTTGTGAATCCATCAAAAGCGAGGTTGAGGAAACATAGTCCATATCCAAGAGGCGCATTTGGGTGTGCCAACTTGCTAATAGTCTTTGAACTAGTCTGAAATCGACCCAAACGGAATAACATAAGAAAAGCAACAAAATAAGTATGGGTAGCATGAAATTTATCAAGTACAATTTATAAGGAAAATTGAAAGACAAAAGATAAGAATTATTTCATTCTTGTTTCATTCTCAATAAGCACACACGCCCACACCATCCCTCACCTTCAAGAGTGCAAATATGGATACTCCTCCGGCGACAAGAAGAGTACAAACATATTCAGGAAAGCTGTATCTTTTGCCGTAGACTAGAGTACCCATCAGCATCACTGCATACATGTAAAAACCATATATCGTCCCCATTACAATAATATGCTTCCTTTTTCTTATTGAAATTCAAAGGCAATCTAATCAGTATGATAGTTCACAATCTTAATTGAACTTATATGAGTAACATTCTTGCATATGTAAGATACGGAAAATAATGGTAAATAATGACCTGGAATCATTTTTGAGGACTTTGCCAAGACCTGCAAGTAGAAGAAAAAAAAACAGCTTTAATATTCGAAAACTATAGATCCATTATTTGGAATTTACTCCAAAAGTATAAATAAAAAACGAAACTTTTCACGAAAATCTATTCTTATCATCCCTTAAACAACCAATTCAACATCCTATCAAACTCAACTAAGAATTTATCCAAAAAATAATAATGTTATTGGCTGCATGGAAGTTCGGCTAATGGGTCCTTAAACATTTTTTTTTTGCCAATGAAGTTTATCCAGAGGAAATCAAACTACTCCATTACATCTATGACAATCGTAAGTTTCCTAGCTCACTAGACCGGTAAGAAAATCTGATCCAGTTAACTAGAACTAAGCACATAATCATCAATTCTTCCTATGACCATAAGTTCATAACCATATTCTCTAATGCTGCCCATTTGAGTTACAGGTACATGATCAAATCGAAAATTGGAACGCAAACCTGAGCCGGGTAACTGATGTACTTCAACGCTTCGATCCCCATAGCGGGTCCAATCGTATTAGTAATCCCTGCACTCCAGAACGTCCACATAGGAGCGCCTCCAGTATTGCTGCTAGAACAAAGCTTTATCACTGTTCAAAAGAACCAAATAGACAATATTACCATCCTCCCAATTGCATTTTTCAGCTCAAATCAATCAACATTACAAGAAATTCAAGGTTTTCAGAGAAAGATTGAAGCTTACTTATATACGACCAGATTAGACAGACCACATTCTGAGCCAAGTTCAAGACTGCAAGGTGTTCGAACCTATGTCCATCTCGCCCGAATCGCTTCGTGGACCTAAAACCAAAGATCAAGACATCACCAATTTCGATTAATGTCGACAACCAAGTCTGCAAATTTCGAAGACGATTTAAGGAGCTGAAGAATCCCAAAAGGGGGGTGCGCGATCTGGGAAATTCCCAAGTGCAGAGAAAGAGAAGACTTACAGAGTCTCCTGAAGAACGCCTTGGTAAATATACGCAGCCCAAATTCCGACGACACAGAAGCCGAACACCAACACGCGCCGCAGCCCCGACCCGTGAGCTTCCATTTCAGCCCACCAAATCCCCTGCCGCAATCACTTCAATCGCAGTTGCTATAATGAACTGGATGGCGAAGTTGCGTAACAAATTTTTTATTTTTATTTTTTTGAATTTTAAATAGGGCTGTTATTATTGGTTGTCTCTGAGATTTACTTTAAAACAGTAAAAGTTGTTAATCTAGTTTTTTTTTTTTTTTTTTAACAAATGTGTTCATGTAATTATTGAATAGTATATAATTTTTATTTAAAAAAATAATGAAAAATATTTAAAAATTTTAAATTTTAACAATAAGGTCAAAATAAAAACAGGAAAATATTGAAATAAAAAACTAAAAGACCTCAAACAAAAATGATTCAATTTTTTAAGAAACCAAAATATCTAACATTTAAGCATTACCATTGAAGAAAAAATTTGAGGAAAAAAAAAGAAGAAAGAAAGAAAATCCCTCAGGAAAGCCTGGTTTCAACCTGGAGAGCATGAAAGGAGTAAAAGAGTGGGCTCCTCAACCTCTCTGCAGAAAGGGAGCACCAGCCATTCTTTTTTATTCAAATTGCATGCATCCTCCTCAGATTACTAAATCTTTCATCATTGGGACATTTCCGTGTGCGATTATTATCCTTAAACCAGACAACTTCATTCGAAACGTCGAAAGACACAAAGCTTTTACAGACAGAAACATGGTTTTCGAGAGACAGAGAGACATAGAGGCGGAGGGAGGCTTTACATTACAATGGTGTTCATGTTAGGGTTTTTGTTCTGGTTGGACTTGGGCTCACGTGCTCCAATGCATTGGAGATCCTTCACTTTGGGCTGGCATTTATTAAGATTTAGATCGTACGAGCGTTTTAGCATTTAAATTTGAATTTTCACAACCATTAAATTTTTTATTCAATACTATGTACCATTAAAAATTTTCCAAGAATTTACGTTTTCAATATTTTTGAATAAATTATATCAGACCAATGTATCTATTATCTTGCACCAAGTTTGAGTTGTTTGACCTTTTATATTTCTGTAAATCAGAATAGTTTGAAATATCACTCTATAAAATAGAAAGCTCTACTTAATTTACTCACAACACCCATGCTAAAACTAAATTTACTCAAAACACCCCAGCTCCCTCTATTCACAAGTGTGGAAAGTAGTTTGGTTTTGCACAATTAAATACTTAATTAGACAATAATCAAGACCAATACTGCCTAAGTAGTTGGACCCTTGACAAAATCAGATAGTAATCAAGCATAAAATAGAACAATAGCTACACTTAGAAACACAGATCAAATTCTCCCCTCCAGGGATGGGGAAAAGTCTTTTCAAGAGGTACCACAACCCTAAATTTTGTCCGAAACCGAAGTCACTACACACATTCGAAAATCGAAACACAACGGCACTGTTTAGAATCTACACATTCATAACTAATTTTCTGGTTTTAAGTTCCCAACTGATGCCTTTCTTTACTGTTTCTACAACAGGAATGAGTGCACAAGTGATGGCAGTCTGAAGACGACCGCCTATCGACTTGCGCACCACTCCAATAGTTACAGAGTAACCAAAGCCAAGAATGATTTGCCTGATAGAGACATTGCACAGCCGGGTTTCCCCCAAGAGAGACCGTGCACGCCTTGAGCTTCACCTGCAAGATATAAGCCTCTATTTACAAGATGTTGAACAAATAATAACACGGTTTGTCATACAAACTGAAACCTACGCCAGGAGGAGTATCAAACCTCGTAGAGGGATCTCATTTACTGGGGATGGCCCCACGAGATGACCCTTTCAACTGCATGTTTTCCCTGCTGTCACCAAACGCAGAAGGGTATGCTGATGATGGGCCACGATCGGTGCCATTACCATTAGAGCGTGTGTGGTGGTTGTGTGTCCTGAACCATGGACCTGATCCGTCTTGCTGGACATTTGAGGAATCAACATCCGCATTGCTGGTATTTGGAAAGCAATCAAAACCAGATTTGGCGGATTGGCCTGAATGGTTTCCATCCAAATTCATGCCCTTTTCTAACGAGGAATTCTCATTATTGGCATCTTGTTTCTTTGTATTCAGGAAGCGGCCTCCACAGCCCCTTGCTCTCCTTAATGCATGTAGGTGTCGAGACTCGTGAAGATAAGGCTGTACAACGAACATAAAATCATATGTCAATCAAGCCATAAAGGATCAATTACCAAGCAGAAGAATCAAATCAAGTGGCTGTATGAACTTAAGACCTAAAGGAACCACCACGTACCGTCAAGGCTTTACAGCCCAAATCCTAAAGCACGTGCCTGGAGTGACGAAATCTATATACCCACCAATATGTTTCTAAAAAGTAGGCGATAATATGAAAATGGAATGAAAGACATTCATTCAGAGTATCGCTGATATTAGTCTGATATCACCAATTCACATGCATGGACAAATCCACATCTGTGAAAATGAGTCAGATATGATTGCTACGTACCAACATTTACCAATATTTCCACTAATACATCTCCAAATTTACCAGTGTTCTATAGATATTTCTGCATTTCCAACTTCCGGGGCTGTAAATATTATCAAATCAATTGATAATTTATTGAAGGGAGAAGAAGATATTTGTTTGCACCTTAAAGACATTAGATTATTTCCATAAAATCCAGACCACCTACATATTCATTAAACTTCATCATCTTAGATGGTTTCTTGTACCCAACTCCCCATGAATGTAAGAATGGCCACACATATGTGCATGTCTAATGGTAAGAATGGCCACACATATGTGCATGTCTAATGCTACCAAATTCTACTGCAGTTTGAAAGAACGAAAAATTGAAATCATTTACCTTTCGAGCTTTTATAAGTTTCTTTTCAAGCTCAGCTTTAGCACGTGACTGTCTTCGTCTCAAAATACCATGGTACTGCTTTGCATTTACATACACAGGCTCCTCTTCCATATCAAGGGGCAAAAGCATTCTACCAGGATGCATACCATAGAAGTGGGGAGGCAACTGGCATCACACTAAAAACCATCAGACAAGAAACCAGAACTTTTCTCAACATTAAATTCAATGCATTACAAATATACTCATCCTATTGCTTATCCAAGACGAGAAAGTGAAAGTGTTGCATCTATTGTTTGACTACAACAATGAAGACCAAACATGTATATAATAGTACCATACCCGACAGAAAATAACTTAGTATCCAGAGCATCACCTAGTCTTCTAAAGAAAATTGTTCTTTCTGTGGGACTGCAAGTTATCCGACACCATGTTATCATATTGTTACCCAGCGTCCTTTTTCATTCATCCTTTCTCTCTAGTTGAATGGTCTGATTATTATTCGTCACTCAAGACAGTGATGGTTCATTGTCTCTCATTATAATTTATCATCATATATCTACGTTATTAATCGTGGTCCTCACAAGGAAATTGTTTGGTTGCTCCCTAATTGATGATTGGATGTCGGTTTTTCATTGACGAATTTATCAAATTCAGATAGCAGTTTGAGTTCGGTTTAGGCTAGTAGTCTAATCGAACCCTACTGATATGAAAATGTATCTCATTTCCTCCTGCATTCTGAACACATTTAAACAAGCAGTACGGAAATCCTACATTTACGATTAACTGGCATAGATCATTGACGAGTGAAGACTTCCTGCCGACTTAGATACAACTTATGCTACTAAAACAATATCAACAGTTGCGGATTGCATACCACAGCTTGTGGCCCATAAGGAGTCAACATCCCACCATATTGTGGATCTGAATACGGATATGATGACATAACCTGCAAGTTTAATAAACTTCTAAACCTTCTCATTGAACAGCAGACATTTTTCCAGAAGAAATTTGAACGCCTATAGTGGTAATGGATGCAGATTCCTGTTCTTCGTATGTCTGTGATTCTTTCCTGTGTGTTGTAAGGTTTGTATGCATAGAATGTGAGAAGAAAAGAAAAAGAACTTACAATTGAGTGGCCAACAAGTTCCATTTGTGAATTTGGATCCACGTGTTCACCCAATGCAGGAACCACTGACGACGAAACGCTTTTGATATGTTGGTTTTCACTTCCATTATTCCCATCTGAGTAAAACGAAACTCACATTAACACGTAAGTCTATAGCAGTCGACTGAACATATGAAAGAAGATAGAATGCTATAAATGTTATAGGGAAAGATGTGAAGCAGACGTAGTCCATAGTCGTGATGATAATTATTTATCCACCAGATAACTAAGTTCACATGAAATTTCCCGTGGGATATGATAATTTAAAAAAAGTAACTACCAGGCTGTAATCCTACTGTTGTCCGCAATTCTTTGTGGAAGTTGGCACCACCACCGTCCAGCCTAGCGTTAGGTTGTGCCTGCATTGCTCCATTCATGACCATACTATTACTGTGATCCACCAAAGATGATGCTGAACCATTCCCCCCTCCACGCCACCAAGGTTGGGAGTAGATAGGTTGCAACACAGTCTGAGCACCATGTTTTATATGCGGATCTTCATCTTTAGATTTGGCTGGCATCATTCACCACTTTCTCCTGAGAAGAATATAAGCATGGGTTTAACAAATATAACAAAAGTAAGGAAGATGAGGACAGAAACCAAAAGAAAGTACTGATCAACTGTCATGGCAGAAAGGAAACGACAACTCCTACAATTCATAAATCCACTTGGGGCACATTCAAGAAATCATATCTGAAGCAAGAAACCAAAACCGCTGACATTCAGTAATTGAAAAATACATAAATGGATCACAAAATAATTCAGCAAAACAACTCGAACAGAATGGTAAAGATTGATGTTCCATTTAAATCATATTATTCCTAGTTGATAAGCTTTTTAAGAAATTTCTTGAGGACAAAGCTAGGCATAAGTACATCAATCAAATGTTGTAACAGCCGGAGGCGTCTCCCAAAAATGTCAACTCCAATTCACATTTGGATTCCTAAGCGTCACTTGCACACTGTAGATCTTCCTACTGCATACCCAATGTGATTCAGGGGATTCACAATCCTCCCTACTTCACAGATATCATGATTCTCCCTCTGGGTATCACAACCTCCCTTCTTTGGCATTGGCACTTGCACCAGGAAGAAAACCACATGCATAACAATTGGTGGGTCTTTGTGAATTGAGATGTAACCATTTACTTCCCATGAACAACAGTTCAATCCACATGGTTAGAAGTTGTTCCCTCTGAACTTAACCCAACCCAAACAGGTCCACACGGTCTCTAACTATTTGAGATACTAAGCTACATGCATGGCACTTCCCCTTCAACTTTACTAGGCAACAAGGGGCATAACACATGACGTTGTGTTCCTCTCACCAGTCTTCCAATCACCACAACAATCTTGGCTATGTCCATCATAGGTAATCTTAGCTTATCCAATCGAGGAGGCTTACCTCTGGCGTCGCACATCCATTAACCCATAGCATAGAGGGTTCGCACTTTTTCCCTCATTGGCAGGGATCAGTTGTTATAACTATTTCCCCCAATTGACTCATAGGAAATGGGCTGGGACGCTCTGACAGACTGACTCTATTTCTGATGACCCCAGGCCTCTTCTGAAAGTACTAACTCTAGTAAAATTTAGACTCCCGGTTCTTAAATACTCTCTAAATATTAGTAGCACAGAGTTGATGCGGCATGATGAGGTATCGCAACCAGCCCTTCTTTTAAGGTTATCATAAAGTTCCGATCATGAACTTGAGAAATATAGACACTAACGCACAAACACGAAAATTGTGCAAATATAGTTACTGTAAAAGACGTAATGCATAAACAAATATTAAAGCACATGCAACATTCGCATGTATATCGTCGCCTATTCAAATCATGAATCACAAACTTGGATATCCCAAAGATAATGAATATTAAAGCCAAAAGGAAACAACGGAAAGAAATTTAATGCCTCGACAGTACTCTGTAAGTCCTCATGAAAACCCAACAAAATTCCACACTTGTTGTCCAACCCTCTAAACAGTTCAATTCTCTCTCAATCTCAAAACATATAAATAAGTACATACCAAACAAAAAGCACCTGATCAATCAATTTTGGTATCTTTAACATACATACAATTATATCTTCTTCTTCTTTTTATATATACTAGATATCAAAGTTGTGATACCGTACGTAGGCCATGCTACGTTGGAGGTCCTATGCCGCGCACCCCCCCCCCCCCCCAAAAAAAAAAAACAGCGGTTAAAAGACTTGAGTCGAAAAACCGTATGGAAGAAATTCGAACTCGGGACTGCGAGTGCAAGGAAGTCTGTCCTTAACATGCAATTATAACTTCAATCAAATGCAATTTACAGCTTCAAATGTATTCTAAACCAGTTTTTGAACTTTCTTTGATATGGTCGATATTTGGAAATATCGAACAAATCAGGGAATGATATGAAAAGAGGGTGAAGTTTAAACTTTCTTTGATACGGTAGATATTTGGAAATATAGAAAAAATCATAGAAAGATATGAAAAGGAGATGAAGTTTAAACTTCATCTCGTATCAGATAAACTTTTAAATTTCGGCTAATTGTTTTTGTCGGTATTTTCGACATATCGGTTAAATATTAGAGAAACTCTTATATTTCGTCTAAAATCAATGTTTAGTATCGATATTTCTACTAATACCGATATTTTAAAGAGCGTTCTAAACTCAGCTTCGAATTTACAAATGTTAAATACACTATTCTGTCTCACTCCATTAAACTGACTAAACTTTCAAAACCTTTTACATCTAGGGACCGGAATTTCAATACATGCAATCCCCCTTGTTTCAATTAAACAAAAATGCAACTAAACAGAAAAAAAAAAAAAAAGGAAAAAGGTGGAAACTTGAAAGCCCTTTTCATTATCCAAACCCCAAGCTCGAAACTTCATATAATTTTCTTTGTGATTCCACAATTTTCCCGCTGACCAAACAGAGATTAGAAGGAGTTTTCTAACAAAAACAAGAATTCAAGCATGCAGAAACATTGATTTGAGGAAAATTGGGAGGGAAAATCTTACAGTGGTGAGCCAAGTAGCAGATAGGAAGCCGAAGAAGAAACTTTGATTTCAGGGATTGGAAGTCGTCGATGCAAGTCTCATTTTCTCTCTCCTTTCTTCTCGCTATCTGTCTCTCTCTCTCTTCCTTCTCTCTGCAACCTTAAGAGAGACAGTGGAAGGTCACGCAGACAGAGACAGTTTAAAAATATGATATATTTTTAAAAAATATTATTCTTGGAAATAAATTTAATATTTATTAGTTTAAACTATACAGAAAAGTTTGACAAGGCAAAAGACAATAAAGAAGGGAGAAGTTTGGGTGACTAGACCAAATTAGCCTTACAATTCCCCCTTTCCTTCCTTGTAATTTACCCTTTGTTATATATATAAAATTAATTATTGGAATAACGAATTGAATATCAAATTATTATAAATGACTAATTCTCATAATGCATCAACAATCTTTAATTTTTGTCACAATAGACTTTGTTTTACTATTTATAATTATAAGTTAACTATGTTTTAGGCTAATTGTGATTGTGACACCTTTGTTAGAATTATCCAAACAAGCATTGCATATATAACAGTCTGGTATAGTTGCGTCGTTGCCTTCATCTCTTAATGTAAATATATCATTGTCTTTAATGGTTTTTTTTATTTACTTGATAAAAAATAAATAAATAATGGAAACAGCGATGTTGAATCAACTTTTTTATTGGTTATAACAATTATTTTATTTCTTTTTAATTTGTCTTGAATAGCTAACTTTGCGAGTTCAAATCCCTCTTTTCCTATTAGTGAGAAATTAATAAAATGAATGGTGCGAATATATAGCAAACTCTTTATTTGTCTCAAAAAAAAATTCTTAAGTTTTTCATAATTTTTAGGATTGTTGTTGCAACTTACAAGTGGTGAATTGTTATGTTAATTAGAATTTTTTTTTTAAATTTA
The DNA here is from genome assembly GCF_019419815.1 of Pyrus x bretschneideri. Classification (NCBI taxonomy): domain Eukaryota; kingdom Viridiplantae; phylum Streptophyta; class Magnoliopsida; order Rosales; family Rosaceae; genus Pyrus; species Pyrus x bretschneideri. The sequence goes on from NW_025999546.1 coordinate 5,474,961, forward strand.
TTGTGTATCAGGTTCAAACGTCTCATCCTCTTAATTATTTCAGAATAGAAATGTTACTTGTATGAAAAAAAAAAAATAGGATAATTGTTGCTTCTCAATTTTTCTTTACTTTTTAATTTTTGCAATTACATATACAAGAAAAAAAGATGATTAAAATAAGTGCAGGGGTAATTTGGGCAATACACCAATTGCTCTCCAACTAGTAGGCAAAGGCAGGTAAAGTTTTTTTCGATATTCTATTTTTCCACTCTGAAAAAAATTTAAACAAGAAGTATTTTTTTTTTACAAATCTTAAAATTTAACTTATCCAACAATAATAAATAAAATGGTAAACACTACTATCATTGAGGATGATGAGTTAACTTTAGTAATCTTAAAAAGATCATTTCTTTAGATTTTTTATAAACACTAGGATATAAATGTTAATGATTAAATTATTATTTAAATACTTGATTAACAAGTTTATTTTATATGTTTGTGACGCATTATAATAATGTAGTCCAAATAGATGATTTTCCCCTAACATTTTTCATTTTTAGAGAAGTATGGAAGCTTGGCCAGCGAGGATTTTGTAACCCAACATGTTCGGATCTTTTTTGTGAGGATTTTGAGGATCTTTAAATCGTATTTGTTCATCATACATTATATAATAAGTTTTTATTGAATATTAATAATGTTTAATTTTAAGTAAAAAAATTAAAAAAAATTTGACCTTATAATGTATGATGAATAGATATGATTCATAGATTTTTAGAATCTTCGCAAAAAATCCAGCTAGAATCCGCATTCTTTTGTACCTATATGAATACCGCAACGTGTCGGGCTAGCAGCGTGTCCCATGGGTCTCACTATACAAACCGGCCACGTTGGGTCCCTTTTAATTATATTCGTCCACCAAAGGCCTTGAGCATTTACCCAACGAACCAGGGTAGCAGCCAAAAACATGTGCTACCGGTGCCACGCAATGGACTTGGGAATCTGATGGGCACCCAGGTGTCTTGTAGAACGTGTTGTGTTGGTAGGTATGGCATTTTCTGTTTGGAGAGATTTTGTTTTCAAATTAGACGAGAACAATTTTTATGATACGGGTTTATTATCTTTCAAACTCTCAATTGAGAGAAACGAGACATAGCAACACACCGAGCATGACCATTCGATATCTGAAATCAACAACACAATGTCATATGTGATATTGAGATACATTTCTTTTAGACTCTTATTGATTTGTGAAATTGTTTCATAAACACACCTGATCTTAGGTAAATATTCTTCAAGGATTCAAATGTAATGATAAAGCAATGTTAGAAGAGATAGATCTTATTCTGCCGAATCTAGTAGCTTATGCTTGTAATTAAGTAGAGCACTAAAGTGATTGTTTGTGTATGATGGTTGAGTTTGGTCATAAGATCATCTCCATCCAATGACTATAGCCCATATTTAGCAAAAAACTTGACAAAATTAGTCTCGGAAAAAGGCTAAGGAGAATCAGGCTAAAAGAGTAGGGCTAAGTTTGGCCCTAAGACAATATGTAGTCCCACAACATGTTAAACTTGGCCTCAAAAAGTGATAAAATATGAAGGGAAATAAACATAGCCTTACTTACATGGTTGGAGTGGGAAAATTTTAGCCCTAAAATTGTTTTTAGAAGATTAATTGTTAGAGGTGCCTGGTTGAACCTTCAGCAGTCATCACCATTACTATATGCTTAGGTTCGATTCTCATTAAAACGAATTTGAACTAAATTATGACTAACTCATTGTGAGATTGAGTTCATCTTCTTCCCCTTAGTATAGATAATATCGTATGTCCAAATTCGCCTTTGGTGAGAATCAAACCTAAAACCTCTCATTTACAAATGAAAATGAATATCACTAAACTGTAGTACTAAATGGTAGAAAATACCGTTTGTTAATAAGAAAAATTCATAGTCTTATGTTTTGAGATTGAATTACAAATGCGCGACTAATATGATAAAAGACAGAATTGCAAAGCTAACGGGTTTTGGACGAGAAAAACATGGACAGTCGAGCAAAACGCTCGTCCCTAGTGCATCAAACATTATCCTTGTCGTTCCGTGGAAAATTGCCGAATATGCACGTTCAGAAGGGGCTGTCAAACATTCTTCTTGACGTTGGCTAGGGAGTTGCCAAATGTCTTCCCGTTTGCTTTTTGAATTTTTTGTTCGACTGTGCACTACCTAAGCTTCCCCTATCCGTTCGGTGCTGGTTTACTGAACAAAATGCGAACCAAGAAATTTTTTTGAGTCCGAAAAACATGCAACGCTTGAAAAAATTGTTGTTGTACTTCATTTATGAGAGATTTTTTAGTGTGTCTTAATCACGTGGCAGAACATCACATGTCATTATGTCAATGGAGCGACGCTTAAAAAATAACTTTACTCCAATTGTACAATGACATGTGATGTTCTGCTCTGTATTCCGCACGCATTGAAAAGTCTCTCCTCATTTAGAACATCCGAAATGACTTCTTGGTATCTTTGAAAGTTTGCCTAAATGCAAAATGTGTAAGGTAGAAGAAGTTGGATTTGTGTTTTAAGGGCTTGAACCAACACACAAACTGAAGGCTTCACCAAATATATTGTACCGTCCTTTTTAACTTGTTCCTTGTCGTGGTACATCTTCAACTTTGTTCTCCTCAAGAATTTTGTACTTTCTTTTTGTCCCCTTGGACAAGTCAGAGAAAAAGGAAAATGCCATAAATTTCATTTCTGTTTTTGTTCCTTGACAAAAAAAGCTAGAATCAATGGTGTCTCGAGCTAGAATCAATTTTAACATCCCGTTCCATACTAGTTCTTTGCGTCTAAGAGCGTGTAGCGTGACAACGCATAAATGGTCTGGATCAACTGATCAAGTCAACACATCAATGGCTTGTACCAAAAACCCAAATGGAACTGAAATGTGCTTTGGGCAGCCGACAACGACAATTTGTTTCTTACGTTAATTGAGGAAGAACATTCCCTCGTATTCCATCACTAAGTTAAAAACTCCGGAATGTAGAAATCACATACTGTACTATTTATACCGACAAGAATATTTAAACAAAGAAACAATGTAAATCAATCCGAAACAAAATTATAAAACCTCATTGGTTTTTCTGACAAGTTATATTTACTTGAAAGACAGAATGATTTTCCTCTAATATTAGCTTACAACACAATTCGATCGTTACTGTATTCAAATTACAAACAACGTCAGGCATGGCTGTTCCATTGTCCCCGTGCCCCTTGCAGTTGGCTTCGAAACTGGGTTACCACGAAAAATGAATACGCAAACAGCCCTTCGATGCAAAAGGCAAAAGGCAAAGGAATTTCAGCAACTCATGGCCCCTTCAACTGAAGGCAAGGATGTTTCATCAAGACATGCTTCGGCCCACCTCTGGTATAGATTTCACTTCGCCTTCATTCACTAAGTGGGGCAGAGATTAACTGCAGATATGATGGCCCTCAATTAGCAAGTATCAAGGAAACATTCCCTCGAGATACTCTTCAAACTTATCTGTATCATCGTCTTCATCATCAACTCTATCTTCTCTAGTGGAGATTGAAGCCTTTTTCCCTGAAAATTTTATTTGAAATGGCATAAGCTGAAGATTTTGAGTATGAAATGACATAACAAGAATGATGTCTCATCGTTATAGCCAGGTTGGGGCTGAATGCGCCCATTAAAAGAATGCCATTCTCCTTGAACAAAAAATGCAGAACCAGGGGACATGATAGGCACGTATTTTCTTTAAAAAAAATGTAATTTAAAGAAAGATATTCATACATTTGCAATCTTAATATAAACGACGCCATCTCAGCATGTAAAACAACCAGTATTTGTAAACCATAAAATGATATAAATGCAAACCTTTTCTCCTTTCTTTGCTCCCCTCACTATCAGTATCATCACTATCACCTGATCGATTCCTGCAAGTGAGGTTTTGGTTATTATGCATACCAAAAATACCACACAAAAAGGAAAAGTCCTATGTGGAAAAGGATGCAAATCAACTTGAGACCTCTTTCTTCTGTTCTCTTCCTTCTTTTCTTTTTCCATTTGCTCTTTCTCTTTCAATCTTTTGTAATGAAGCTTTTCAGAACATCTGTTAAGAGAACAGTTTAATCCAAACGTCAAAAGGAAGACAATTGATCAAGATCCAAACAGAACAGAGTGACATCTAGTGACAGGTCACCAGCAAAGAAATTAACAGCAGGCTAACAAAAATTAATTAGCAAATTAAATGCCAGCGTAACTGTAAACACGAAAAATTCCTGAAACAAGAGACAAGAATACGTGTACAAAATATATTTTTGTATTAATGATTTTGGGGTTACAATCTCTTTGTAATTTGGTCCTCTGATTCTATCTTCGTAGGGTGTAGGTTTGTGGATGAGTTGTTGATCCAAAGGGCCGTCGGGGCTTGATCTAAGGATGAACAGTTGATAAATGGATCTTCAAGGGGCGTTGGGCTTAATCTTGAAGAATGGATGTATGAGTTTGTTGAGGTTGTTGATCCAAAGGGCCGTTGGGGCTTGATCTTAGGATGAACGGATGATGAATGATGAACACTTTTTTCAAGGGGCCGTCGGGGCTTGATCTTGAGTTGGTGGGAGTTCTTCAAGGGCCGTTGGGGCTCGATCTTGAAGGAGGATTTGACGAAGAACGAAGAGTGATTTCTTGATCCTTCGGGATTTGCTTGAGAGCTTTAGAGTTTCAAAGCTTCAAAATTTTGGTGTAATGTAAATTTCTCTTCCTTCTTTTTTTCTCCAATGAATGCCTTGGCTTCTATTTATAGAATTCCAAAACTTGATTTTTAGATTTAAATAATCAGATGAAATAAATCATTTCTGCCAGGTATTGACGCGTGTCCTATTTGATGACTTTTCCAATTTATTTCGATTTTTCGTTGAGTCACACGCTACATGTAAAATTTATGTAACACGTGAGCATTGAAATTTTAATTATTGATCAACATTCATTTCACCGAAATTTTGATGTCTACAAATGCCCCCACTTCAAGGCGCGTCGTATACATGTGCTTGTCACGTGTAGAAGATGCGTTTTGAAGTCCCTTAATGTAGATGTCAACCCAAGGGCCGTCGAGGCTTGATCTTGAATTGGGCTGGAAATTTCTTCAAGGGCCATCGAGGCTTGATCTTGAGTTCGACTGGAAGATTTTCTGGTTTCCTCCAATCGTTGATTTTCCACAGGCTTAATCTTGAATTGGGCTGGAGGATTCTTTGGATCTCCTCCGAAGGTCTGAACTTACTCCTTTTATCTGGAGTTGAATTTGATTCAAGGATGGTGAACACTTGATTTTGAATCGAACTTGTGATTTCTTCGAGGGTCATCGAGGCTTGATCTTGAATTGGAAATAAGACCATGAATGATTTCGGGATTCAGACACATGGCAGGCAAGCACGAGGTGGAAGTGATGACCTGTTTCTTTGTTCAATCTGTCCAATTCATATTTGAAGAGGCTTAGAGGATGACTTAGCATATGCAGTTATTGCGTTTGCTGACGATCCACCAGATTGATGTTTCATTGTCACTCATCTTAGATGTTCTTCAAGCAGATGTGGTCCCTTCTCTGGAAGTGTATCAACCGTTGAAGATGACTACTCGAGAGCAACGCTAGGTAAGCAACCAGGGAATAGATTCCAGGTAGTCGGTTCCAGATCGGAAGACTGACTCCAAGTGCCGGTTGATTGCTCTTTTCACTTTGCCATGCGAGTAATAACAAGGACAAAGGAAAGGACATGGAGAAAGCACGATATAAGATACCTTTGCTTTTGAAGAAGCAGCGAATGAATCAGCACATATATTTGTTGTGCTTGTCTCCACATGCTTCGATGTATCATTTTCACTTGCCTTACTTGCTCCCTTTGCAGAAGTGGTATTTCCTTATGCAGGTTTAGCATCTTCTCGTGTAGTATTTGTCCTCTAATGCAGGAGTGGAATGCAACCTTTGCATTTAAATGGTGCTTCAAAACATTACTTCTCCACGACGATGAGTACTCGAGAGCAATGCAAGGTAAGCAACCAGGCAAAGGTTCCAGGCAATCAGTTCCAGGTCGGAAGTTTGATTTCAGGTTCCGACTGGTAACTCTATTTCCCCTTGTCCTGCAGGTAAGAGCAAGGGTAAAGGAAAAGACAGGGAAAAAGCATGATATGAGATACTTTTTTGCCTTGGTGTCATTTGTTTGCAAGGGTATTCCTGGAGAGGAAGAAAACTGAGCATTTTGAGATGCTTTGTTGGGAGTGTACTCTCGGAGGTGAGGAAGAGTTGGGCATTTTTTTTTTTGCAGGTCTGCCTTGCCATAAAAGATGAAGGTCGACATATATAGGGATTTCCCAATAGCAAGTGGTAGTGCGGATGCGGCAATGACCTCCACGCGTCTTCAACTTTGTCAGAGATCTTTTGACAAAGTTGCACGCGTTATCTGAAAAGCCGAGATTGCGGCTTTATCACCCACGCTTGTCGGCAACCTCCACGCGTCTTCAACTTTGTCAGAGATCTTTTGACAAAGTTGAACGCTTTATCTGAAAAGCCGAGAGACCTCCACGCGTCTTTAACTTTGTCAGAGATCTTTTGACAAAGTTGAACGCTTTATCTGAAAAGCCGAGAGACCTCCACGCGTCTTCAACTTTGTCAGAGATCTTTTGACAAAGTTGAACGCTTTATCTGAAAAGCCGAGAGACCTCCACGCGTCTTTAACTTTGTCAGAGATCTTTTGACAAAGTTGAACGCTTTATCTGAAAAGCCGAGAGACCTCCACGCGTCTTCAACTTTGTCAGAGATCTTTTGACAAAGTTGAACGCTTTATCTGGAAAGCCGAAATTGTGTCTGAATAGTTAGCGAACTTTACGCAGGAAAATCCGGCTTTGAAAAGCGGTGTCTCTTCAATTTGAATCGGTGGTTGTGTCGCCTCTCCCTTTATAGAGGTGATCGATCACCTCTAACATGCACACTTTGAAGATTGCCCATTCGTGAAAATCGTCTCCGGTGTATTTTGTTTTAACGGCCCTTTGAGATTTTACTCCATCCAACCCTTCTCTTTTAACACCTTCGAAAATGGCTAACCCATCTAACATTTGCTTAGATTTGAGTCTCAGCAGTGATACGGGCGTGCCGCGTCAAGGTAATGTATGGCGCCCTTCTTTCTTATCTTCTAATGGCCCTCTTACAGGTAAAGATTCCGTGATGAAGGATGCAACAACAGCTACAATAGTAGTTATGAACCTCCTCACTCCTAGAGATAGTAGGCTGCTTTCAGGACGGTCTGATGAGTTGGCCGTTCAAGAGTCCCTAGCTTTCAGTGTTCAGTGTGCGGGCTCCGTGTCCAACATGGGCCAACGCCTACTTGCTCGATCCCGTCAAGTTGAATCATTGACGGCGGAGGTGGAAAATCTTAAACAAGAGATCCAACAACTTAAGCGTGAGAATAGAGATTTGCACGTGCTTGCAAATAATTATTCGACGAGCATGAAGAGGAAACTTGATGAGCTGCAAGAATCTGAAGGTCGAATTCAAAGTGACCGTCACAGGCTTGCGGCTTTCTTCCAGAGGCACCTTTTTCCTGCGTCATCTAGCGTTCCACCAAGTATTGAGGCCTCGAATGATCTATCTTCGATGCCTCCCGCTCCTGGAGTTTGGCCAAGTAGTGAGGCTTCACGTGAACAATTTTTGTGAAAGCTCCATCTTTTTTTTTTTTTTTTTTTTGTACGCACTTGTAATTTATCGGAAATTAATGGACATACTTTATTTTATTCAGTGTATTGTGCTAAATACAGATAAAACATATACATCACTAAGATTTTTTTTTTTTTTTTTTATGTTTGATAATGGCCAACTTGGCTATGTTTTCGGCTAGACAGCTGCTTGCAAATACTTTTGGCTATAAAAAAAAATTATAAAGAAAGAAAGGGAGAAACACCTTTCCTTGTTTTGGGGAGGAAAAAAAGAAAAATGTTTTTGTTTTTTTTTTCTTTTTATTTTTTTTTATGTTTGATAGTGGCCAACTTGGCTATGCTTTCGGCTAGACAGCTGCTTGCAAATGCTTTTGGCTATAAAAAAAAATTATAAAGAAAGAAAGGGAGAAACACCTTTCCTTGTTTTGGGGAGGAAAAAAAAGGAAAATGTTTTTGTTTTTGTTTTTTTTTTTTTTTTTCAACACCCGTGAGTTGGTTCAAGTGAAGTTAAATAGCCTTTGAAGCAAAGGGAAAAGTGAAGATAGCTCATTTCGGTTTTGGAGAAAATAGAGAAGAAGAGAGAGCTCAATACTCTGCTAAGAAAAAAAAAGAAGCTGCAAATAGAGAAGAGAAGCTGCTGCTTCATTCGGTTAGTAATCATCTACCAAAGTAGTTGTTGTAATAACTTTGAGCCATATGTATAGAGAAGAAATTATTCATTATATTTCTTCCTCTATACAAATAGAGGATTACTAACCGAAATGACTAATTTCTCCTCTATACAAATAGAGGATTACTAACCCAAAAGCTCTCACACACCAAAGAAACAAATAGAGGAATACAAATAGAGGATTACTAACCGAAATGACTAATTTCTTCTCTATACAAATAGAGGATTACTAACCCAAAAGCTCTCACACACCAAAGAAACAAATAGAGGAAGAAATATAATGAATAATTTCTTCTCTATACATATAGCTCAAAGCTATTACAACTACTTTGGTAGATGATTACTAAACGAATGAAGCAGTAGCTTCTCTTCTCTATTTGCAGCTTCTTTCTTTTTCTTAGCAGAGTATTGAGCTCTCTCTTCTTCTCTATTTTCTCCAAAACCGAAATGAGCTATCTTCACTTTTCCCTTTGCTTCAAAGGCTATTTAACTTCACTTGAACCAACTCACGGGTGTTGAAAAAAAAAAAAAAACAAAAACAAAAACATTTTCCTTTTTTTCCTCCCCAAAACAAGGAAAGATGTTTCTCCCTTTCTTTCTTTATAATTTTTTTTTATAGCCAAAAGCATTTGCAAGCAGCTGTCTAGCTGAAAGCATAGCCAAGTTGGCTACTATCAAACATAAAAAAAAATAAAAATAAAAATAAATAAAAATAAAAAATAAAAAAAAAACAAAAACATTTTCCTTTTTTTCCTCTCCAAAACAAGGAAAGGTGTTTCTCCCTTTCTTTCTTTATAATTTTTTTTTATAGCCAAAAGCATTTGGAAGCAGCTGTCTAGCCAAAAGCATAGCCAAGTTGGCCACTATCAAACATAAAAAAAATAAAAAAAAGATGGAGCTTTCACAAAGGTTGTTCACGTGAAGCCTCACTACTTGGCCAAACTCCAGGAGCGAGAGGCATCGAAGATAGATCACTCGAGGCCTCAATACTTGGTGGAACGCTAGATGACGCAGGAAAAAGGTGCCTCTGGAAGAAAGCCGCAAGCCTGTGACGGTCACTTTGAATTCGACCTTCAGATTCTTGCAGCTCATCAAGCTTCCTCTTCATGCTCGTCGAATAATTATTTGCAAGCACGTGCAAACCTCTATTCTCGCGCTTAAGCTGTTGGATCTCTTGTTTAAGATTTTCCACCTCCGCCGTCAATGATTCAACTTGACGGGATCGAGCAAGTAGGCGTTGGCCCATGTTGGACACGGAGCCCGCACACTGAATACTGAAAGCTAGGGACTCTTGAACGGCCAACTCATCAGACCGTCCTGAAAGCAGCCTACTATCTCTAGGAGTGAGGAGGTTCATAGCTACTATTGTAGTTGTTGTTGCATCCTTCATCACGGAATCTTCACATGTAAGAGGGCCACTAGAAGATAAAAAAGACGGGCGTCATACATTACCTTGACGCGGCACGCCCGTATCACTACTGAGACTCAAATCTAAGCAAATGTTAGATGGGTTAGCCATTTTCGAAGGTGTTAAAAGAGAAGGGTTGGATGGAGTAAAATTTCAAAGGGCCGTTAAAACAAAATACACCGGAGACGATTTTCACGAATGGGCAATCTTCAAAGTGTGCATGTTAGAGGTGATCGATCACCTCTATAAAAGGAGAGGCGACACAACCACCGATTCAAATTGAAGAGACACCGCTCTTCAAAGCCGGATTTTCCTGCATAAAGTTCGTCAACTCTTCAGACACAATCTCGGCTTTCCAGATAAAGCGTTCAACTTTGTCAAAAGATCTCTGACAAAGTTGAAGACGCGTAGAGGTCTCTCGGCTTTTCAGATAAAGCGTTCGTTCGGGTACGTCTAGATATGTTGATGCGAGAACAAGAACAGCTGGGCATCGAGGCATCAAAACTTGAAAGTGTTCTCAGGGAGCAGGGAGCTACACTTTCTCAATGCCAAGAGGAGATTTCACGCCTAGAACATGAGAAAGACATGGCTATAGAGTTGCCCATCCTGTCTCTCACCGAGGTAGAGACTTTGAAGGCTTTGGAAGGCTTGCTTGAAGACCGCCTTCTTAGTTTTAGGGACATAGTTTTCGAGTAGTGTCTTCTGCCCTTTTTCTTTTGTAATCAGACTTTTTTTTTCCTTTAAAGAAATAAAATGTTTGCTTTCTTGAGTTTGCTCTTTATTCTTCAAAGTGTTAGAGAATATATATATTTTTTCTAATACATAGTAACATATGTATTTTTTTTTTTTTTGTAATAAAATTGACTTTCTTTAATGAAACATTTATTTATTTATTTTGATGTGACTGTACTTGAAGTTTTGAAGTTTCAAGTTGCCTACGTACTCTTCCAAAGAAAAGATCAAGTCATAACGTAGTTCAAATGAGTGATGGTTTTGATGATGATTTTGCCGTACACAGTTTATGCTCTTGCGGGCCAGGAGCGTGGCACGTTTGCTTTAGGGGTAGTAGCAAACTTATGCAAAAAGAAATGACCAAAAATACAGAAGGAGCCTTAAAGAGTATCAATAAACACTAACCTCTGACAAGTTACCAATTTGACAAGGGCTTGTTTGTTTTCTCCAGCTTCAAAATAAGAAAAGTTCACCTGCAAAATAATATCCAAAACAATTAAGATGCAAAAACATTCTAAGTGATGTAAATATGGATAAAAGATGCCGGAAAAGTGATCTTTGGGACTCCTAATCCAGAAGCTTAAATACCAAAGAAAATAAAATCTTTTCCGCATTAAAGAAAGAAGTTCAGAGCAGGGGAGAAAAGTTTTGGTCTTGACGCCACAAAAAGTGCATTTTACCAAAACTATTGATGTAGACCACGACACACCAACTCCCTTAGGGCACTTCTTGTCTACACAACCTAAGTCATAAAGAAAAACCAAAGAGAGGGACCCCTACAAAGATTACTATTCACGTGAATAGAATAAAACATGTATCAGGAGACGTAAAATAGTGCAAGCAAAAATGCACAGTGCTGTTTAGTACTGGAAATTCTGTCTATTCTTCAAAAACTTGATCATCCCCAACCAATGAAATTTACAGGGAGATCACCATAAGAATCAATCAATTCAACTGCTGTAGAATCTAACCCTATAACCAGACCACAACCATTTGAGATAAATGCGTAGCTGTTTTAATTTGTGAATAGAAGCTACTCTGTTATTCTGTTCCTTTATCCCTCTAGACATATAAACGTCGAAAATAGTTCTGGTTCTAATGAAAATAATCATAATTAATGTTTACAGGAAGGAAAAGCAACATTAGAGAAAATTATTCACATGGAATGCTACATCGGTTTCACCACAACGTTCCTTCTACACAAACATTAAATGCACAATTACCAGATCGCCTTTTCAAACGATTCAATGAATTTCACATCCCATCAAATACTTAACGATCAATTAGTCATGACTAGCTAGTGCAGAAACTTGCCTCATAGCTTGCTAAGCCATCTTTTACATCACAATGTTTGTTACCACATATGAACTGCCCTGTCAGAAAACAGTATCAAGTCAATTCTAAACTCCAGCTCCATTCACCATTTGAATAAAATAATACATCATAGAATGCTGTCGGTAAAAATCTACGCAAACAGGGTCAACCAAGGAGTTTTTGGTTTGAATGTGGAACTTTTTTCTCTTGGAAGTGGATGGGCCTCTTCTTCCTTTCCTTTCTCGAGAGTAGGGAAATAATCAGAGTTAGGTGGAAGAAGGAAGATAAAAGAAACACAGAGAGCTTAACATCCCAACCCCTATTGTGACCAAATTGGCTATTGTTTTTCTAAAAGGCAACAGTATAGTGGCATTTTAACTACCATGCAAGAGAAATAAATTTGAAAAACTCAGAAACCACAGTTTTCCAAACAAGGGAAAAAGAAATACATTGAAATTTTGAAGGATGCATGCTACCACGAGTTAAGCCCAAATTTTAGTTTTGAAAAGCTCAGAAACCACAGTTTTCCAAACAGGGGAAAGCAAATACATTAAAATTTTGAAGGACACATGCTACTACACGAGTTAAGCCAAAATTTAATTCTGTAGATGTGTGACATTCTACTTATATTAGAAAGTAGAAGATTCACACACTACAAACATTCTTCCAATACCTTGGAAAACAATATCAATTTTAAATGCACACTCAAAGAACAAAAATCTTGAGACTCAAGAGGAAGGTAAAAAGACAGGTTTTTAAGTGTCCAGATGAGGGGTACCTTTGCAGTCAATGAAGAGAATAAAATTACCTTTACCAGATACGACTTCCTTCTCTGTCCTCCACCTTAGACCAATCTACAGGGAGAATTTTAACAAACCAGAGAACATTATTTAACATGCTGGCTTGTTATTTACATCATGGAAAAGAATAATCATGTGTAAACAATGACTTAAAGGCTATACCTCCAAGCACCACATTAGAGTCATAATATACAACTGTATACCATTAAAAAAAAATGAACTACAACGTATTATCTAGCATTTAAACAGACCTTTTGTTTTTGTAACCATTTCGTTAGAGTAAAATCATCATAACTTAACTTCAATTTCTTTCTTGACCAAACTAAACCTTCAGTTTCCTTATTATTCAAGTAAAATTGATAAACTCTGACAATTTCAATTGGACATGCAAAATCTAGCATATAGCAGTCAAATTTTTTACCTTTTCTATTGATAACACATTTATGCAGATTCTATACTCCAACTACAAAAAAACAAAGACATTACCTTAACAATTTTGTATCTCGTTTAACTACTTACCTTACCACTCTTGTAATGTGACATGTCCGCTATGCAGTATCTTGAACGAGTTTAAGGCAATCAATGTCACAAGCATCAATAGGCTAAACAAGTTGATAACAATAAATTTCAATATTCAACCCAATTGAAGAAAAACAGCAGCAATTGGCAAAGGATACTCTTTAAACAGCTTGTCATAGTATCGCTTTACCAGCCTTTGCTCCCAAGATCGGTCCATATCATCTTCCTCGGATCTTATGAACCTATCATAATTAAATGATTCCAACAAATATTTACGTCAGAAATGCGGGTGCAATCTACCACATTAGAGAACAAGGACTACAGCTTCCGTACCGATACCCTTCCCTTAGGGTGTCTTGATCTGTTTTAACCGGGAGCTTGACATGTGAAGATTCTTGTCTACCATAAAAGTTAACTGCAACACAAGGCATTCATCAAGAGTTGCCAAAGCTGAATTATAAAGAAAAAAACCACCAAGATTAATGACAAAAGCAAAAGGGGTACAAAATATTGAACAAGAAACAAAGTTGTACATATACCAAAGTACCAAAATACAAGAAACAGCTGACAACAAAATCCTATTAATGAAACAACACCATGGAATTAGGATTTAGAGAGAAAAATGTTCACATTGATGAATTGGAAAGCTTAAAAGGTAAAAACTTATACGTGCACATGGACAAAAAAGCTCACACAACAAAACCTTAACACTCAGATGGCAATCATAATGAAGCATCCAACATGGCTACAACGCGTCTAATAACGCCAAAGTGTACCACTAAGCATATGACTAGTATTATAGCTACCTTCCCATAGATCTAGTAGCTTACATAGCTCAGTTTTATAACAAACGGAGAAATGCAGTGTCATGAACAATCCCAAATGGTAAAAAGCAGTGACACTAATCCACAAGTTGATAGGATATGGCACCAACCATCAACGGAGGAGCTCCCCCATCAACGGTAACAGATATTAATATGTTTCACGGTTATATTAAAACAAAATTAACCACCCCACACCCCCGCATAAAAAATAAAAAAAAAAAAATAAAAAATAAAAAATAAAAAATAAAAAAAAACCGAAAAAAGGAATTTATTATTTGTGCATATTTGTATGGACAACTGTAGCCTCCCTTCCTTCTAATTGGAGGAGACTGTTCATCATCCATTCGCTCTAGGACGTTAGGATTCAACAAATAAAGAGCTCACTATTTGTGAATGCTTCCTTTTGGTCCTTTCTTAACACTAATTAGCTCCAATTAGTTCCAAACTTTGCCATTTCTTCAGAGTAGAAACCCAAATTCTATATTTGACCCCATATATATGTGTGTGTGAATTGCATAATCGCACCGTAATCTTGGACGAACTTTTTGTGGCGGTCGTAAGCGTTGAGGCCGAGAATGTGAGCCTGGTACTGCCTGAAATCCTCCCAAAAAAACAAGAGATTAAATTGAAAATTTAAAGGACAATTGGACAGAGAGAAAGTCACAAAAGAGGGGAGAAAAGTACTGTTTTCTCTCTTCTCTGTCGAAGATTGCAGATTTTAAAGACCCAAACGACGCCATCGATTTCAATTTTCCGCTTCAAAGTTTCTTTCTTTTGCTGCAGTGGAACCCTGACTGAATGGATCCCAAACCGAGCTGAGGCGGCGGAAGAAGATTTACGGCGTTTGGATCGCCGAGGCGCTTATGCAGGAGGGACACTCTACGAAGCCTGTCCTTTTGCACTCCTACCAGCGTTGAATGCTTCTCCTTTTTTCTCTTTGGAAAATACCTTTCGCCTCATTACATATTTCGTGACAATTAACAATATTTTCAGGGTTTTTTCTTTTTTTTCTTTAAATTCTTGAATTTCGTCATTCAATTTTGTTGTAGTTAATATTATTTAAAAATATTGAAAAAAAAAATTATTATTTAGGAATGTGATTGCATAAATTAAAGGGGCTTTTAGATCTAGATCTAAGAACATAGATGGTTTTTAGGAGTGAGTCTAATTATCTAATTACATGTTTTTATTTTTTTATACTCATTTTATATTTTTTTTAAATATTAAAAATCAATTAAAATATTCTAATATTATGCATTTTTCAACTCCAAAAAATCTAATTAATATCTTTGTTTGGGCCCAAAATAATATTATTGGGGCGAGTGTAGGTTTGTGCTTGGTCCAAAGCTGGGTCAAAATACTATGGGCCGCCTCATGATCCCGGGCCGTTTAGCAGGGATGGTCAAGTCCTATCGCAAGGAGTAGTTCCAGTTAAACAAAGAGGGTCGGGGAAGTCCTGGTGCAACTAGGAATCTCGACCAGCAATGAATAAAGCCCCGAAGGGGGGTGAGTTCAAAGTCCTAATGGGAGTAGGGTTGTTCGAAGCAAAGTTGGAACATGGCAAGGACTCCCAATCCAGATAGGGGTTTAATTCGGTCTCAAGGAGTTGGTACTATAAATACAAGAAGTCATGCAACAAAGAAAGGACCTTCAATTCAACATACAATTGCCATGCGCAAAACCTCTCAAACGCCTTGAGATTTTTCCTTTTCTTTTTCCGCCAACACACCTTCAGTTTGGATAAACAGCACTGTGGAGGCAACCAGCTAAAATCTTCAGTTTGGATAAACAGCACTGTTGCAGTAGAATCAGCCGACCGAGGAGCATCTTCAGTTTGGATAAACAGCACTGTGTCGAGGTCGACTAGTTATCTATCCAAGTCTCGGCCGAGGAGGGTTTTCGAATCCTTGGTGGTAGGGGTCATCTTATCAGCCTTCTCGGCGAAATAAGGTGTTACAAGTTACGACATTCGTCGTATTGGACGCTGAGTGATTTTATGATTAGATATTCACAAGTGAGTTTTAGAGTTCGGCATTCTGACGGCCAAATCACATTCACCATCAAGACCTACATCACCTTTGAATATTTGTGTCCGTATAACCTGGTGTTGATTCAATGTGCTTATACTCTTACGAATATAATCACGGTGACCGAATTGGGCACCAACAATTTGTGAACTTCACAAAACTAGCAGCCTCGTCTTTAGGCTCTAGAACCCAAAGACCGAGAGTGTTCCTTCCTCGGTCGCAGTCACAAGATTAAGAAGTCAACAACGCACTCAACGTGATAACAACGAATTTTACTCATCGGTCGAGCTCGGCCGACGAGTTGGCACGCCCCGCATTCAACCAAAGGACTTAGTTAGCTTATTAATTATTCGGTCTGCGCATCGCGTAGGCTTTGTAATTTTTAGGGTCAACAATCTTACCAAAAAAAAAAAAAAAAAACTAATATACTAACATAAATTATCTATAAAACATTGTACCTTAACTCAAGTAACAAATATATGAGTATATATTATACATGTAAGCAAGATATGAAACCTAACTAAAGGGTAGGAAAAAACATAATATACTTATAAGCAAGACACATGAATTTGTGATACGTTGATTATAAAAAAGAATATGTCATATAGATATATAAAAATAAATTAACCTGATATAGGTTGATTATAAAAATTAAAAATAAAATCTATAAATAGGGTTTAAAGCAGGAGGAAGAACAAAAAATAACAAAAAATAAAAAGAAATAATCAAAGAGATAATTAGGAAGAAATTTGATTTTTATAATAAATCTTATCATTGAGTAGATAATTATTGATTATAAAATAATTAAATTTAAGGAATTGAACTTATTTTAATAAATTGGACTATTCCTACTATTGGCTAAAAATATTGGACTTATATCAAGTTTTCCCTAAATTAAAAGTAGTTTTTGCGATCAATTCATAAAGCTAAGCTCATTTGCTCTATTCGTCCCTCTCTTACCTCACTCCATAAAGAATTTGGGAGAACACACTATTCTGATCTACTTCGAAATGCATAGTCTTTTGGTAACTATTCATCCTTAAAGGGAATTCCACTTCAAATCATAGTTAGAGACATTTGTTGGATTATGAGTTTTTTCTAAGTTGAAGTAAGACGATCATAATACAAGCACCTTATTGGAAGTTCACTCATGAACTCAACATCTTCGAATCGGACTAAGCTGTCTAAATGGATCAATGGTGCCACCACACCCTCTAAAATAGTAGGTAAGACATGCATACCTTGCTGAGCTCAACCATTTCTTGCTCCGCAAGACGTGGAAGCATGTTCGGTTGGGGATCATATTGATTTCCTAGCTTAAAACTGCATTTAGTCTCATTATATCCTCTCAAATCATTTTGTTTTTCAAAATCAAGGCATTTTCTCCGCATTTTGTCAAATGGACGTTAAATTAAAAGGAAATCTAATAAAAAAAGCTTGAAAACTTTGAGTTTTAACGACAATGACAAAATAAAGGGTAAAGTGAATAGTACCATGATTGATTTTTTAATATAAAAAAGTGGTTGTTCGTTAAAATGAACAGTATATAGAGCTTTTTGTTAAAATTCCCTAAATTAAAAGGCACTAAGGACATTTTACTTTTTACGACAACTCTTGACCTCCAACTTGCCTGTTTAAAACAATCTCAATTTCATCTTTAACAACTTTAGTTCAAACGCAGGACCCTTCCACTTAGTTACCTCCCGACAAATGAGAGGATGGTAAACTATTGGGGGAGGTAATTATGGAGAAAAATCCTTGGATTTGCATTAGAGTCATAACAAATGTAATTGAGATTGTTTTAGCAGCAAAGTTGGTGATAAAGAGTTGTATAAAAAATGAAATGTTCATACTTTTTTTAGTATCGTTAATGGCTTAGACCCCCCCCATTAGTTGCATGAAAGAGAGAGGAGTCTGTGAGACCGAATCCACGTTAAGGCACAAAGACGTATTTGTTTTCCCCCATTATTTTAAAGCATTAGCTGACATTTAATTTAAAACCCATTTGAAACATAAACATAAACATAAAAGATGAAATTGTTAGATTTTGAGAAATTAATTGGCAAAATGAGATAAAATCAATTTCATAACATACGTTCATTATATTTGGATGAAGAAATTTAAGATTCTTAAAGAATTTTAAAATGACTGGATTTTATTTCTTAGTATTTGTGAATTTTTATTGTTTGGTTAACTTAACATTATGTTTGGATTAAAAAATTTTAAGATTATTAAGAAATTTTAAAATGATGAAATTAGAATGACGAGATTTTATTTCCTAGTATTTGCAAATTTTATTGTTTGGTTAACTTAAAAAAAACAATAGAATTGAATAGGGAATATGTTATTTTTAAACTCTTAATCATATAAATTAGGAAATGACACATATTTACATGAAATTTAAATAATTGGAGGTCCTAAATTTCAAATTTTTTTACATATAGAAATTCTAAATTTCCATGTTTATGAATCTAAACAAGAGAATTGATCAATATTAATTTAGAAATTCCGAGTTTAATCTAAATTCCAAGTTTATTTTCTTTATCCAAACACAATGTAAATGACAATTTTTAGACCAAATCATCAAATACGCCAAACAGTAAAGTTTTGCTTTCACCTTTCATAATTACATTTTCTATATTATGTTTTGCAACTTTTCTTATTAAAACAATTTTATAACACATAATTTTTTGACGTAATTTTATAAAATAAAATTATTGAGGTAGTTGATGTGTCTTCTTCTACAACTAATGCACCTCTGTCTCTAACAGCGTCGGTGGGAGTGAGAGAGTCTAAAGGGCTTCGAGTTGTTCCTCTGTCCCTTTCGCCCCTCTCAAGTCTTAAGCCATTTTCTCCTCTCCCACACATTATATAAATATTTACAGTTATACACAGACTGAGACACCTTTTAGAGAGAGAGAGAGAGAGAGAGAAAGAGAGAGCTGTGATTGGAATTGTGGTTTTGTCTGCTTCAGTTTATTAATTGATCACTCTCTCTTTTGATTTTTGGGATCCAAGCAGTGAACTTTTCATCTGGGTTTTTTCCAGTTTGTCTAATTTCTGAGATCTGCTGGAGAAGTGGATCGATTTTGGTTTATTTTCAATTGGGTGTCCTGGATTTGAAGAATTGGCGATAAAGATCGATTCTTTTGATCTTAAGGTATGGTTTCTGGTTGGATTTAAGTTTTGGTCCTTTTTTGTTTTACATTATTATTCGGCTTATGTTTCTTACATTAAAAGATTAGATTTGGAAATGTTGACTGTGCTGTTCTCCACTGGATATCAGCTTATTTCAATCTGTTTGGTTACCGAGAAAACCGGGGAAAATAATCGTATTTTAATTTGCCACAGTTGAATAATATATTCAGTGATCTATGGTGTAGAAAATGCTTGCTGAAAGGTGGTAAAATCTGATTTTTCTTTACCTTCCCTTTTCCAGGTGCATAATCCAGATCTTGGGATTTTGGAGTGGAAAAAAGTTACTGCGATCTTAGACATGCATAGATCTTGTTGAGCTTGAACAAGAATTTTGAGCCATTGTTCACATCTGAGCAAAGGAGAAGGTGGCAATGGAGTCAGAAGGAGAAACTGCGGTAAGCATCATAAGCATTCTATTGGTTTTTTACAATTTTCCCTTTGTTTGATAAGAAATTGGGCGAAAGTGATAGATGTTCCCTTTCTGAGTGAAATACTTGAGTGGGTAGTGTTGCAATTTCAGTTCCCGAGTGATGAAAGCTTTGAAAGTTTCTGTCTGTCTTCAGCACATTTTCCTAGCAAACAAATGGGGCATTAGATTCATCAAGGGTATGTTTGCGTGAGGGGCCTCCAAATTCTAATGGATTTAGGCAAAGTGGTGAAGAAATGGATCACAAAAAGTTAGATAGGAGTGATTAGAAATGCACAACATGAAACCCTTAGATCACTCACACATGCTTTTGTAATACTCATGTGATGCATTTCTAATCTATCTTATCTAACCTTTTGTGATCCATTTTTTCATCACTTTACCTAAAACCCATAGAATTTGAGAGTCCGTCACCCAAACATACCCTAAAGATTTTGACTATTTCCTGGGCAGTGACCTTGTCTTTTTTTGGGGGGAGGATGGGGGATTTTGAGTTTTTCAAATTGATGTTGTAATTAAGTTTGGTTGTTCACTGCACTATCACGATTAGCACGTGCTCCACAACACCTGTCATTGCAGCCATTGTCAATGCATATTACTAAACTATGTCTATATGAATGATTAACTACTTAGGCAAAGCCCATGAAGAGCATCGGGGGTAAGGTCTGCCAGATCTGTGGGGATAATGTTGGGAAGACTGCAGATGGGGAACCATTCATTGCCTGCGATGTCTGTGCCTTTCCTGTTTGCAGGCCATGCTATGAGTACGAGAGGAAGGATGGAAATCAGTCTTGCCCTCAATGCAAAACCAGATACAAGAGGCACAAAGGTTTTTAAGACTTGTAATTACTTTAATTTCATTACTTTCAATATCATCATTTAGTGAAGTTGTCAGCTAATCTTTATTTGCTTATAAATATTGCAATCACAAGTATGTCTAAAAAAGGCCACATTACTTGAGTTTTATAAAATGTTGGTAATTCTCTTTGGCTAGTTTATGGGAAAGAAATTTTCATCAGAACTTGAATTTGTGCAATGTTGCAAGACCTTGATTGTTTTTATCAAACACTTAATGTATGTAATCACTTCTTATTTTTGCATGGTTGTTTTCAGGAAGCCCTGCAATTCTTGGTGATAGAGAAGAGGATGCTGTTGCTGATGATGGTACCAGTGATTTCAACTATACTTCAGAAAATCAAAACGAGAAGCAAAAGATTGCAGAACGCATGCTGAGCTGGCATATGACATATGGCCGGGGAGAGGATGTTTCAGCTCCAAATTATGATAAAGAGGTTTCTCACAATCACATCCCTCTACTCGCTAGTGGCCAAGAGGTAGGCCAAAATACTTTTGGAAAGCTACTTTCATGCTTTATGAAGAGCGTTTCTGGAATTACTTACCCTCTGTAAATTGCCAATTTTTAGGTTTCCGGAGAACTGTCTGCCGCTTCACCAGAGCGCCTTTCAATGGCATCTCCTGGAGTTGGTCCTGGAAAGCGTGCCCATCATCATTCTTATGGATCAGATGTTAATCAATCCCGTATGTCTCTCTGCACATTTGTGACATGTTCTCAGTCTCTATATGTGTTCCTGCCAGTATTGTCTCAACGTCATTTATATTCTTTCTGCAGCTAATATAAGGGTTGTGGATCCTGTGAGGGAGTTTGGTTCTCCCGGGATAGGAAATGTAGCATGGAAAGAGAGAGTGGATGGCTGGAAAATGAAGCAAGAGAAGAATGTCATTCCAATGAGCACTGGCCAAGCCACTTCAGAAAGAGGCGGTGGAGATATTGATGCCAGATCTGATGTGATTGTGGATGACTCTTTATTGTAGGTTCTGCCTCATTTTCTTTGTGGTTGAGTTAGCCTGCTTTTGTATCTGGTTTTGTTAATAGTTTGATTGTCAAATTAGAGAAATTTAAACTTTGCTTCTTGTCTTGGTGGCATAAGTGCTACTGCCACGAGACAGTTTAAAATCTAATAATATATGGAGAGGCTGGGAAAACCTTCACTACAGCAGTATTTGTGCACATAATGCTCAAAGTCGAACACTTTATTAACACCAGCAATGATCTGGTTGTCAACTACTCATTATTGTGGGTTTTCTCTTGATTAAACTGCAAAGTTTCTTTTTACTCTTTGTTGACAGTTTTTAGCATGGCTTAGAACCTTAAAAGTTGCGACTTATCTTGTTTACATAAGCTTTCCTGCTACTAGAAAAGTCAAAATCTAAAACTATGGTGAGGCTAGGCTGGTATAAGGCAAACCTTTGTTATAGCAATAGTTATGAACATACTACGTATTGCTCTGTAGCACTGTTGTTTTCTGTCACTTAAATTCGATTGACATTTTTTTTCTTTGTTTTCAAATTACATTGTAGCAAGAGTTGATTTTCATGTGGATGCTCTTTCTGTTTTGCAGGAATGATGAAGCTAGGCAGCCTCTCTCCAGAAAGGTCTCGATTCCATCTTCTAGAATAAATCCTTACAGAATGGTCATTGTTCTGCGGCTTATTATTCTGTGCATTTTCTTGCACTATCGAATAACAAATCCTGTGCCCAATGCCTATGCTCTGTGGCTGATATCAGTCATTTGTGAGATTTGGTTTGCTATTTCCTGGATTCTCGATCAGTTCCCAAAGTGGCTCCCTGTAAATCGTGAAACATATCTTGACAGACTTTCTTTGAGGTGGGAAAATTTCTTTGCGAATACCCTTCGTTACATAAATGATTAAATTCGTTTGAAAATGTCAATTAGCAGTGTCATTTCAGATTTGTTTGCCCATGTATTTTGAGTTTAATTCCTATTTCATTTGAGTTGCAGATATGACCGAGAAGGAGAACCGTCAAACTTAGCTGCTGTTGACATCTTTGTCAGTACTGTCGATCCATTGAAGGAGCCTCCTATGGTGACAGCAAATACTGTGCTATCTATTCTTGCAGTTGACTACCCAGTTGACAAGGTTTCTTGCTATGTTTCTGATGATGGAGCTGCAATGTTGACGTTCGAAGCTCTGTCTGAAACTTCAGAATTTGCTAGGAAATGGGTCCCTTTCTGCAAGAAGTATGCTATTGAGCCTCGGGCTCCTGAATGGTACTTTTCACAGAAGATTGATTACTTAAAGGATAAAGTTCAACCATCATTCGTCAAAGAGCGTAGAGCAATGAAGGTAGGCCCTTAGCGTAAACATCTAAAACACTCTGCCCCATTACAAAAGTGCTCCTCCTCACTCGTAGTCTTTCCTTTTTGGTTTCAGAGAGAATACGAAGAATTTAAAGTTCGTGTTAACGGGCTTGTTGCAAAGGCCACAAAAATACCCGAAGAAGGATGGATCATGCAAGATGGTACCCCATGGCCTGGAAATAATACTAGAGACCATCCAGGAATGATTCAGGTGGATATATCTTACGTGACAGATCTATTTAAGCTATGGGAGATAGTTATTGAAGTTGATACTGACTAATTGACGCTTGTTTGGAATGCTGAAGCTGAGTTAATATATTACTTTTTGTACTAAGAACTGTATTTATCTTTCCACTTTCAGGTTTTCTTAGGCCAAAGTGGAGGGCTCGATACTGATGGTAATGAACTGCCACGTTTAGTCTATGTTTCTCGTGAAAAGCGTCCAGGTTTCCAACATCACAAGAAGGCTGGTGCTATGAATGCACTTGTGAGTATTTAGTATTTTTATGTTCTAGAGTTGGTTTATCACTTTATCTCTGTAGAATTAGGTTTTTTTCTGTCTGATGCCAATGACTCTCTTGCAGGTTCGAGTATCTGCAGTCCTCACCAATGGACCTTTCCTGTTGAATCTTGATTGTGATCATTACATCAACAACAGTAAGGCCTTGAGGGAAGCTATGTGCTTTCTAATGGATCCTAACCTTGGGAAAAATGTGTGTTATGTTCAGTTCCCACAGAGGTTTGATGGTATTGATAGAAACGATCGATATGCCAATCGTAACACTGTTTTCTTTGATGTAAGTTCTCTATCCTTGCAGTAACCACAGAACAGACAGTTACTTATTTCACCATGGGCTTGCATAGACTGATTAATATGTTGTCCGTTTCCTTCTGGATTTCAGATTAACTTGAGAGGTTTAGATGGTATTCAAGGGCCTGTTTATGTGGGTACTGGATGTGTCTTCAATAGAACAGCTTTGTATGGTTACGAACCTCCTGTCAAACCTAAGCATAAGAAAACTGGAGTTCTATCTTCACTTTGTGGTGGATCACGGAAGAAGGGTTCAAAATCAAGTAAAAAGGGATCTGACAAAAAGAAATCAAATAAGAATGTCGATCCTACTGTGCCAATTTTCAGTCTAGAGGATATTGAAGAGGGGGTGGAAGGTAATTTGAATCTCCGTTTTGTATCTTTAGTTTGTTCATATTTCATTTGTATATTATGGAGGCAGAGTACAATACATATAATGCCTACTTCCAGGTGGCATGAATAATGAGTCAATGCAGGAGATTTTTCTTCTCTTCCTGTTATTAATTTTATAAGTTGGAACACTCAACGTACATTTTATTCAACATCAGGTGCTGGATTTGATGATGAGAAGTCATTATTGATGTCACAAATGAGCCTAGAAAAGAGGTTTGGCCAGTCTTCTGTTTTTGTTGCCTCTACACTGATGGAGAATGGCGGTGTTCCTCAATCTGCGACATCAGAAACTCTACTTAAAGAAGCTATTCATGTTATCAGCTGTGGATATGAAGACAAATCTGATTGGGGAAACGAGGTATGCCATTATTTTTAATGCTTCTGTTACTTTATGCAGTATCCTTTTATTTCCAATGCAACGAGGAAAGAATAGCAAATGTTGCTTAGTATCACCTTGAAATTCGTTTGTCTAGACATTTAGAAAATTAAGCTACCTAGTGTAATTTTGTGTGGTTGAAATATGCCACTGACTGTGAGTCTCTTTGACACTTCAAATTTCATCAACTTTCATATAAATTCTGATTCTCCCCCCTGCTTTTATATGTACTTTCCAAGGATTTTCAGTAGCAGTCATTGGTTTAGATTGGACTTAGGTGGCCTACTTTTATTTTCTGTTCCCTGTTGTCATTTTTTTTCACTCTTAAGAGGATGATTATTTGTCTCCCACAGATTGGATGGATCTATGGTTCTGTCACAGAAGATATTCTTACAGGATTCAAGATGCATGCCCGTGGGTGGAGGTCTATATACTGCATGCCTAAGCTCCCAGCCTTTAAAGGGTCTGCTCCTATTAATCTTTCAGATCGTCTGAACCAAGTGCTTCGATGGGCTTTGGGATCTGTGGAAATTCTTCTTAGTCGGCATTGTCCCATCTGGTATGGTTACAGTGGGAGGCTAAAATGGTTGGAGAGATTTGCGTATGTGAACACTACAATTTACCCAATCACTTCCATACCTCTTCTCATGTACTGTACACTGCCGGCTGTCTGTCTTCTTACCAACAAATTTATCATTCCACAGGTTCGTTACATCACAATAATTGCCCTTTGTGCATACTCTTCTGTGTCTTTAATATTTTCTTGTGGCCTTATAGAGCACTGCTTCTATTGATCGTTTTGCAAAACCTGCTGTTTTAATAGTTTCGGAAGGCAGTGATAAATTTTCTTGGTTTTATGAATTGAGGAGCCTCTCAATTCACCATAATAAATATACTTTACCTGTAAACCATGACATAGAATATCTTTACATTGATAAAATATATAATTTTTCCCTTAGTTCATGCAGATTTGTGTATAGACTAAATTTGTTGGCTCATTCTGGCTGCAGATTAGCAACCTTGCGAGTATATGGTTTATCACCCTCTTTCTTTCCATCTTTGCAACTGGTATTCTAGAGATGAGGTGGAGTGGCGTTGGAATCGATGAGTGGTGGAGAAATGAACAGTTTTGGGTTATTGGTGGTGTTTCTGCCCATCTGTTTGCGGTTGTCCA
The DNA here is from genome assembly GCF_019419815.1 of Pyrus x bretschneideri. Lineage (NCBI taxonomy): Eukaryota > Viridiplantae > Streptophyta > Magnoliopsida > Rosales > Rosaceae > Pyrus > Pyrus x bretschneideri. The sequence continues at coordinate 5,500,510 of NW_025999546.1, forward strand.
AGGTCTCCTCAAAGTACTTGCTGGTATTGACACCAACTTCACTGTCACCTCCAAGGCATCAGACGAAGACGGGGACTTTAATGAACTCTACATGTTTAAATGGACAACCCTTCTGATCCCACCAACAACTCTCCTCGTCATAAACTTGGTGGGGGTTGTTGCAGGTATATCGTATGCCATCAACAGTGGTTACCAATCATGGGGTCCCCTCTTTGGTAAGCTCTTCTTTGCCTTTTGGGTGATTGTCCATTTGTATCCATTCCTCAAAGGTCTCATGGGGCGCCAGAACCGTACGCCCACCATTGTAATCGTGTGGTCGATTCTCCTTGCTTCAATTTTCTCATTGTTGTGGGTGAGGGTCGATCCCTTCACCACGACAGTCACCGGTCCAGATATCGAGGAGTGTGGAATCAACTGCTAGACAGAGAAACGACAATGTTACTTATTCACATTCAAATTTACTTTGTTCGTTCGCCCAACTAAAGCTCGAGAGGTGGGAGTTAATTATACTTTGTTCTGATGTTTGTTTCTGTGAACTGGTTTGTCCCTTCGAAGAATGCACTGTTTGTAGATGGTACGAGGTGAAAGAAGAATATGTTTTGTTGTAATGTATAAGGGTTGAATTTCATGTAAAATTTGAAATTAAATAGCCAACTTATTTATGAGAGCTGAAAACCGTCACTGAAAGTTGAAACAGTAATTTATCACACTTTTAAACCCTACATGGAAACCTTTCTCCTATACTCGTACAATCATATTCTAAGTTTCTAACTAGCGACTATTTCAGTTATGTGAATAGTTTTGCTGGTCACCTATTAAGTGATGATGATGAACTAGTTCATTGATTGGCGTTAGATGATCGAGTTTGAATTTTGAAATTTGTGTGATCGAGTTTGAATTTTGAAGTTAGATGATTGTGTGATCGAGTTTGAATTTTGAAATTTGTGTGGTGAACCGATTAAGTTAAATTAATGACCGCAATTAACAGGGTGGTCAGCATCACCAGATTCACCAATCCTCATGCAATCATGTGTACGGTTTTAACTGGCGAACTCGAACCAAATCAATTAACTTGCCTAGTTACTCGATTGAGATATGTCAATATATAATTGCTTATATTCCCATCTTTTTTTGAAAAATAATTCAACTTATATTCCAGAAAAAATAGGTGTGAAGCGAAGAAAGAGCAATGTAGACATCGAAATTTTGGTGAAATAAATGTTCACCAACATATTAAATTTCAACATGTCAGGGCTTACATGACATACATTATGCGTCTCACAAATTGTACACATAAACAAGTCATTCGGAGTGACACATGTTGAAATTTGGCGAATAAGGAATTAATTTTATTAATATTTGATTAATTTTGATTTAAATCATAAAAATTAGTTGATTTAAATTTAATGTGATTGATTATTTGATGAAGTCAAATCACGAACCAAGCCTAAATTCAAGTCCTGGTCCTTTCGTCAATTAATCAAGTCCAATATCAAGACCAAATTCAACCGTATGCAAGACTTGGAGAGCATATAAATATGAGGCTCCAAGACAAAAAAGAGTCAAAAGTTTATCCTCTCCCAGACGCTCAAACTCTCAAGCCTTAACTAGTCTTAAACATCCAGAAGACTCAAAAAACTCATTGCGCTCTTCGTCACTCTCGTGAACCACCAAGCACCTTACACATGCCTATACCTTCATTGCCAAGAGCATAAATCTCACGACATCTGTTCATGCAAGATCAAGTCATCACGATACCTGGATTAACCACATACTCTACACCCCAGAGATCGAATCAGAGGATTCAACTTTGTAAACAGAGATTGTAACACTAAACACTCACTAATACAAATTCTTTATTTTGTACATGTGTTTTTGTTTGATTTGTTGCAAGAATTTTGTGTTTACAAGCAACTTGCTTGATCAAAAAGTTTTGGCGATATGATTATACTTGCCTCCAGCTTGACAGATATATGTATAATTGTAACCGTTCAAATTTTAATTATTATTTTATAATAATTTGAGTGTTGTAGCCTATATTTAAATGAGGAGAGGGAGAAGGAACACATGAAGAGAGAAAGAGAGATGGAGAATAGGCTTGAGAACATCTGAGTGTTAATTCCCCGACCTCCTTTATTTATAAGAATAAAGATGAGAGAAACTTACTCTTCAAGTAATACAAAGTTTAATAGAAAAGATATTCTGGATCCAAAATGATTCTTAATCTATCTACTTAGGATTGTTGTGCGGAAGTGTCAAATATGAAACCAATAAACTAATACGGTAAAATATGCCAAGACAAACAACCCAAAATGACAATGATTTATACAGATTCAGCATAAGCCTATAATCAAAATGGAGATTACAAATTTAGTTTCACTCTCAAATCCCTAAACACACGTACACCCAAAACTCACTTATACAAAGAACAAATAGAAAAGATGAAAACATATACCAAATCTCTTTTCTCCCAAAAGCCACAAAACTTAGCACCAATATCTTTGACCGAATGATTACTAACAAAAGGGGAGCAGCTGCTCCTTTTCTCACTAATTGGAGCTGTCGGCAGACGGCTCCTTTTTCTCTTATCTGCTGCCGCCCAAACCAAAAGGCATAGGGAATGCCTCTTATGCCCATTCTGGGCTATTAAACAACCAAACATTGGGCTTTAGACAAAGCAAAAAGGCTCAATCAGAATTGAGCCATTAATTCAATAAGAATTTACACAATCACATATGTATTAGAATGTATATCTTACTATTGAGTAATTTTTTTTATTAAGTAATATTAACTAAATAAACAGTTTATTTTAAATATGTTAATTATACTTACAATATCGATTTGTTTACATTTAGATGACAAATTTCAAGTTTAAAAAATAATTTGTAAAATTATCTCCAAATGAACATTTTTTTGAACAAATAATGTTATCTACATTAAGAGGGAGAGAATGAGTTTAGTTTTACAATAAACTAGCAATAATGTGATTAAAAATACAAGTAACATCATCACAATTAACTGTTCATTGTTTTATACATATTCATAACCATACCATTTTCAAATTGAAAGATCTCCTTACAAATATGATCTTTAATTAGACTGATAACAAAAAATTAAGTGTTTTAATTTAACGTTTATACGCTAAAAATGAAGTGTTAGGTAGGTAAGTTGTTTCTACGGTTTAGCAGGACTACAGTAGGAGATAGATTCAAAATCTTAAGGAGAAATGTGAGATTTGTGAATAATTAGTATAAATCTTAAGGATTTATACTAATTCGGTGTAAGCCTACGTCTAATTCGGAGACGACGAGGAAATTCTACTAATAATCAAAATGAAGATTACAAATTCAGTTTCACTCTCAAATCCCTAAACCCACGTACACCCAAAGCTCTCACTCGTACAATAAAGAAGATGGAAACATATATCAAATCCCTTGCAAAGAACAAATGAAAAAGATGGAAAAAATCCCTTTTCTCCCAAAAGCCACAAAATCCAACACCAATATCTTTGACCGAGTAATTACTAACAAAAGGGGAGCAGCAACTCCTTTTCTCACTAATTGGAGCTGTCTCCTTTTTCTCTCATCCGCTGCCGCCCAGGCATATAGAATGCCTAATATAACCCCTAGCCCATTATGCTTTTTTTTTTTTTGGAGACAAAGCAAAAGGTTTAATCAGAATTGAGTCCTTAATTCAATAAGAATTTACACAATCACACATGTATGAGAATGTATATCATAACATTGAGTAATTTGTTTATCAAGTGTATCAAATAAATAAACAATTTATTTTAAATATGTTAATTATACTTACAATGTCGATTTGTTTACATTTAGATGACAAATTTCTAGTTCAAAAAATAATTTGTAAAATTATCTCCAAATGAACATTTTTTTTAAGAAATAATGTTATCTACATTAAGAGAGAAAGTGTGAGTTTAGTTTCACAATGAACTAGCAATAATGTGATTAAAAATACAAGTAACATCATCACAATTATCTGTTCATTGTTTTATGCATATTCGTAACCATACCACTTTCAAATTGAAAGATCTCCTTACAAATATGATCTTTAATTAGATGATAACAAAAATAAAGTGTTTTAATTTAACGTTTATATGCTAAAAACATTAACACTTCCAATTATAATATTTGTACGACAAAATTAATTGTAAGTGGGAGACAATTAGATTTTCATAACGATAATCCTTATTTTTATGACGTTGACGTCGTTGAGGAGTGGATGCGAATGTCACACGTCCGTTCAAGAAATATCGGCCGAGATATGATGATATATCTATCTCCGTCGTCCTCCAATCCACATAAGTCCAATCCACACCGTCATCTGACGATGGCCGGCGCAGGATCGCGACACGGCCCTGCACCACTAACGGCACACGTGGCTAAGCTTAGTCTCTGCATGCGCCGCAACTATTCGTAGCTCATACGGCCGACACATTTTATCAGCAGTCATCCAACACATGTATCGCAATTCTAACACCTGTCCAACGTATCAGTCTCGTTAAATAAGCAGGTTGCAACCTTCGTCATCTCGATTCTATCTTTGTCTGCTATCTTCAAACAGCGAAGAAAAATAACAAAAAAGAATCAAAGGAGTGTTTGTTTCCCGGGAAAATAATGGTGGCAATGACGATGGCCAACACGACCGAGGAACCAATTTTGTTCAGGATGGACCGACTCGATACAATTCTGAGGCAGTTGGAGGAAATCCGCCGCTTGCAGTCGCAGTCGCATTCACATTCACATACTCATACGCCCAAGAGTAGCTCGCTTACGTCCACACCCTCGAGGACAAGCGGGACGCTCACGAGCGAGGGAGGGAACTTGCCCTCATCCGTGGAGTTGATCTCTCCCGAGAGCCTAGAGAAGCACTGCCGTCCGATTGAGCACGTGATGATGGAGACCGACGCCAAGGGGTCGCTGATCGAGCGGCTGGATCACGTTGAGGACCGCGTGCTGAAGCTGTGCGTGCAACTGGAGGAGGAGTTCATGGAGAGTAGTGCCGAAAAGAAGAGAGATGACGAGGCGGAGATGATCAAGAGGAGTGAGAAAGAGAGTGAGGAGATGATCAGGAGGAGTGAGAAAGAGGAGAAGATTGATACCAGTGAGATTGAGAGGACTCAAATTGATGTGATTAAGAATAAGAAGAAGGGACCGAAGCAACTTGTTAAGCAGTATGTTATGGGAAAAGGAAAATCCAATAAATCAACTAATCTTTGATGTAATTAGGTTTTTTTTTTTTTCTCTCTCTGAGTACTTTTGTTTTTTAAAGTTATTTTAGTTCTCCAACTTCTTTGGAGATTGACGAGTGTGTAATTAATCAAGCGAGAACACAGCTGGTGTTTAAGTAGACTACATGTAATTTACTTTTTTTCTGATAAAATGCTTCAATTTCTATTGAAGTTTCTGACCTGACATCAATTGAAGCATTAGACCCATGAGCATATGGCCTTTTTGTAGAATTATAATTGTATTGATATAATTGATCTTACAAAGTTACAAATATATACAGTCATGTGACTTGGAAAACAAGTAATTCTAAGCCCATAGGAATTTACAAAATCTAGCCCATGAGAATCCAATAAGGATTTTCTTACACGAGCAGATGGCGATCCTAGAGCAACAAGTTCGGACCGTAGAATTTCAAAGCGAGGATTGGAAAGTCCTTAGTGAGAGCATCTGTAGGTCCTGTCAACAGAAGGAATAAACTCGACTTTGTACTGAGTACTCAACTTCACCTATTTACGAACAAAATGATAGTCAAGCTCGATACGTTCCGTATGAGGCCATATGCGTAATGAGATCATCACAAAGCAAGAAACTGGGCGAAGTAACAGGAAAACGAAGCTCGAGCAGAACATAGGACAACCAAATGGATTCGGCACAAGTATGAGCCAATGCACGGTATTTGGATTCCTCAGTAGATCGAGAGACTGTCAGCTGTTTAGTGGAGCTTTAGGAGATCAAATTCAGCATCATAATAGCCACGGTGAAAAGGAGGATCGGAGTAGCGACAGAAGGAAATCCCATGGTCCAGGGACCCTTAACGTACCGTAGAGCGTTTAGGAGTAATGAGCGAAGTCTGTGGGACGAGACATGAACTAAGATATACGATGAACCGCATAGGCAATATCCGAGAGAGTCAAAGTAAGGTATTGGAGAGAACCCAAGAGGTGACGGAATTCCGCAGGATCAGAAGGTGGTGTGCCATCCTGATTAGATAACTGAGCACGAGAGGCAATAGGAGTGCTGCATGGCATACAATCAGTCATATTTGTCCTCTTGAGTAAATCAATAGCATACTTGATTTGGGATATATGAAGGCCAACTGAGGTAGGACGAATCTCAAGATCCAGAAAGTAATGAAAAAAGACCAAGATCTTTAATCTCAAATTCATGTGGCAAGGGATCCATAAAACGCCGAAGAGCAAACCGAATTATTTCCAGTTAACACAATACTATCTACATAAAGCAATAAAATATGAGGGGTCATACCACGATGAAAAGTGAAGAATCAGAGGTCGGCAAGACTCTGTACAAAGCCTTGACGACTGATGAATGTAACGAAGCGCTGAAACCAAGCCCGGGGAGCTTATGTCAGACCATAAAACGCCTTGTGCAGTTTACAAACTTGATGAAGGCGGTGATGATCCACAAAATCCTGTGGTTGGACCATAAAGACATCCTCCTGTAAGTAGTCATGTAGGAAGACATTTTTGACGTCCAGTTTGTGAATGAACCCCTATAAGTGACTGTTAAATTGAGAACAAGATGGATAGCGGCAGGCTAGCAATCAGACTGAATGCCTCATCATAATCAAACTTGTTGGAACTAAATTCAAGCACCTCTGCAGTAGAGGGCTGTTGAAGATCAACACCAGCCCAATTGGTGTTTATGTTGAAGTGTAATCTTGCCTTGGCCCAAGATGGATCCAGCCCATGGACAAAGAAAGATTCATACACATGCTAGAGAATTCTAGTAAAGTTCAAGTTGGTGGAAGAATCTAGACGAATGGTGAGGTTTCCACCAACATGCAAGATTTGTGTAGATAATTCTAGCTTAGGAAGTTAGTGGAATTATCTAGATATCTCTAGCATGATGTTTCCATACTTCTCCAAGGTTCCATCCATGCCTATAAAAGGAGAACGCATTCACACCATTTGTAACCAACCATTCAAGAAATCAAGAAGTAGTAGTAGGCAACCAAGTGAGAGTGAGAAGCAAGAATAGTCTTGTAGGAGTATGAGTAATCGAGAATTTGTCTCTAGAAAGTGAGTGAGTATCATTGCTTCTAAAGTTGTGTCCTTGTGAGTGTTGTAATATTTTGTAAGTTAATACAAGTAATTTGTTTACTTGTGTTGTCTCTCCAACACTTGTGTTAGATTTGTGTACTCTAAGTTTTTCCCTAATAGAGATGGCGACGTAAGAATCTCTGTTAGGCATAGAGAGAATATGTGTGTAGAAGTTTGGAGAGAGATAGATGTGTACACCCGATAAATACCCATGCTAGTGTATTTATGAGGATCTTTGAGAGTTCTTGTAAGGAAAGTAATCTTCATCAAATCAGGGGACTATCTAGGAGGAAATCTAGGATAAGATACCCGATCTTCCTAGAATCATGATTACGTTGCTTAATCCCTAAAATATCATAATTTTGCCTTAATTAGAGTTTCCTTAAAAGATAAGTAATATTTAATAGGTCTTAAGCCTAACTCATAGGACTATGCTAAATGGGTTTCGTGTATTTCGATTTTTCTTGCCACCAATATGGGCTCAGAAAATCATGGTCCTACAATAAGTGAATTATCCCAAAATAATTTCTTCAGAATACACATTGGAATGACCTTCGAACTTCTCGTTGATCCAAAGCTGGCCAAGTCCGTCTAGTCCCACTTGTTCGTCTTTCAACTGTTTGATCTTTCTGAGGTCCAAACCATATTGTAAACCTTAGAGTGCCGGATGCATAGCTCAAAAGCTAGATGCGAGGCGGATTACACCTGCATATTCCTGGAAAGACTTAGATGCCTTAGAAATATACTACTAAGTTTATTTTACTGAATTCATTAAGCCTGTTAGAGGTAAACACTTGGAACTTTTTATGCTTTGCTTACTAATCATGGAATATAGATTAATCCATCACTCTTTCCAATGTAAGCTAACTTCGAAGTAAGGAGTTCTAAGGCGAAACATGAGTAAGGTTGTAGGCTAAGGACATAACTCAAAAGGCCCCTTGGTGACGTTGATTCGAAACAACGTCACCTCCCAAACTTAGTACTGATCACGATATCTGAAGTACCACTTTACTCTAGTACCAGGTATTAAATTTTAAACCTATGGAAAGCCTTTTGTTCCCATACTAATGGTAATGCATTTATCAAATTAAGGATGAGAAATTGTCGAATTATACCAGAATAGCCTCTAGATTTTAGTCAGAGATGTTTAAGTTGTCTTGTTAATTGATTCCATTTGTTCTTCACATTGCCCCTATTCTAGGTCAGAGGCTAGTAACCTGGAAAATTCGAACAAAATTCCACTTGTCACGCAGGAATTCTGGAAGGCTGCCACTGGTTTTAATGATACCAGCAATGGAGGAGGAGATTGGGAGATCTTTGGGTATATATCACTATTGATTGTAGCATGGGATGACATTGTTTGGGAAGTATGCTACAAAATTGGGTGGATTGGATGTGTCTAAACAGCTACTGCGAGGGATGAAGATAAAGTTCTTAGGTGGCAATGAGGATAGAGAATGGGTGAATTTAAGGTATGAAATGTTGCCAAACACATGTTCTATGTGTGGGAAACTTGATCATCAAGATGTAGAGTGTGAGGGATCTGTGATCCTAAAAATTACACGTACTAGGCCGAAGTGATCTACTAGCTAACTATCTCATTTTATGGATGATTGCTGATGCGACGTGTCAATTCGTTATCGAGCTCAGTTAGGCAAATAAGATGGATGTGGTGGTGTGATTATGAAACGCGTTGCCAATTTCTACACTGAGTGACTTCGACTAAGGAAGAAACACCATCGGCCTTGAGCTCTAAAACCTAAATATAAGGTTATGCCTTCTGTCTACGAAGTTCAATCTTCTGCACTAGAGTTGGCAACTTTAACTATATTTGTGAAAATATAGATGCACTGAATCGGCAGTCTGAATGCCTAACCTCTGAATGATACTTGTGAATAATCGATCATAGAACACCTCACTTTACCGAGAACGTTGATGAAGTGACCTCTTTCGACAAAACAACCAGAGACTCTTCATCGATTGAGACTTGAGATGGATAACTAGTAAAAAAAAAAGAGCAAGTGTTTGTTTAACCAACTAAAGAAACTCTTAGACAAAGCTGATTCTATGGCTCCAATGATGTTTAACCAAACTCAACTTGTGTAGGTAGTTAAACAAGTGATGTTCAACCAAACTGAATATGTATTGATGTGTTAGTGGAGCAGTTAGCATTTCTTATGTATGAGAAGGTTTTGCATAAAACGTTAATTTGTGTTTGAGTTAAATGTCCTCTTTACGTTGCAAAACACTTCTATTTATAGAGGTGAATTTTGTGATGGCCAAGTTTGCCAAAGTAGAATCATACTCGGACAAAAAGTCCCCGGTTTATCCGACTACACTCAATATTATCCTTGTTAGCCTTCTTCGATCAACACACTGCTACGGCCAAGTTTGACGTGTGCCAGAATTTTGAATCTAGTCCCATTATGCTTTTAATTCATTCCATATCCCACCTGCCATTTTCTTTGATCCTTAGAGTATTTTGAACCTCATAAGAAAACACCTCAATCCTCAGTAGTCCTAACTTATCCAGGACTCCACCGAACTGTCATCACAATCTGATCTTATAATATTTCAAGTCCTCTAGGACTCGCTTAATTATCAACATCTTATTACTAGGTCGAGACACCACCAACTGGATTAAGCATTTCACTTCCAGACTTCACACTTCAATTATGAGAGCACCGGTATTCCAGGAAAAAGATAAGGTGGTAGAAGGTGATTCAGACGATTTGGGTAGCAATTTTGAGAAAATAATTCAATCGAAGATTTTTCTACTTCTAATTTTGGTATGTCACCAAAGCTGAATGTGGAGGATATGGGTGAAGATTTGATGCCTAATGACTAACATGAGGATCTTGCGTTTCTCTCTCTAGAGGCTCTAAGATGGTCGAGCAATTATAATTTTAGAACAAACTAGCTCGAATTAGGCTTCAGCTTGGCTCGATGGTGTTGGGAAAAACTTTAGAGTACACAACTTTAACACAAGTGTTGGAGAGACAATACAAGTAAACAAATTACTTGTATTACACAAACAAAATATTACAACATACAAACTCTCAAAGACACTCTAGAAGCAATGACACTCACTCACTTTCTAGAGACAAACCCTAGAGCACTCACACTCCTACAAGATTACTCTTGCTTCTCACTCTCTTACTTAGCTATCTTCTTAGCTACTTGGTTGCTTGCTTGCTTGCTTGATTACAAGTTTACTTGGTTGGGTACACTAATTTCACAACATCACACACCTATTTATAGGTGGTGTTTTGCTGACTCCAATTGCCCACCGACATGGGCATTACATAATAGTCACACATTTGTGATGGTTCTAGGCTTTCTACAATCAGCCCATTGACATGGGCTTTTGCAATATTCATACACTACCTTCTAGTATATTCTTTAGCTTAGATATTTAGGTGGATAACCAACTTAGATTGCTAGAATTTTCCAGCTACTTTTGCCGACAAAGATTGCTAGAATTTTCTAGCATTTGCATGCATTGATTTTGGGTTGGATCACTTGTTTTGGGCTAAGGTAAGATTACCATTCAACACCAATTGGTCTGGTGTTGATCTTCAACAGATGGTTTGCGCTTGACTTAGTAATTTTCATTATAATTTGGTATAACAAAAACATGCTTAGCAATAATAATTTTGTATCAAATTCAAGAGTCATGAGAGTCAAATTTAAAACCTTTTAGTCGTGGAGAGAAATACCTTCCCATGCACACTCCTGAGTTCCTGATTCATGTCTACTTTTGGGCAACTTGGCATTTGAATTGAATGAACAAAAAAATGAATAAATTTACAAAAACAAACAAATGTATGCATAAATCTTTTTTATTTTATTTTAATAATAATAAAAAACCTTTACTTCTCCACTCCATCTTTTTAGCCTTTTATTAAAAAAAATACCCGAGTTCATGGAATATCAAATCAACATTGTGATCGAATCAACAAGAAAAGAGAGATGCGACTAAATTAAAGGTGCATAATTTGATCTAAATTAATCGGTAAATGCTTGTGGTCCATCTCTTAGCGTATAGATTATTGAGTATCTAAACTCCTTATTCTCTTTAATTATTGTAATAATTTCAAATAACAAATTAAAAAAAAAAAAAAAAAAAAAAGGCAAATGGCAATTAAATTTTTATCAGTGTTTCTTGATACAAAATAACTCTTGAAATTGTTTACAAATACATGAGTATATTGACTCATCAAAGAAAATGAACTAATCGTAAACTTCAAAATCCATCTAATCAGCAACTAATTACACCTCGGAAGTATTCATCGATCCCACAGATGGATCCAGAGGCGACGTTCTGCAGATCGGGCAAGTGGGGTGGAGCTGCAACCATTTATCCACACAAATTTGGTGAAAAAAATGGCCACAGTTAGGCACACTTCTCAATGTATCTGTGTCATCAAAATCTGCTAAGCATATAGAACAGCAAGAAGGTGATGAAACTGAACCAACCATTTGAAGCTTGGCCTCGGAATAGGGTAGTTTCGGGTAGCTGCATATTGTAGCTTCATCAAGCCCTTGTTCTATGGTTGCGGAGCTCTCGTCATGGTCCGACGGGTCAACCGGAGATTGTCTCCGCTTGCAGTAAGAGATCCAGTATATGAGTATGATTATGGCGACGACACCAATGCAGACTCCAGCGGCATCATATATTTCGTCAGCGTCGACAGGCATGTTGGTTTTGGCTTAATTACCTCAACCATGTAGAAGAAGAACAAGGGTGCAATTTTTTTCATTTTTTTAATTGGTTGTAGAAAATGATTAATGCTAAATATTGTGAGGTGGAAAGGGCGGCGATTAGAGATGTGTTTGTTTTGGATTTGGAGGTGTATTAGTTGGTATCTGGGGTGTGCCCAAGTAGTGGAGATTGTATCTGATTCTGTTAATAATATATAGTTTCTATCATTTTCTTAACAAGGCAATTTGTCCCCACTTTATATAATACACGAATTGTTATCTGGGGTGTGTGGCAAGTAGTGGAGTTTGTATCTGATTTTGTTAATTATATATAGTTTCCATCATTTTCTTAACAAGGAAGTTTGTACCCACTTTAAGTAGTAAACCATTTATGCTCATTTTATTTATATTATCTATTAATACCATTTGTACTATATTCTTAATAGAGATAGAACTCAAATGTGGTAGTTGCCCTACCTATATTAGAAAGATAATACAAATAAATTATTAGCGTGGCAATACTCTTTTTTGTTTGAAGAATTATTGATAAAATGACCCAAATATTGAGTCAAATGCAATTACAATTTGAATCAATTAAGATTTTGTGTTTTTAAGGAGCGGTCAATGAATAGGAACTTTTGCAAGTGTTGTTGACCTATGTTTTTTCAAGAAGCGGTCAATGAATAGAAATTTAAGCAAGTGTTATTGACTTATGTTTTAGAGAAAAATAGTTTTTATTTACCTTAATTGAAGCTAAGAGTTGCTTCAACTGACCTATGCTAGAAAATTAAATGCTTATTAACTTATCACAATATATGAAATTATTTATTAAGTTAAACCAAATAACTTGGGGTTGTATTCAACTTGGAGTTTAAAAGTTTTAAAAGAGTTTACAAAGTCAAGGGATTCAATCAAAATTTTAAATGGATGGATGAATGGAAGTCCATAGGTATTCAATTAAAAATTTAAAAGAGTTCATAAAACCACGTAGAAATTTGCATGTATGTAATCAAGATTTTAAAAAAGTCTATTAAACCCCATATGTATTCAACTATAAGTTGATTGTTAAAGTATTTTAAAAATTAAGAATTTTGAAGAATTTTATAGTGTATTTAAGGATTTAGGAAATCAAGCCTCTTTCTCTAAGATTTTGACTGAATTCACATGGAGTCTATAAAACTCCACTAGAGCTCTATCAAACTTCGCGAATTTATAACTCTTTAAGAACCTTTAAATCTCGATTGAATACACATGATATGTGCACAACTTTTTTCTTCTTAGAGCATCTCCAATTAGGAGATGCAAATTTGGGATGAAAAAACCATGTTTATATCTCATTTTACATTTCATGATATGTAAATAAGAGTTCTACATCAATGAAATAGTTGTAAATTTGAGATACTATTTAATTTTCTCTCATTAATTGATTGAACCCACTATCAAAAGATATAAAAGATGTAAATTGAAGTTTTCAAAACATATAATTTACATTTCTCAATCGGAGTGTTTTCCAAGGCTAACAAAAAAAAAATGTAAAATACGCATTTGAAGGCATTTTACACTTCTCATTACATATGCTCTTATGCACACCCATATTTAATTTATTGGGAAGTGATTTTCCCACAATATTTTTAGTCTCTTAGAGTGTCACATCCCGATCCGAGCCCCCACCATATACCGGGCTCGATTTTACCGTAACATGATATTGTCCGTTTTGGGTCCCAACCACGCCCTCATGGTTTTGTTTCTAGGAACTCACACGAGAACTTCCCAGTGGATCACCCATCTTGGGATTGCTCTTGCGCGAACTCGCTTAACTTCGGAGTTCCTACGGAACCCGAAGCTAGTGAGCTCCCAAAAGGCCTCGTGCTATATGGAGGTTGTGACATCCCACATCGCCCAGGGGAGTGATCCTTATATGTATATTCCCATCCCTACCTAACACGAGGCTTTTTGGGAGCTCACTAGCTTCGGGTTCCATGAGAACTCCAAAGTTAAGCGAGTAGCGCGCGAGAGCATTCCCAGGATGGGTGACCCATCGGGAAGTTCTCGTGTGAGTTCCCAGAAACAAAACCGTGAGGGCGTGGTCGGGGTCCAAAGCGGACAATATTGTGCTAGGTGGTGGAGCGGGCCCGGGAAGTGATCCGTCGCGGGCCGGGATGTGACAATTTGGTATCAGAGCCAATCCCTGGCCAGAAGTGTGCCGACGAGGACGTTGGGCCCCTAAGGGGGGTGGATTGTGACATCCCACATCGCCCAGGAGAGTAATCCTTCAATGTATATTCCCATCCCTACCTAACACGAGGCCTTTTGGGAGCTCACTGGCTTCGGGTTCCGTAGGAACTCCGAAGTTAAGCGAGAAGGGGGCTAGAGTAATCCCATGATGGGTGACCCACTGGGAAGTTGCTCGTGAGTTCCCAAACACAAAACCGTGAGGGAAAATATAGGCACATCAGCCCCTCTCCATTGGTCGATGTGGGATGTTACAATCCACCCCCTTAGAGCCTGACGTCCTAGTTGACACACTCGCACCACATGGCAGAGTGGCTCTAATACCAAATTGTCACATCCTGGCCTGGGTCCCACCACATTCCAAGCTTGACTCCACCGTAGCACGATATTGTCCGCTTTGAGCCCAGACCACGTCTTCACGATTTTGTTTCTGGGAACTCACACGAGAACTTCCTAGTGGGTCACTGTCACATCCCAGCCCGAGACGGACCACTTCCCAGACCCGTTCCACCACCATAGCACAATATTGTCCACTTTGAGCTTACCATTCCCTCACGGTTTTGTTTTTGGGAACTCACGAGAAACTTCCCAGTGAGTCACTCATCATGGGATTTCTCTAGCCCCTTTCTTGCTTAACTTCGAAGTTCTTACGGAATTCGAAGCCAGTAAGCTCCCAAAAGGCCTCGTGTTAGGTAGAGATGAGAATATACATTTAAGGATCACTCCCCTGGGCGATGTGGGATGTCACAATCCACCCCCTTTAGGGGCCCGACGTCCTCGTCGGCACGCCACGGCCAAGGTTAGGCTCTGATACCAATTTGTCACATCCCAGCCCGAACTAGGGTCACCCATCTTGGGATTGCTCTCACGCAAACTCGCTTAACTTCGGAGTTCCTACGGAACCCGAAGCCAGTGAGCTCCCAAAAGACCTCGTGCTATATGGATGTGGACAAGTACATATAAGGCACATCACCCTCTCTCCTTGGTCGATGTCGGATGTTACATAGAGCATCTTCAAAATGAGATGTGAAATCTAATATGTTAAAATTTTATTTGATGGCTGATATGGTCCATTGAATACAAATGTTAAATCTTCTTCTTTTTCAATGGATGTGTCGAATATTCATTTTATTATTATATTGGGCTTATAAAAAATAATTAAAATTGTTTTTAGTTTTTGTTTTATTTGATGTCAATAGGACTCATGCACTAAAATTAAAATTATATATTTGACTCCTTCTTTGTTTGCTGTAATAAAAATACAACTAGAAAGTAAAGAGTTAAATAACTCAATTATCACATCATGTATGACATATCCATTATATAACATCCGAATGTCTTTCAATCCTATTTGGCATATTTGACATCTCCTTTAGAGATGATCTTACATACCTATGTAATTCTAGCAGTTTATTTTATTCAATTCAATGACTATAAATAATAAAAAAAATGTGAGAAATTAGAAAGAATGTGTGAAATTCACTTGTTTTTTTTATTAGTTTAATTCAAAGCAAAAAGTTAAAAAGCGCCCAAAAGAAAGGAATAAGCGTGTTAAGGATACTTTCCTACTAACTTTCCTAGCTATTTCTTTCCCTAAACGACGAGTTAACTTTTTTGGAGGTATATGTACCAATTTCAAATATGTCGTGCTGTGTTATAGTGATGGAGATCGAGCAACATGTAATAATTGTGAATAAAATACTACTAAACTAGCAATAATTATGTTTTATTTTATTTTATTTTTTGTGTGTCAATCCATCAATATTATTTTAGTTTCAAAAAGTTATGAACATTATTGAGGTTGGCTAATTAACTTGCAAAATATACGGGTGAGACTGAGCCAGTCTGGTCCTCCGTCCATCCCGGCAGGCAGTCTCACAAGAACTGCATGAAAGAGCAATCTGAAATCACGTATGAAAATCTCCACATGCATAAAAAAACTACCAACTTAAGGAAACCCTAAGCTAATTAAGAATTTCCACTAATTAAAAAAGGGTAAATTCATTAGAATCACAGACTCATATTTTCTGAGAAGGGAATTAAGCCGCAGATATTTTGGAAAATCATGGTGCTATGAGCTCTAGTTTTACTTGGTGGGATTCACCTCCAAGGCTCCAACTCTTGTTTCTTATTTTTTGTTGCAGAGAGTGGTTGGGCACAAGGGCGGAGCCAAGTACAAGGCTCCTCTAGACTATAGCATAGGAAGAGTTTGGTTCTTCAAGTTTAAAAATATTAATTTTTGGGTTAGTTTATGATTTTTTTAATTGTCATTTTCACTTAAGAAATGAAATTTTTTTATTACTAAGGCTGTTTTTAAGAATAATAGAGCTAATAGATGTTAAATAAACTCATCACTTTAACCAATATTATATTTAATATTAATAATATAAAACTTCCAAATCACAAATGGTTCCTTATTTTATTCACTTGAAAGCTTTGAAGGCTAGAAACCTAGAAAACAGGGCATAAAATTCTTGCTTCAAATTACTACATTCAAGTTTTTACTATTATGTAACTTTATGTAGGCAGTATAGGATTAAAATTTTGATTTCGTAGTAGTAGTTTTAACTTAGCTAACCCACCAAATAATTTATGGCTACGCCATTGGTTGGCCATAACCATATACCTAACCTGTTCGTCCTTTCTTCGTGGTTTTGGCTACTTGTCCCCTCGTTGTACTTTTTTCCTTTTTAATAAACTGTGGTCGCCATGAATGTTTGAGGGTCGTCCTCTAGACATGCCTATGCGAGACTAAAAAAATGTGACTTACAATCGAACTGACGAATACTATGAGCGTGATTATAATGTCTCTCATGTTCTAAGTATGGTGAAGATGAGCCTTTTCAAATTTGAATTTCATTTAAAATTGACACTAAAAATTGAATATGCTTGTGCTTGGAACACCAAAAGTTCCACTAGGTTCTCACTCCAATCATATAATGGATCATCATCCAAAAACCTTTGAAAATTCAATTAGTAATGATACAAATACTTAACATGAATGAATGAGCAGATCTGGGCGTGTTAGTGTCAAAATCAAACATAACCTGACTTATGTCAACATGGATTTGTCTTGGGTGTTGCTTTCTTTCTCAGTGCCAAGAGATGGCTTGAGAGAATTATGAGAGTAGGCGTGCCAATGTTGGAGGCTGTCAACATACATTCAATGTCTAGTGGTTTGTAGGCTTGCGATTAGATCTGACTCTTTAACCAAAATGATTGAGCACTGAATGAAACGCTGGTTTGGTTAGGTTAATTTTTATATTTCTGAGACTAAGGACTTAAATCCAGTGTGTTATTCTTTGCCCATGAGCGTGAGTGGAAGAAAATAGAAACGAACAACTTATTGTAATCATTTCATGGTTGAAGCAAGATTAACAAGCATTTAACAAAAAGCTGGTGAACTGATGAGCTATTATATATAACTTGAAACATTGAAATCTAGATACACTTTGAACATTATTGAGGTTGGCTAATTAACTTGCAAAATATACGGGTGAGACTGAGCCAGTCTGGTCCTCCGTCCATCCCGGCAGGCAGTCTCACAAGAACTGCATGAAAGAGCAATCTGAAAATCACGTATGAAAATCTCCACATGCATAAAAAAACTACCAACTTAAGGAAACCCTAAGCTAATTAAGAATTTCCACTAATTAAAAAAGGGTAAATTCATTAGAATCACAGACTCATATTTTCTGAGAAGGGAATTAAGCCGCAGATATTTTGGAAAATCATGGTGCTATCAGCTCTAGTTTTACTTGGTGGGATTCACCTCCAAGGCTCCAACTCTTGTTTCTTATTTTTTGTTGCAGAGAGTGGTTGGGCACAAGGGCGGAGCCAAGTACAAGGCTCCTCTAGGCTATAGCATAGGGAGAGTTTGGTTCTTCAAATTTAAAAATATTAATTTTTGGGTTAGTTTATGATTTTTTTAATTGTCATTTTCACTTAAGAAATGAAATTTTTTATTATTAAGGTTGTTTTTAAGAATAATAGAGCTAATAGATGTTAAATAAACTCATCACTTTAACCAATATTATATTTAATATTAATAAATTAAAACTTCCAAATCACAAATGGTTCCTTATTTTATTCACTTGAAAGCTTTGAAGGCTAGAAACCTAGAAAACATAGCATAAAATTCTTGCTTCAAATTACTACATTCAAGTTTTTACTATTATGTAACTTTATGTAGGCAACATAAGACTAAAATTTTGATTTTGTAGTAATAGTTTTAGCTTAACTCACCCACCAAATAATTTATGGTTACGCCATTGGTTGGGCATAACCATATACCTAACCTGTTCGTCCTTTCTTCGTGGTTTTGGCTACTTGTCCCCTCGTTGTACTTTTTTCCTTTTTAATAAACTGTGGTCGCCATGAATGTTTGAGGGTCGTCCTCTAGACATGCCTATGCGAGACTAAAAAAATGTGACTTACAATCGAACTGACGAATACTATGAGCGTGATTATAATGTCTCTCATGCTCTAAGTATGGTGAAGATGAGCCTTTTCAAAATTGAGTTTCATTTAAAATTGACACTAAAAATTGAATATGCTTGTGCTTGGAACACCAAAAGTTCCACTAGGTTCTCACTCCAATCATATAATGGATCATCATTCAAAAACCTTTGAAAATTCAATTAGTAATGATACAAATAATTAACATGAATGAATGAGCAGATATGGGCGTGTTAGTGTCAAAATCAAACATAACCTGACTTATGTCAGCATGGATTTGTCTTGGGTGTTGCTTTCTTTCTCAGTGCCAAGAGATGGCTTGAGAGGAAGTATGAGAGTAGGCGTGCCAATGTTGGAGACTGTCAACATACATCCAATGTCTAGTGGTTTGTAGGTTTGCGATTAGATCTGACTCTTTAACCAAAATGATTGAGCACTAAATGAGACGCTGGTTTGGTTAGGTTAATTTTTATATTTCTGAGACCAAGGACTTAAATCCAGTGTGTTATTCTTTGCCTCCGAGCGTAAGTGGAAGAAAATAGAAACGAACAACTTATTGTAATCATTTCATGGTTGATAAGCATTTAACAAAAAGCTGGTGAACTGATGAACTATTATATATAACTTGAAACATTGAAATGTATACACTTTGAAATGTAAAGAAAACAGTAAATTATTAAGAGTCAAGCCATAGAGGGCAGGATAATGCTAGGAGAATCCAACGATAAAGTTGGTATAAAACTAGACTAAGAAGGAAACATTGCCTCATATAGGTGTGGTGGTGGGAATTAAATTAAGGGTGCTTTAGATTTAGCTCCTTACAACTGTTGAACTCTAGACATAAACCCACCTATATTAAAACATTTAAATAAAACCCAAATTTTAAATTTGATGCCATGTAAAATAAAAGATGTCCATACATTTAAATTTATTTACAACACCATGACACCAACATTAATATGGCTATTACGGTTTTTTTTTTTTTTTTTGTAGACTTTTAATTTATTGTTTTTTGTTTGTCAACAACATTCAATTAGTTTAAGTTCTTTTTGCTTTTAATTTAAAAAAAAAAGTTCTTTTCTTTTATGTGAACTCGCCTAATCCAAATCTAATTTGTTCAATATACATTCTATTGAAAAAGTAGATACATTAACTTGTGAAAATAAAAAAAATAAAAAAAAAAGGTAAAAATAAACTAGTAGATACATTGTTTCTTGTAAAAACTAAACAATATTTTCATTATTTTTATAAAAAAAAAACAATATGTAAATTTTTTTTTAAATTACACAATAGGTACACAATTTTCGTAAAAATTAAATAACAGGTACTTTAATTTTGGAAAAAAAAAAACTAGTAGAAACATTGTTTCTTTTCAAAATTAAACAATGAATTTATAAGGTAAATTAGTTTTTATGTATTTTTCATATATGGGCTTGTTATTATGTAGGTAAATTATTTTTCATGTATTTTACATATATTGGGTATATTATTTTTCTTTTTTTAAGCAATCTAACATTTTAAAATTTTAATAGTAGGTGCACTATTTGAATCAAATGTTTTTATTTTTTTTGTAGGTAAATTATTTTGCATGAATTTCACATATATCAGGCATTTATATATATATATATATATATATATATGTGTGTGTGTGTGTGAAATAATTTACGTACATTAATATGTAAAATATAATTTTATTGACTTAATTAAGCATGTATAATAACATATATTAGATATGTTTTATGTTATTATATATTAGGCAATGAATTTATAACGTTATTGTTTTTTTTTTTTGTAAAACCATTAATTCTCCCTTACCATCCATCCGCATGACATTAATTATGTGCATCAAACATTCAAATATGGTTTATAAAAAAAACAAAAAGAAAAATTCAAATATGGGTATTTTAGGCATCCGAATTTTTTTTAATGTGTGATGTCAAACATAATTAATGAATTTGCTAATGTGAAATCTAGTCAATGAGTTTTATTCAACAAAAAAAACTTATGTCGGGTTTTATGTTGAGAAACTTAAGCTTTAGGGGCTAAAGTCATATTCCTCTAAGAGGGATACCCAAGTTCGAATTAAGCTTTACGAAACTTATATTAGATAAATTAGCTAATATTATAGAGAGAGAGAGGGGGTTCGGGATGAATGATCCTCTATTTGCTTCTTTTGTCGTTGGTAGATCAATAGAGTAATGACTGAGTTTCATTCAATTAGGCCATCTCCTCACAAAGAGAGACACCAAATACAATGACTATGAAAACTATATATAGTGCAATATTACATATATAAAACACAAACATCCTTTGCGAGGTCACCATGATACAATATGAGGGAAAAAAAATTCATAAAAACTAAGTCGAGTTTTTATGCCTGTACTAATAATAGGAATGAAAAAAATACAAGGGTTTGTGGTTAATCATGGATATGTTGACTGTCTCAAGTATTCCTGTAATACTAGGCTGATAAAACCTACTGTGGTGAACGACCCTTGAGAAAACGCCAAGGTCCAGTTCCAGTCCCCATCCTGCAAATGTAGTATATAGCAACCTAGCTCAGTTCAAGTAATTCAAATCATAATGTGGAAGGATCGTTGGACGAGGTCTCAATTTCGAATTCCTTTCCTCATCAATCCATTGCTAAGATAAATAAATTATTGTTGGTCTAGTGGAATTTCTCTTTCTGATATTGTAACAGAGATAACAATTTCAAATCTCCACTCCCATTGTTAGTTCTAAAAAAATAGACGGAAGGATAATTACCTCCATACACCAGCAAATGTACGTAACGCCATATAAATGGTTAAAGCAATCCAGATTCCAACAAAACCATGGGATTTTGAGAGGAGGAACAAGGATACAATGCTTGCTATGGCAACCAGAACCTGAGAAGCACAAAAGAATAATTTGGATTATTAGCTAGTAACACAACTTGTGAATAGGAAATTTGGAAAGGTTTATTGCAAAGAAACGTACCAATGAGTATGCAGCATATGCAAAATCAGATGCTCCGAAGTTCACACCATCAAACACAAAAGACAGCGAATTGATCGGTTGCGTAGCTGCAACAAACTGGTGAGTAGAAAACAAATTAGACGATGATTCTTTTCATGCTCGAAAATAACAGTAATAATTATAATAAATGAAGATTTGGCGTTTTAGAAGAGCTAAATTTAAATACCGGGAGGCCAATCTTTATAAGGTGCAAAACGTTAACATCTCTAGAAAATATTCCAGCTCCAAAATACAGACCAATTCCAACAACAAAAGCAAGACCCACACCAAGAATAAAGCTCATCTGCAAAGCATATTCTTTCACAAATTAGTGAAAAAAGTAAATTTATAATTTATAGATTTTTCCACTACGTGTAGAGAATGAAGTACCTGCAAAACCCGGGTTGCGGTAGCTGTGGCCTTTTTGTAGTCTTTCTCAGCAAAAGCACATGCTAGAATAGCCTAATGAGAAAATACACACAAAGATTGTTCGAACAAGTAGAAAACATTTCTGCCTTTTAAGTCACGCTTACATTTTATGTTTTTGTTTTAAATGAGAAAAATCAATACCTGTCCTGCAACAGCCAAACCATCAGCAAGAAGAGATGATGTCAACCAGACCTGCAAGCAAGTCTGAAATGCAGCCATTGGAGTTGGACCCAGCCGCGCTGCCAGGGATGCGGCCAAAGTCACACAGAATGTAACAGCAACCACCCTAGCCAACAATAGAGTTCCTGTGCCCAATTTCAAGGAAAAATTGTAACTCAAAAAACCATAAATATTTGTCTAATTATGCATTTCAATTACCATGTTTGGAATATTGAGGGATGGAGGTCAGTTGAATTATGCTAACTATAATACTGGAGTGAGATATTAAGAATTGAGCTCTTTACCGTTCTTCAGAAACCGACCAAACTGCAAATCTTTAAGACTTGGAGGCAAGAGATCAACTTTTGTTGTTAAGATTATGAAGAGTACCAGCGCCATCAAGTACCTAAAACGGTTTCAAACATTTTAATATTAGAAAAGATGCACCAAATCTAGATAAAAATGTATGAACAACAAGATTTCAACAGCAGTTGAAAATATGCAATTACAAAAAATAATACCATGACAAGGGTGACACTACTCACTGAGAAATAACATGTGCCATAGCTGCACCTCTGATTCCCATACCGCAGACAAAGATGAGCAATGGATCCAGGGCAATGTTAACTGCGTATCCGGCAACTACAATACGATACAAACGAACAGATAAACTCTAGTAATTAGACTTCTCCATCACTATAGGGTTTATTTCATATAGGATATGTTTCTATTTCTTTTGTTTAATCATATCTGAGGATAATGAGAGACGAACACAAATCAAAGTAGTTGGGGGGTGAGAAATTGGAACAGAGTTTTTGGCCTACCAATGACATATAAAGGAGTTTTTGTATCCTTAAAGCCACGGAAGATCCCTTGCATGGCCAATGTGAGAAGAACTGCAGGTGCACCAATCGACCTTATTCTCAAGTATTTCTGTGCCGGGGCTAGCATAGGGGAACCCTGCTCCATAACAAGAGCTGTAATTCTTTCCTTCATTCAATATAGGCGGAGATGACAAAAATGAATCACTTACCGGTTTCACACCCATCACACCAAGGAGAACTTTGGCTGTAAGCATGAGAAATATAGCTTGAAAAAGGCCTAATATTGCCCCAAAGATGAGTGCTGTTGACGCTGAAGCAATATGTCGCTTCTTTTTCCTGATTTTCGTCTTCACACTGTTGTTCATAAGATCCGAAGGATGGTTTTGCACAGTGGTTTTGGAACCTAATCAAGAAACCACCAATGCATATTATGTTTTAAGATATTTATTGATCTTTGGGTTATAATGGCGGTGAGCTAGAGCCTAGAGATCAAAAGAGAGAAAGAGTACCATTTTCTAGTTGAACACTGTTTTTAGCAGCATCTCTCTCTGCATTCTCAAGGTTGACATTTTCCAATATGACTTTTTTTGATTCAATATCTTTAGCTAATCCCTCGTCTGATCTCTCACTTTCCGCTTCAGCGGCTCCTTTTTCCGCTTCCACACGCTCAATATCATCAGTTGAGGCCTTTTCCACCCTACTGTTTTGAGTTGAAAATTTTCCTAGATGCTTACCATTTTGAGGTGCATCATGTCCTTTTGGTTTGGCAGCCCCTTTTTCCATGTCATCAAGCATGTCTGAATTCTTTTCCCGCTTCTCACTTTTCGCAGATTCTGTGTTCATTTTTGCAACAGTATCTTCCTCGGCAACAAAGGAAGTTGTTATACTGACTAATGGGAATATAGTAATCCTCGAAGCCTGGTTGAACAGGGCAATAGATACTCCTGCCGCCGCAAGCTCCACTGGACCTATAGGACAAAAAGATTCATCTATCGAGTCAATCCACGTGAAACAAAGATCACTCCAACATGAACTAATAACCGTGTCTTTCAATAAAACAGTAACTGATGAGTTTTTAGTACAACACTGATCAATGTTGCCAAACTCCATACAAGTTTTATCTTACTGTGAACATGCAGACAATTATTTATGAACAAAATTATTTCCTAAAAATTGATGCATTCCAATGCAATCTCCTCTAACAATCAAGATAAAGCAAAGGCATATGTACCTATATGACCAATGAATGCTGTGTCAATCAAAGAAGCAACTGGATCAGCAGCTACAGCGAGAGCAGCAGGGAATGCAATCTGTAGTATCTCCTTCCCGAGTGTATCCCATTTGAAAACACGCCTGCAATCACGTTAGAAAAATAAAAAAACTTTAGTACCTTACCCTTATCAACCTTAAATTAATATAGAAAAGGCTGTCCCCAAAGCAGAAAATTAATTAGAGAGAGAGTACTAATTAAAATATGGTGTGAAACTGTATACCTTGCATCTTTGAAGAAAACACCAACAGGCATCTTCCACTTGCTCACTGGCTCATGCAAATGTTGCTCCTCAGCCATGCTTAAGTTGATACTGCAATTCCAAAATAAAAATAAAACTTCCTAATGAGGTCACTTCACTTGAGCTTTTGATATGACTATACAAATGTAGTACTTTCTCACAATCCAACCTCAGTTTCTTTTTCCTTTTTGACAAACAACGGGATAATTTCCACTAAATTATCTAAACTATGGAGAGAAAAAAAAAAAAATGGCTAAGCCTAAGTATACACAATCACATATCAAATGCAGACCTCAAAGTGAGAGGGAAAACACAAAATAACTAAATAAATAAGTAAATAGACCTTCTATGTAAATGAACTGCCTCAGAAATAACTCCAGGAGGGCACACGAGACACTAAAAGCTCAAGGTGGATTTTATAGCTCCATATCACTGATAGAAACCTTCCTCAGTTATGATGTTTTGTAGACTGAACATCAGTCAACAGAAAGAGCTCTCTAATATTATTATTTTTTTACGAACTTTCCATGCAAGAGTTAAGAGTAAAAAGCAGATTCCACCAAAAAAATGACTAATGAAAATGGACTAAATGCTTTAAAGGAAAATTTATTGAATACAGATATATTATATTGGCGAAAGGAGGGGAAGAAGTAGAACCTCGAGTGTAAGAATGAATATTCTTAACCAATAAAGCTACCATCTACAAGTCCTTTGCAAATACAAATAAGTATGCTATGTCACCATATATACTGTTAATGTAGACTAAATTTGATAATTTGACAACATTAATTGCATGCCAAATTTATGGAAAAGAAAAAAACATGTTACCAATGCTTATAATGCCTAAATATGTGTAGCATATTTAACTACTATTGATAAACTTTCGATTTGGGACATCTCTTTGCATTCTCACACGTCCGACCCACTAAAATGTTTAAGTTTATTAGTATGTGGGTAACGCAAATTGAGTGACATGGAACATGTGGTTCACTTGTGTGTTGACCTGTATTGATACTATGAAGAAAGTCAAAATTCTACTACGTCTGTATATCTTTATGATCTCCTTTCTTCTATTTGTCAGATTTTTGGAAAATAAAACATATAAAGTAATTCAACACCTTTTAAGCACTTGCGATATCATCTTCCATATACATTCGACCGGTCTAACAAATATGTATATAATTGTCAGGTAATTCACATATACATGAGTTTAAGGATTTTTTATTAGATTCCAAAATCATCATCATATACTTTTTAATTTTTAATTAGGAAGAAGTGCAAGATAATTTTTTGGAGTGGCAATAACACTTTTTAAAAATTTAAATATTAATTTTGTAGTTTTAAGACTTACCTCTTCTTTGGAGAAATTTTTTATTGTGATCGAAACATGAATGATACACTACGTATTTTTATATAAGTTGTGGAAATTTTAATATTTAAGTTATTAATTAACTTTTTAACACACATATTTTACTATTTGTATAGTGACGCGTGATGTACCACCCCGTGTTCTGATCACACTAAAAAATCTATCATTTGAATCTTGTGCCTGAAAAAGTGTTTCAATTTTGCCATTTGGCTAAACGGGATTAGGCAAGGACAAATATTTTTTAGTAACCTTTAAGCCAACTATATAATATTACAATGGCACAAATTCGAAGAGGGAAGGGACAAGGTAGGCGTGACCAAACATGGATAACTGCACGTGTATACCTCCCTCGGGTTTACAATCCCTGGTTAGTACCGCAAAGCATTAAGGCAGGTGTTTTCTATATCGAGTACCAACAAAACTGAAGTCTTAATTATCATCGAAATAAATCACACATGAAGATGAGAGAGAGACAGAATGATCCTGATGTCCATGTCGTGTGAACCTTGCTTGAAAAGAAGATTCGATCTGTTTCTATGCGAAACTAGGTTTAATTAAAGGAAAATTAATGAAAAAAGTTTGAAAATTTTGAGTTTTAACGATAAAGACAAAATACAGGGTAAAGTGAATAGTACCATAATAGATTTTTTAATATAAAAATATAATTTTTCGTTAAAGTGAACAGTACCGCGAGTTTTTTATTAAAGTTCCTTTTAATTAATCGAGGACTATGTACAAGTAATTTTCTGGGTGTGAACATAGCATTGCTATATATTCATACGGTTATAATACATGCAGTCATGCTATTACATATGTATCGATACATTAAGCGACGATAACATAATTGGCTATATATGATTTTTTTTCTTCTCTTTTTAATAGAATATGATCATGAATGAATTGTTAATAGATATTTCTAAAAGTTTAAATTTTTAAGATCTGACTTACAAAAGAACTTTTAACGTGGTTAAATACATTTTGCTTGTGCACCCTAGTCCTATATTCAACTATCCCTCCTCTGTATTTTTATAAACCTAATATATATTAGCATATGGGCACACACAAATGCGTGAGAAAATTTTTTATATTTGTTTTTTGAAATAGAAGAAGAGAGGAAGAGAGTGATAGAGAATGTGGAAGTGGGAAGGTTTTTATTTTTTATATTTTATTTTATTTTTATTTTTTATTTTTATAATTAGAGATATGTTATGATTACATATAGGTGAGGCTTTGAAAGAAAAAAAAAACAGCAAAAATTGGTTGTGTGAAATTACATTTATGCACCATATTTCTTATTCATGTTTTGTTTTAAATAGAGGGTTAAACTAATGATTTCTTAAGATTTTGGTTGATAATGAGTATTCTATTAATTAGTAAAGATTAATCCATGAATTATATTTTAAGATTTAAAAAAAAAATACAAAGAAGAGTATCTTTCCAAAACCAAGAAAATAAAGTTATTTGTTTTTTTTTTTTTTTTTTTTGGAACAAACGATATTATCTACACTAAAGGGTGTGAGAGTAGTCTAAGCCTCACAATGAGCTAGCAATAATGTGGTTCAAATTCGCTTTTGGCGAGAATTGAACCTAAGACCGCTCATTTACAAGTGAAGAGAAATACCCGCTCACTTACAAGTAGAGAAAAATACCAGTAGACTGTAGTAAGTGATTAAGTTATTAATTTGTTTTTTATTTGTCACCATTGTAAGAGTTAAAGGTGCAAATCATCACTTACCTAAAATAATCACAACATTCAAGTAAGCAATTATCATTTACGTTCGTTTCAATTTGCTATATATATCATAAAAGTTTGTTATGAAGCCAGATATCATGAAAACTTTGTTATGACTGAGGTCTCTATATGATAAGAAAGTTTCTGTATGCACTTTCAGTCTACTTCTCTGCTTTTCAAACTAAGAATTTTGTTTTTTTTTAGAGAATTTAAGGAAGGAGTGTTCGAAAGTGACTGTGTTGAGTCCTAGTTGAGGTTTTTTTGTTTTTTTTATTTTTTTTGTTTTTTTTTGTTTTTAAAGTATAGGGATTATTATTGCATATAGTTATATATATATATATATATATATATTATACAGTAGTGGATTTGGCCAAGAATGTATGTAGTGGAAGTAAGGTAAGCAAGCAGCACTGTGATTGTGAAAGGAAAAGCAAAAAACAGAAAACAATTAATGCAACGAAATCAATCACAAAAGATTTGCATGCGGGCCGTTAGTCGTGGATATATGGGTCATTCTCATTAGCGTAATTTATATAGCACATGTACACTGTTAACGTATCAATTTGAATTAACGATATAATGTCATGTGGACACAAATTTACATTTTTAAATTATCGATATAGAATGTCATGTGATAACAATATTCACGTACTTGGTCATTCTCCAATTGCAGGTCCATAATTATTATCTCAAAAATTGGCAAAACTCTAGTGATATTAACCGATATTTCCGTACTTGACCGTCCAGTACGGGATTCGTGTAGGCTCGAATAATGTGGGGAGCAATTGTGTTTTGCAGGTCCCCAAAGCCATAGAATTTTGTAGGCTTGCATGTATATACAAAACAACGCAGATTATGCATATGTGCAAGAAAAATATGAAAGAATGAGACACAATAAGCTTGATCTAATTATAAGAAGCATGCATACATATTACGCATATTATCTCCTTGTATCGTCGATGTTTTACCCAAAAAAAAAATATTAATCTAATTGTGAGAAGCATCAAGCATGCATGCATAGAAGAGAAAGAGTTTGAAAGCAACAAATATATGTACCTATCCAAATTTGGAAATGTGTAGAGATGGAAAGAATGGGAAGGAGTTTATCTTTTGGAAGTAACTTGTATACCTTTGCGCTTATTGTTCTTCGTGCTGAGAGAGCTAGCAATATTGCAAAACATACTCTTTTCACCAACTTCCTTTTGATAGATAGCTCACTTGCAAACCAAGCCCTTCCTACGCTATATAAATACTCTTCCTCCGCCTCTATCCCTCCCAAATTAAAAAAATAAAAAGGAAAATAAAAAATTGTATATTGCTCAACCCACACACGCAGAGAGAAAGAGAGAGAGAGAGAGAGAGAACAAAACTCGTTCTTTTAAGTTTTAAGAGTGGAAAAATCTGACACACAAGAAGAAAATAAATTTTAGAAATATCATAGTGAACGGAACTGCGTATGATTGAATGACAGCATCGCATTCTGTTGAAAGAGTGCATACATGATTGGTAGCACTCTGTTAGATTCTGAAAGGGTGTATGGTCCACCATCATCGCAAGCTATAAATTATTAAGTTTGTATTTAATTTATCCTACTTTGCTTTGATGCAAATCGAAGTGCTTTAACTAGCTGGTAGCAATCGAAACTTTTCAAAGTGTGGGCTACGTAGGATTTCCAATACTCCATGCCTGGAATTAACTGACAATCCCCTTGTGACCTAATTTTTACCGGCTGAACATTGTGAGCCCTGGTTAGTTCATAAATTAGGTTAAATTCGTTATTTATGTAGTAGCCAATGACGTTTGTAGCATATATAGTGGTCTTAGGAATACAATGTGCGTGTGCCAATTTGTTAAACCTATGATGACACATAGTTTTAAGACCAAAACTTAGTGCTCTTAGCACATTACTCTCAATTCGGACTATGTTGAGAGAAAGAGATTTTTAACGTAGAATCCTTGAACTTGTTATATTGTGGAACAACAGTCCTTTAGGCCGGTGGTGAAGCTAGAAATTTTCGGCAGGAAGGACAAAATTTAAAAGTATAAAAGGTTCAGAAAAAATATAGACAACTAAATCCTTATACATAATAGACAATATTAATGTCTTTCATAACTACCTGTAATACTCGAATGAGGATTTGGAGTAACCAAAATATTCAAAGAAAGATTATCTGGAAATATTCGAACAAGGACTATCCATTGTACCCAGAATATTTGAAGAATGATTTAAGCACTGTTTTTTACAATATGGTTACATACATTACGTAATTGTACAGTAGAAACAAAATAGATAAAAAGTACATTACGCTAATTCTATATCAATTAAACAATTATTGCAAAACACCACTTACAAATTGTAGGTATTATAGTCGTCAAACAATGTGCATAGTTGCCTCCGAAAAAAAAAAAAACAATGTGCATAGTTATTATTTTTAGACAAGTATGATAGATGTTTTATATAAAAAATAGATAAGTATACCTAGTTCATAAAAGGAAAAAAAATAAATAAAACATCAAACAGAACAAATAAAAAATTAATTAGAGATGCTTGGGTTCAAGTCGAGATTCCGGGAGTGGAAGTTTGATAATGAAGGCGCTGTAGCAAAATAGCAAGAACCATAAAACCAACGGTGGATGAGTAGAATAGGGTTTCTTATTTTAAATTTTTTGCTTATTTAATAAATAGATCTGAATTTTAAGTTTTTTTGTATGAAATTTTTTGATTAAATATGTACTTAATGTTTATTATGAATGAAATTAATGCAAAATGTTGTCAATGTCCACAAAAAAAAAAAAAAAAAAAGCACGAAGAACCATAGTTCGTTGTGCAATGGGTTTGAAAAACCAGGAAAGCATGCAAAAAGTTGAAGGCCAAGCCAATGTTCTTAAAAAAAATGTGCAACGAACTATAGTTCGTCGCACAATGGGTTTAGGAAAGTGTATCGGTTGGCGTCCAAATATTCGAAGCCCAAGGTTTTGCGCAATGATGGCTTGGTCGCGCAAAGTTCTTGACTTTAATGCACTTCACTAGATTGCAGGAAGGCAGAAGCTACAAAACAATTGCAGCAGCTGCCTTCCCGCGATGCAATTTCCAACAATTTGAGGTATAATTTTTCTTCGGGAGCCAAATGGGCAACTTCCCACTCTCCATAACGTGTGTCAACCCATGGCAGCTGCAGAAGTTGCAGAACATTCTTACAGGTTTTCCGACTAACGAGAGGTGCGGCTACACCCTCCTAGACTTATTTTCTGACGAGAGGAGGGGCAACCCCTATGTAGCTTCGCCCCTGCTTTAGGCTAACTCGGTTAGTGTTGGAAATGTGCCCTAAAACCAATCATATGATGATACTTTACGGACATTTCAGAAAGTTAAACTAATGTAGTTTAAATGTAAAGGGCAAACATTATTGTTTGAGCCGTCTCATATAAATGTTATATGCTTAAACGATAAGTCCAAGGAATATGTGATTGGAAGAATGCGATCTAAAGAAGTTAGATTCATGAGACCATTCTTTCGTTGACACATCCTAAACGTTCCTGATCATAGGATTGTCAATTGGGCATTGACAGTCAGTTAAGATCAGTACGTGCTATGTCTTCTCTCAGGGAGAGTGACTAGTCTCGAGTCATTGGTGTGTGTGACATCAAGACAAGTACGTAGGTGCTCAATAGAGAATGAGTTCACTGAACACGATCAACGAAGAGTTCTCATATTCATGTCACATGAGAACTCATGGTTGGGATAATGCAAATTAGTCTTTTGACCTGAGGCATCACAGTTGTCTTGTGGTTAGGTCCTTAATCTTTGATTATGTCAAAGTCACTCCATCAGGAGGGTGTCCATGGCATCGTTGGGGTTAAGCCACTTAGCTATGGAGGCAAGTGAATGCGCAACAAGGGATCTCTAACCTTCAAACTGTTTGAGGGAGAATACTCTATGATATGATTAAGAATCTTTGGCCAAAGTATGAATGAGATTTAGGAATGTGTTCCAAATCACATTCAAGGTAATCATATAAGCACAAGACTCACATTGGATAGTAGACATGAATAAACTATCAAACCAAACAATGTGGTCAAGAGTATTGTATTAGAGAAAGACCGTATTGCATTTGTAATCCTAAAACTGAATAGGTTCTCCACCTCTTCTGATTAGCTTGGGTAACCATGATATGCTGCTAGGCGTCAACCATGGTTTGTGGAAGCCCTAAAAGTGTATTATCACTAACGGGAGAATTGAAAGTAAGTTTCAATTCACAATCGATTAGAAAGAGTTTTAATCGCCCACTGCCTCGCTAAAAAGAACCTAATGGATCGTTCACCGAGTAAGGTAGAGTTTGAAGAAACAACGGAGATGAGTAAGAATAATTAAATGGTTTAATTGTTTATCTAAGGCTAGGATTAATTAATATGTTAATTAATCAAACGAATAAGTTCGTTAAAGACCTCGGGTTAGTTTTGGGCCGCAAGGCCCAATGGGATTTGAATGTCAAGCCCATTAACTCAAGTTGTATGACAACTTGAATAAACAAAGGGCTTGAAAGCCCAATAAACCCTATAGGCTTGCCATGTTAGAAGAATAGGGCTTTTGGTCCATTAGGTCACTTATTTGAAGGGACTATATAAAGGACTTTATAGCCTAAAATTTACATATGGTAATTTTTGGGGAAAGGATGAGAACACAAGCTCTCCTTTCTCTCTAAAATTTAGGCCACCTTGGAGGGATCATCTAGCAATCAAACTCCTCCAAGGTCACTCATTTCTTCTTCATTATGCCTTGGTGATGAATCATTAGAGGTTCTCAATTTTGGGAACTTGGAGAAACCTTTTCATCCATCCAAATCCATGAATCTAAGATGCAAGGAATGAAGGCCCTCTCTTTGGGTGATTAGCCTTTGCTTATGCAAAGAGGAATCTACAAAGGTATTGATTTCTCAACTCACTTTGTTTTGAGTTGAGTCTTGGTTCACCTATCTACTAGGCTTTGAATTTCATGGGTAAATGTTTTGTTTTAAGTGCATACAAGCATGATTCCGCCTTTAATTGTTAATTGCATGCTATTGATGTTGCTTAAATGAACATGTTTTTCACAAATCTTCCTTCAATTAGAACTTTCATCCAAATTTAAGAATTTAAAGGAGTGAAAAATAGATAAAAGTTCTAATTGAATTAGCTAACCTAATCAATATTCACAAATTTTTAATTCAAAAACCAAAACGAGCTAAAATCCAGAGACTATTACCCCACAACTTGCTTTTCGAGCTACTGTACATAGTGACAAAAATTCTTTAAACCTAGGAACACCATCTAGTGAAGCTAGTGGTGGGGCCCGAAGACATTTATGTTCATGTCGATGTAAAGATAACTTATTTAATGAATAATGTTGCTGCTTATATAGTCCATATATATATATATATATATATATATGCTAATTTCGATCATGCCCACTAATATTTTTATATCATCGTCTTACTCAATAAAATTACAACTAATTATGCACTAGTTTATACGCAACTATGCATATATGAACCATACTTGTTCATCCACCAGTTTTGTTATGCAAAATAGTTATCGAACAATCGTTTCACTTTTTATGTGTGTGTAATTCTCTCCTTCGACGTATATAGCTAGGGAAATATCTAACATATTTGGACGAAAAAAGGGTACCAAACTTTTGGACCTAATTAGCTAGAAAGTCATCTAAAGTAAAGTGATTCACGATGCAATAATTTAAAGGAAAATAAGAAAAGTATTCCACTTTCGTGTGGAAGCCACGATAATACCACAGTACACTTGATTAAACTAAGAAGACAGATTCAACTTTCGCGTGGAAGACACAATGTTGCCATTTCCTGTAAACTGAGAAGATGAAACCCACTCATCTATATCTAACATCCTACATACTACATATTTATATTACGATTTGTGTCCTACACATAGCTTTGAAGTAACCAAAGCCACGGGCGCCCACAAGGTTGGGGGGGGTGCTGCGGCGGCCGAGGGGGGAGAGTGGTGGTTAATGGATCTCCAATGCTTAAGTTAGTATCTTTGAAAAGAGATAGTATTTATGTCTTAATTGTGTAGCAAAAGCTTATCAGAAAATGATGTAGAGTATATATAGGGAGGTGGCCAACATGGTAGGGTTCTGCCCCTACATGTGTTGGCTTCCCATTGACTAAGGTGTGTCTTCCATAAGATGGATGAGGAAAGAATTATCCCAAATACATTGGTTAGGAGATAAGATATTGGGATGATGAAGTAACTATTCTTGATTGATTGTGATGATAACTCCTTACTTGTTTGAGTTGATTTTCAATCAAGAATGTATTAAATATAAAATTTGGTGATTAATCATATCATTAATGTCTTTGAATTTTTCATGCATGAGCTAGGGAGCTTGGTGGTGTTGTAATCAGCTGCTCAAGTCTCTAGGGATGTTGAACTGTGCGTGAGAATATTTGTGGACCGTCCTTTTAATGAAGACATTCTTTTCTTCTTCGGACATAAGTTCACTTGTCGTCTTTAGGATTTTTAGAAATATTGTTGGCTCCACAATTTCCCAAAATAAAAATGCTTTTGCCCAATGCTAATCTTCATTGAGGTTAGCGTCATTAATGACCTCTCTTGTAAGTGGTTGAGTGTATACATTATGAAAAGGTTAGACAAGATAGATCAAATTTTTAGACTGAATTTATAAATTGTATAATGTGTCATTAGTATAAAATAACCACATTAATCAGTACTTAAGTAATCATAATAATCACGAACAAAATATATGTGAAATCCCCTTTTTGGATTTCACTGTTATAATATATGTGTTTGTATTATTGAGATTTTATACTATTTTTCGTGAATTTAAATTAATTTTAGATTTTAATTACTTAAGTACGAAGGTGAATTTTAAAAAAATAATTATTTATAATCCGTAGATCTTTAGAAGTCACAAGTAACATTTTCGAATAGATCTCGAAACCACGAATGCAAAGATGAAAGTTGTTGGCAAGTCTGAATTATAGTGGTATAATTATGAACATTTAAAATCGTTTTACTAAACTATAATTTTTAAATTAGTTAAACCCCCATCACGTGAGAATTTGGCTTATCAGGTGTGAGTAAACTTCGGCCCAATCAGACTATTGGAACAACTTGATTTAAGAAAAAGGGACCAATCAGTTAAAAGGAAAAAGAAGAGAGGGGGGTGTGGTGGTGGGGTGTGAGCAACCAATCAGGGAGGGGAAAAAAAAGAGAAAAAAAAAAGAAAAAGAAAAGAGACCTCCCTCTTCCCGACGCCCGTGCACCCACAACCGGTTTCGACCCAGTTCAAATCCGGCGTTTCCGCCATTTTTCCCGTTGATACACCACATCCACCACCTGCAACCTCTTCCACAACCCCTCCTCTACCATTCCCGCCCAAGATTAAAGGTTTTTAATTCCAATTTCGTGTAGAACAGTGTCGGAGAACCCGGGGGTGCTCGACGGCGATTCCGCAGTTCTGGCGAGTTACACCACCCATCACCACCCTTAATCAACTCCCCTTAGACCCAGGAACAAGACCCAACCAGTTGTAGGGGCGTCGGAATACCGAGGAAGGAGAATCGAAGTTAACCCATTCTAGGGTTTCCAGCGGGTTTGAGTGAAATTGAAGCTTATCCCGACCGAATTGGACTTCGGCTCAAGTGTGAAAATTGCTCCCCTCTTTACTTGCTCTACATTTTTGTGAAATTTTGTAATTTTTTGAAATAATGAATTTTTTGGCAAGTTGGGGTGGCTGATCGCCATCTGTGGCGACGCGTGGCCCAATGATCTTCTTAGGCTAAATTTGATACCCCAATTCCATATGTGAAGTCCGATTGATGAATTTTCGTCATTTGAGTATATTTTCGTTAAGGTCCGCCACTTGAATATTCTAACTAACGACGATCCGACTGTTGGATCGGCACCAAACTATAATATGTAATATTTCGTAAAATTTGAGGACAAGGACGTATAGATCTTTCCGAATTTGATTTCTAAGTTTGTAGAACATAATGTCGACTGTTACTTGAAATTGCGATTGGCGGAGATCCGACTGTTGGATCACGATGAGATTTTATTATGTTGTTATATGAACATAATGAGGACCTTAGGAGGTTACGGATCCGAAATCTGATGTGCGGATCTTCCGGATCAAATTATGTAGGATTGTGGACCCTACCGTTGATCGATGGTTGACTTTTGGTCAACATATCTCAAAACGTTCTAAATACTAAAATTAGTACTATGGGAGACTAAATGGAGTCTAATGGGCTTACATTGGTTAGTAAGTGACTTTAAAATATGCGATATGGTTACTACCCTGCTATCGTATTTAATATCCTTTGTGGATATCACATAACTTTATAAATGTGATTTCTAATGAAACGTGATTTTTATATATTTAGCCATAGAACTATGTTTATTAAACATGATTTGGCCTGCGTACTGATAATGATTGTGATATTTGATTTTATGTGCATATTTAAAATGTGGTTGATTTGCATAATTAGTATGATATGATGAAATGTGAGGGCTAGTAGTGGACCGTTTGTTGCTTTGAAGCATGTTTCACAGCTCGTTTCATTGTTTTGTTTCATTTCGTTGAGTTGTTCTAAATTTAATACTTGTGCTTTGTTTCCATTTCTCGTTTCGTTGAGCTTTCGTAATTTGAGCATTTGGTTCATGTCTTGTTTCTTCAAGCCGTTGATATGTTCCTTGGCCTTCTGCTCGGTTCCGTTGAGTGATCCGGAACTGGGTTTCCGCTGCAATTCCGTTAAGTGATGGTCTGGAATCCCTTCTACTTCATGATACCGTTGAGTGATGGTTTGGAATCGTATCCACATGGATTCTGTTGAGTGATGGTTCGGAATCCCTTCTACTCTGCGATTCCGTTGAGTGATGGTCCGGAATCGTATCTTGGTTTGGATTCCATAGAGAGGTTCGAAATCCCCTTGGGTGTCTTGGTTCTGTTGAGTGGTCTGGAACCCGATGTTGATGGATTTTGTTAAGTGGTTTGAAATCGCATCTTTTGACTTGTTGGTTCCTTGGATTTGTTATCAGCTTCAGAAATGTAAGCTTCGGCCGAATTGTGTCACTCTAACCCTGCATTTTGGTATATGATATGTGTTATTGATTGATATGATTGTGGAATAATGTTTCTTATGATGGTTGTCATTATGATTAGACTTGTTGACCATTGTGGCTAAAGGATAACATTGTGCTTCGTTGATTGTACTTTGAGATGTTGCATACTATGAATTGCGGTATTATGTGAAACATAGTGATTTATATGAAGGATGAATTGGAAACATATGTGTGGGAATAGCACACTTGTGTGCCTAACAAGATGATAATTGTGTTTGGCTTATGGTTGATGTGTAATGTGGTACCCTATGTTTTCCGCTAGAAGTATTTTACGAAAAGATTAGAGTTTGACAATTGACGAACTACAAATTACTTGATCCTTATTTAGGGTACGTAGGCAGTCTAACAACGAGGTTAAATGCAGCCATAAAGTGTATGAAAAATTACTATGCGAATCAATGCTCGAGTTATGCTTTGCCATATCCTGGAGGTGGGGTATGTTAGACATACAGATACTTGATGACGTCACGTGTCGATCTGGGAAGTACGTCGGGATCGGGGCGTGACAGTATAATTTAAATTGATGGTCTTCTTACCATTACCCAAAAAGAAGTGTAGATACATATGTGAGGTAAACAAAAATGGGAGCATTTTTGCTCACCACCATAAATCTTGTTTTTTAACAAACGTTATTATCTATACTAAGAGAGTAGGGGAGTAGGCTAAATATCACAATGGGCTAACAACCATCATAAATCTTGTTGTACGCTCACCATACACCTAAGCATCTGCCATGTGTCTTTTATTTAACCTTGGTTAATTCTTTACAATATTGAAAAAGTAATATTTAACGTAGAAGTTAACTAGAGTTAGTTGAAAGAACAAATAAACAATAATTAAATGTATGATAAATATACATCATAGTTATGATTGTGAGAAAAAATGCTCCCGTTGATACCACCACCTAGTAAGACTAACAATACACGTGGACTAAGAAAGCTCAGATTGACATGAGTGCCCTTCGACTGCTCGCGGGAAGTAAAGCTCAAACTCACACCCACATCAAATAAGGGAAACATGATCTCGAAAACTTCGGCCATTAAAGAAGGCACATATGTTGGACATTCGTATTAGACACAAGCGCGTTATGTCACTCAAGAGCTATTTAACTTGCAATGCACGCTTCCAAAGCTATGATCTCCAATGCTGTAAAGAATCTTTCTTATTTGAGACTCTTAGTGGTGTTACCGGAACGTCCTTCCAATTATTTTTGAAAAGTATTATTGTTCAGTCAAAAATATCATCCTCACAAACAATATTTCATATACAAATTTTTCTTATATTTTCATAATATGGCTTTTTGGAATTTCAAATAACAAACTCATTTTCAAGATACTCGCCTATGGACAGAGATTCTTTCCGGATTTCATTATCTAGAGTCCAAAGATCAGCAATGTGGACCGTTCAAATTAAATCCGACGTTTCTTTAACTCATTCCGCTACCAATGACTTCGATCTCTCTTTCACACAAACCAAGGTCCGGATTTCCTGATCCTTAGACTTTTGACAATAAAGTCCAAAGAAGATCCAAATTCGCCGCCTACAACAACTAATTAATGTATATTGCTGACGAAAAAGGAATATAATAATTTACTATGCATATGAACCACTGGATAATTAAAAATGTATATGGATAGAAATGTCGACATTTGTTTTGTACCTCAAGATTTAAAGGAGATTAAAAAATGAAACTAGGATCCAACATGATAATTTGTTTATGACATTGGTGTAATTTACTGAACGGATGGTACGGGAGCTTGTGGCCCGACAGCACACGAATCTCTAATTTTTTTTCTCGTTCACATTCTCTGGTGTCTTTTTCTTTCAATTAATTATGCAGGTGCTATTGTATGACTGAGTACGATGCTTTTTGTCATATGCCCTTTCAACGACCAAAAAACACTCTGCTTGGTGATGAAATTTAGGTTTTATGAGATTCCAAACGACCCGAAAACTTGAGCGCACTCTCACACGAAGCACCAACGGCAAACCCTTCCCTGACTTGAGCATGTCGTCCATGCTTCTTCCGGCACCATACATAGGCTTATTCCTTGTTCCAACATATAACTTGAACTTTGATGACCCACTCTCAGCATATAGCTTTGGTCCCTGAAAATTTTCAATAACGACTGATTGCCCGGAACAAATTGATGTATCATCAACACAATATGAGTGTGTAGAAAGAAAATTTTTCTACTGTTAATCTAAACCTACACATTTAGACACAAGTATTTCCAAAAGTGCTTATATTTATGGACCGGCAATTTAAACAAACACAGATGTAACAAAATTAAGAAGTGAACTTCACACTTGACTGAACATATATACATCTACTTACATGTGATAGTGCAAAAGGTAGCCGTCCGAAGCACATTTCCATTGTTGGAGGACGAATGTGGAGGCCGAAGAGCTTAGACTTGTTCTCTATCATGAGATTTATGGAACAATTAATGGTAAGGAACTTAGTTGTGACACCCGAGCCATCCACTCCTTCCCCAAGCCCAAATTGACCAATTCCTGCCATCTGCAGTTTCCAGAATTTACAATTTTTTACAAGAGCAAAATAGTCTTAAAGATGTCAGATGAAGATTAAAAATGTTATTTATCTATTCAGTTTTTTTGTGGCTTTAATCGTTGTTGCTTGGGAGTTGGAAATAAGCTTTGCTTTCCCATTGTATCTAGAACATTACGATTTTTTTCTTTTGTGAGCATAATGAACATTAGTTGAAGTTAATAACGGTGCCAGATTTTTGAGAGTCTGTTTGGGCCTGAAATTTACATTTCGGCCGATAAGTATTTGGACTCAATATTACATCATTGTTGATCGCTTCGCGCAATCGAGACCGTAGAATGAATAGAGTTCAAGACTATTAAAAATGTAGAATGAATTAGTTATTGTGGGATATTATTGCGATTTTCAATCATGATAAATAATATTTTTATGCAAGATAAAAGGGTCAAATCAAATTAGCATGGAATTTTGAAGAAGTTGGATTGAATTGGAATCATGGTGCACGCGGTCTTCAATGGATGCTAGTGGGATTGCGTGGCTTATCCTTAGCCAAACTAATCATGGATGCTAATGGGATTGCATGGCTTATCCTCAGCCAAACTTCAATTCGGTCTTATCCTTAGCCTGGATTGTAATCCTAGATGCTAATTGAACAGTTTGTTACAAAGGTGTATGAGAGTAATTATTTGGCTAAGGATGGTGAATGCTTATCAGGAGAAGCACCGTGGCTGAGAAGTCTTTCTACCAGCCCCTTGAACTCAACAATCAAACTATTCAGACGCTCTATGCGAAAATTCTTGCAAACGCTCTATGTGAAATCTTCTCGCAACATTGAGATAAATACTAATTATTCTAACCCTCGCATTCAGTTCGTTGGAACATCATTGGGTTGACAAACATCACTAGAGCCGTAGAACTAATCGCTCTCGAAGTACCTTCAGTTCGATGCAACAACACTACTTCAAGTTCGGTCGGTTATCTATCCAAGTCTCAACAACCGAAGAATCTTCAATTCCTTCGCTAAAAAGGTCACTTCATTAACTTTCCTGTGAAGCGAAGTGTTATATGATTGGTTACTCTCAAGTGCACTTTGTAGTTTGGCAGTCATGTGGCTAAACCACATTCACCATTAAAACACTATCATATTTGCCTCTATAGCCTGATACCGATTTAGTGCACTTATATTCTCACAACCATAGTCGTTCAACTTCAGAAGTTAGTATTCAACACCAACACCACATCTATTTTACTCGCCCGACTGAACTTGATTGTTAGTTGGCACACCTACTTTCACAAAAAAGATGTAGTTAATTCATAGTTACTTGGTATGTATGCCACATAAGTTTTGTACTTTCAAGGTCACGAGTCTTTAACAATATTCAGGGTGACGTTCGGGTCAATCAATTAGAAGCCCAAGTTATGAGGTTATGTTCAGTTGGTTACACAGTGGACAAAGATTCATAGTGGCTTGCATATAATTTGTTATCAAAGTGTGAGAATATATGGATGTGCCTTATGTTTTAATCTTAACCTTTTATATCAACTCTAGTGTTACATTTAGTATGCGAAAACGAATTCATGGAAAATGATTCCCCATGTCTTTACTTGGGAGAAAGTAAATTCGAATTTTTTTTTTCCTATGTTTAGTAGGTAGGTAGAAACTGCCAATTTATTGGTATAAAATTAGCATTTTAAGTTACCAAACGAGGACATATATGTCATAAAATGGTAGCAGTCAATTTTTTTTTTTTTTTTCATGGGGAAGGAAAGTGAATGCTAAGGTGAGCGAAAGTTGCACTTTCCCCTATTTTCCTATGGAAGAAAATCATATGCCAAACATGAACTTGCCAACATCAGAGTTGGCAACACTCTCTCATTCTTAAGTTCTCTTTCCTCCACATCAAACATAGCCTACGGGCGAGTCATTATGCATTTCTTGATCATGTAGTCACCAAGAGAATATTTTTGCAATATGTGAGCCATTTTAGGTGATTCAAGTTTAATTTTTTTGTTTTATTTATTTATTTTTTTGTGATTCAAGTTTAATTGCTTTGTTTTTTTAATTATTTTTTGTGATTCAAGTTTATTTATTTATTTTTACTTATAAGTAATAAGATAATTTACACTAAATTCATCTAAATTATGGAAAATGAGATTCACTTGTGCAAAAAGGGAAGGAAAATGTTAGAGAGACTATATTTTTGGACCATATTTTGTAGACTTCGTGCTGCAGTTGATGGTTAAATTTTTTCTTTAATGACTTAAAGTGGTACGCACACTACTCTAGCTAACTTAGCCAAGTTTATGTCTACCTTTGTGCTTTGAGTCTCATGATTGTTCTTCTTCCTCATTCGGCCCGTTTCCAATATAATTACATTTCTTTTTCTTCATACGCAACAGTACAACTTCTAAGGTAGAAAAGATAATCCTCATCTTACAAAGGGCTAATTTCGTTTACGTTTTCAAGATTAGGAACTAATTAGTTAACTAAAACACCTTCATATAGCCATATAGGCTAATATATTAAATTCTTTTTTATTTAGGTTTAGGTAAAAGTTAAAAATCAAACAAGAAGTAAACTACCTGCATGTAGGCTAATATTTTGTGTTAGAATACTTTTGTGATCGTACGTACACTTCATAGTTCATCATTGAGTATTATATATTCACTTTGGCATAATTATATATATGTCCTATATTACCACGATAATAATATGTCTCGAGCATGCTACTAGGCCAATTACAAAACCCATCATGCCATATATATTATGGTTAATCTTTTATAATGGATAAGATAGCTAGAATCAATATATACGCATAGTTTTGAAACTAAAATAGAGTACTTTTTTTTTTTTTTTGAGAGAGATTGTTGAATATTTGAACGTACCTGAATAGACACTTTGGGTGGTGGGGGCTTTGTAGCAACGTAAAACACAAGCAGTGCAATACACAAACTCAACACTGCCCTCCAACTTATTTGCAAAAATATCCATGCAAACGAATCAGAATTTCGATATGAACAATTCCTCTTCCACCACCCCGATCTGTTCTCCAACCCATAACAATACTCCTCCTCATCATCTTCATTGTCACCGTGATCATCACCACCATTGCCACAACCACCACCTTTGACGGTAATAACCAAACGGTTTTTGCAATTATCGGTCCCTGTGCCGTTACTACGTGCATCAAAGGAGATCTTTTTTTGGTACTGGAATGAGTGACTGGATCCACGAGAGGACGAGTAGCGTGATAGAGTGAAGCAAGAGGCCTCGTCGTGGAGGGTCCGGTTTGCTGGATTGGGTCGTGTTAAGGAGTGGAATTCGGATTCCAGGATGGTATTTCGAATATCGGCACTGTTGGAATGGGAAATGGCGGATGGGCTTTGCACGTAGTATGGACAAGGGTATGGATGAAATAGAGCTTCTTCGTCCTGATCATGCTCCATAAATAATATCTAGAGAGAGAGAGAGAGATGTGATTTGGAGCTCTAACCCTCTAACATGGGAGAGGGGTTTTTGGAGGGTTCTTAAATTGCACAGAGAGA
Source organism: Pyrus x bretschneideri (assembly GCF_019419815.1). Classification (NCBI taxonomy): domain Eukaryota; kingdom Viridiplantae; phylum Streptophyta; class Magnoliopsida; order Rosales; family Rosaceae; genus Pyrus; species Pyrus x bretschneideri. The sequence goes on from NW_025999546.1 coordinate 5,543,454, forward strand.
GAGAGAGAGAGAGAGAGAGAGAGAGAGAGAGAAGTTGCTTTCTTTTGTGGTGTGGAGTTTGGCTAGCCAAGTAGGCTAGGCTATGAGGGTATCTGGCCCAAAGAATGCTTCTCTTAGTAGGAAAGCTGAAACCATTGAGTACAATCAGTAATCAAACAATTTTTAATTATTACAAACAACAAGATGATAATAATAATAATCATCACATTTAGTTTCTATTGTCTTTTAATAACGTTACTTCATTTAACTATTCAACTTGTTAGGTCTTGGGTTCGAACCCTTATTCTCCTTAGTATATGTAGTTTAAAATAAGAATATTGTTTGTATCAAACACAAGCATTACTTCATTGTACCTCTATACAACAGATGCATGGTCATAAAAAATTACAGCTCAACCAACTTCAAAATTAATTTCTCAGACTATGTCCAATATAAAAAACAAAACCTGTAAGTTATAACTTATATTTGACTTCAAATGTGGTGGTGCAAGTTGTAATTTCAATGTATGCATAATCAAATTTGACTTTTAACTTTTTAATTTTTATGCATTAGAGAGCGATTAAGTCAATTTTTAACTCGAAAGTTATATTCAAAGTCAAACAAGACTTTGCATACAAAACCAGGGTCATATATGATCCCAACTTTTTCCATACATAGTAGACATATTAAGTCAAATTGAGCCATCCCTCACCACAGATTAAATACTCCAATGGCTTATCATTTCAATCATGAAAATTTTAAATTTAAGGTACATCTTATAACTGTTTCGTTTTAAATTTAAGGTACCTATATCAAAGTACAATGGATTGAAGTGCCTAAAATATCAAAGGCCATTTTTTAGTAGCTCATCCCGGGTCCCCAAATCTCAGGGCCGGCCTTGTTTTGGCCCCAGGATCAAATAGTACATCAAAGCAGAGTTGATGACCCCAAAGAATACATCTATGGGCTGGAGTTCAAATGTAGATTGAAGTTCTAAACTTTTGCTCGTTTTCCACACACCAATTGTTTTAACATAGCCTTAATGGGTTATATGTTACCCAACCACTATGCTTACAGATAACTATTTATTTAATTTTTCTTAAAAGATTAATTTTGATACTTTTATACATCAATTGTTTTGACATAACTCTAATTACTGTTATGTCAAAAAGAAAGAGGAAAAACTTCCACTTAGTTAAATTAATTCGATGTCCCTACCTAAGCAAATAAAATCTGCTGAATGATGAAAAGGCATAACAGCGTGATAACACATAATTATTTGTTTTGAGCCACGCTAATGAGCCTGCCCGTGCTCACTGGTCACTGGAGCCAATTCTATATGCATTTCGAAATTTAAAGCGAGAATTACGGGATAACCTTTTGATCAAGCTAGTCCAAGTCTTTGCTTTCCACCGAATTCTTCTTTAATTCAACAACAGTAAAAGGCATGAGAACATGCGTTAATTCATACGTCCCTGCGTGTTCGACTTTCCCCTCAACTTGTATTGGAAAAAAGGCAGTACCTGTATTCCACTTGTGACCCTATCCGGATGTGAGAATGCTATAGCTGGTCACGAATCACCTACTCTTATTCTGGGATTAAGTTCATCCACTCCCAAGTATTTCCTCTCCCTCCTCATCAATTAATAAAAAATAATCAGCGGTATCATTTAATTTGAACATTGATAGTGTAATGCAATTACGTTTTACAGTAGATGATGTTTACCATGTAAAAACCAACCTTATTATAGAAATATCAACTTTATTCAGTGTAATTTTTTTTTCCTCAAATGATGGAATTTCATTTGTTACTTATGAAAATATTTATATCTTCGATCTGCAAGAATATTAAATAACCATTTGGGGAAAAGCACACCCATCTATGAACACCATCATTTCTACTAGTAAAGGAACGTTATGATTATCATGTAACCTTGGAGTGTAAATTGGAACGAATATATAGTGTAACATTACCTTTTCTATATTCACATGTTAAATGTTAACATCATGTTGTAACTCCGTTATACATTAAGGAAGGGAGGTTATAACCTGTCTATATTGTAATAAGACACCCATGGTGCAATCAACATAGCCAGTGTAATACAATCCCGTCTAAGTATAATAACCTACCTTGATACTGTAATAGGACTTTCACAATATAACCTCCAACGTCATTATGTGTTATTAACTATATAGAATCTTAATGTAATATTATTACATTGTAGAAATAATAATGATCCTCTAAACATGATTGCATGACACAGCCAATGTTCCCCCAACCCCCTCCCTCAACCCTAGAATTTCCCTTTATATATTTTAATGTAATAATGGTCCTCTAATTTTCTGTTTCTTTAACAAAACAGAAGAAATAAAATATAAAAGCTCCCATAGGCAGTACTCATGAGAGAGTAGGAGAAAGGGAAGAAAAATGGTAGTTAAATACTGAAGAGACGTATATTGCTTTCATTCAAAGGGAAACGATGGATTGAGGTAGAAGGTTGGCCATATATGGTAATGATGATTGTAGAATTAAAGTTCGATAACATATTTGAGTTTGACATAGATATACGAATCCAATCCAATATGCGGGTAGCTTTTGCTTTTGCACCAAGACAGTGATAATTAAAGTAAGTACAACAATCTTATCATTATAAGACATTAGTTTATCTACCACGATAATTTTATTACGGAATATAGAAAATGAGACTTTTTATCACATTCATATTCCTAATAGGCACAATGCCTATGGTAGATTGTAATCTATCACGGACATCAACCGTGATAGGTCTGCTTTTGTCTCATAGTCTGCAAATGAGAATTATGACACAATAACATTTCAAAACAAGTAAACAAACCATTTGTTCATCACAAGTTGTAGGCATTCATACATCATATAAATTCAGATTTTATTCATCAAACACGGAGGATTTGGTCCCAGAAAATCATTCTGAATGAAACATCGAGGAACTGTGAAAAATCGAGGGATTAATTAGCTATAGTCTTCGCCACTAAGAAAACTAAGCTTCTATTACCATCCTATACCTTCACCGTGCTACCTTAAGTCTTCCAAGCAGCTTCCACAGCTCTTCACAGCCGGCAGCTCAACTCCTCGAACTTATCGTGGCACCGGGACACGCTTCTCAATGTATTGACTAGACAAATAGTAGTGAGAACTCATTTAGCAAGTGCAGAGTGCAGTGACCTATTCCCACAAGGATATGCAGCTAAAAATGACAGAACAAACGAAATATAACTATTAACATTATTTTATTAATGAAAAACAAGAAAACAGGATGCCTAAAACAGGCTTGGCCCAACAAACCAAACACTAGGAAAACTAAATTCATCAACACAATGTATGCAAGGCCCATTCGGTACACTTGAATCATACGATCTCTAATCCATCACTGTTGCAGCAACATGAAGTCCAAGGAAATATCCATCTATACTGCTCAACTAACCTATAAAAAATTACATCCTAAAGATAGTTATATTGAGCTTGTATGAGGAAGAAAACACGTCTCAAATATATAATTTGTTCAAGGAAACTCAAACTTAGGCTACTTAATATTAAATTAAAAAGGTTACCTTTAATATCATCCTTATTAATTCCTTAGTAATATTAAGTAAGTCGCTAGTTGATCAAGCCTAGGAAATCTACTAAGGCAGAACATAAAAGACTCCCTTCAAGGCTGATGAGTAAAGAGCTTCTTAGAATAATCAACAATGGTTAGCATTGAAGGAAGATTTGTGAAAAACAAGTTCATTTAAGCAACATCAATAGCATGCAATTAACAATTAAAGGCGGAATCATGCTTGTATGCACTTAAAACAAAACATTTACCCATGAAATTCAAAGCCTAGTAGATAGGTGAACCAAGACTCAACTCAAAACAAAGTGAGTTGAGAAATCAATACCTTTGTAGATTCCTCTTTGCATAAGCAAAGGCTAATCACCCAAAGAGAGGGCCTTCATTCCTTGCATCTTAGATCCATGGATTTGGATGGATGAAAAAGTTTCTCCAAGTTCCCAAAATTGAGAACCTTTAATGATTCATCACCAAGGCATAATGAAGAAGAAATGAGTGACCTTGGAGGAGTTTGATTGCTAGATGATCCCTCCAAGGTTGGCCTAAATTTTAGAGAGAAAGGAGAGCTTGTGTTCTCATCCTTTCCCCAAAAATTACCATATGTAAATTTTAGGCTATAAAGTCCTTTATATAGTCCCTTCAAATAAGTGACCTAATGGACCAAAAGCCCTATTCTTCTAACATGGCAAGCCTATAGGGTTTATTGGGCTTTCAAGCCCTTTGTTTATTCAAGTTGTCATACAACTTGAGTTAATGGGCTTGACATTCAAATCCCATTGGGCCTTGAGGCCCAAAACTAACCCGAGGTCTTTAACGAACTTATTCGTTTGATTAATTAACATATTAATTAATCCTAGCCTTAGATAAATAATTAAACCATTTAATTATTCTTACTCATCTCCGTTGTTTCTTCAAACTCTACCTTACTCGGTGAACGATCCATTAGGTTCCTTTTAGCGAGGTAGTGGGCGATTAAAACTCTTTCTAATCGATTGTGAATTGAAACTTACTTTCAATTCTCCCATTAGTGATAATACACTTTTAGGGCTTCCACAAACCATGGTTGACGCCTAGCAGCATGTCATGGTTACCCAAGCTAATCAGAAGAGGTGGAGAACCTATTCAGTTTTAGGATTACAAATGCAATACGGTCTTTCTCTAATACAATACTCTTGACCACATTGTTTGGTTTGATAGTTTATTCATATCTATTATCCAACCAATCATATGATGATACTTTATGGACATTTCACATGTTAAACTAATCTAGTTTAATATTAAGGGCAAACATTATTGTTTGAGCCGTCTCATATAAATGTTATATGCTTAAACGATAAGTCCAAGGAATATGTGATTGGAAGAATGCGATCTAAAGAAGTTAGATTCATGAGACCATTCTTTCGTTGACACATCCTAAACGTTCCTGATCATAGGATTGTCAATTGGGCATTGACAGTCCGTTAAGATCAGTACGTGCTATGTCTTCTCTCAGGGAGAGTGACTAGTCTCGAGTCATTGGTGTGTGTGACATCAAGACAAGTACGTAGGTGCTCAATAGAGAATGAGTTCACTGAACACGATCAACGAAGAGTTCTCATATTCATGTCACATGAGAACTCATGGTTGGGATAATGCAAATTAGTCTTTTGACCTGAGGCATCACAGTTGTCTTGTGGTTAGGTCCTTAATCTTTGATTATGTCAAAGTCACTCCATCATGAGGGTGTCCATGGCATCGTTGGGGTTAAGCCACTTAGCCATGGAGGCAAGTGAATGCGCAACAAGCATCTCATCCTTATCACTTATATACGAATTAATTTTTACTGACAATATGACTTTAGCCCCTGGAATTCAATTTTCTCCACATAAAACCCGACAAAATTTTTTTCCTCAAATAAAACTCATTTACTAGACTCCACATAAGCAAATTCATTAATTATGTTTGATTTTACCCATTTAAAATTTTTCGGATGCCTAAAACACCCTTATTGAATATTTAATGTACACAATTAATTCTATGCAAATTGTAAGGGAGAATTAATGATTTTACAAAAATAATATTTTGCATATAAATGTAGGGATTTGTTGGTTAGTTTGGCTCTCGAATTCCAATTTACCATTACAACGTGTCCATATTATATATAGGTAAATTATTGTACTTTAAAATATATAAATTAAAGGAGATAAAAATTGCAGGTAAAGTAATTTTAGGACAAAGAAAAAAAAAACCAACTATAGATAAATTATTTATATATACAGTCTAGATATTTGATTCACATAAAAAATGTAGGTAAATGACGTGTGCATAATTTACCTACTATTATTGAAATTTACCTACTAGTATATTAATTTACCTACTTGCATAATTTAGGAAAAATGCCAACAAAACATGAGAATATTATTTGCATATATCATATGTGACAGTCCGTCCCGAAAATATCGAAAACGTACGTGTGAAAAGACAGTTTTGCCCCTAGTTCGATTTCGTTATGTTTATTGGTTGTTTTTGTGTTGTGTTGGCATGTCTTTGGGCCACACACACACTCCCACACCTGCACCACCCTCTGTCCCCTTTCCCTGTAAGTTCCCCGAGCCCCATTCCCTTCCTCCTTCTTTGAAAACGTACGGACACACACCAAAACCCATCAAACACTCACAGATCGAAGGAACCAAGCATACATTCCAGCTCGTGAGGCTCGTGGGAACCCAACCACACCATTTTCAGGTAAGAATATCAACTTTTTCACGTCGATTCGAAGACGTAAATTCTCACATTTTAGGGGAAATGAAGCTTGTAGATAGCTTGGTGAGGTTCCAAGGAGTCTCAGAGTAGTTCGTTTGAAGGATTTGGACGTCGGGATCACCGTATTCGAAGTTGGCCGGATTTGGTTTGCGTGGACAGGTGAGATCTTGTAGTTTTTAACCCTTAAAAGTGGTATATCGTTGTTCTCCTAGTTCTAGGCGTCATTTTGGTACAAAAATCGTGAAAATTGGATGAAAAATGAAGGAGTTAGAACGTTTTAAAGATTTTCCAGTTTTCCGGCGCCGACGACGGCATCGGAGATTAGCCGAGGAAGAAGACGGAATATTCCGTCAAATCTGACGGAATATTCCTGATGCCGTTGACGGAATCCGTTAGAACTAATGGAATATTCCCTACGGCGTCAGTTGACGCCGTCAGCGTGCCAGGCACGTGTGGCCGTGCCTTGGCCGGCGCGTGCGGCGGTGGAAAATTTTTCTAAAAATTTGGGTGTGATCCTGAGGTTGTGTAGAGCACGTTGGTATATTCAATTGTCCATTTTGAGCAATGTATGAGAAGTTATTACGAAAGGAAGGTTATGTGCTTTAAAATTAACGTTTTTATAGTATTTTCGCATATAGGTGAGACGTATCCCGAGGACGAGCGTGGTCACTCGAGGCAGGGGGGCTACGACCCTTCCACTTATCAGTGAGTGAGCTTTTGGTTTTCCGTATATACCTATATACTTATATTTCCCAGAAATTTATATAAATGTTTATTAGTTATATGCCATTCCTTTTATATGGTTGGTTGTTATGCATGGTTAATTGCATATATGTTTATTTATATAGTTTCACTTATATGTTCATATATATATATTGGTGCTGTGGATGCACAGGTAAGTGCCAGGTAAGCGTTGTTTAATATTTGCATTCAATAGTGATTAGAGGTGCTTAGAGAGCTCATAACCTGCACCCCCGGTGTTAGTGCTCCCGCCCAAAGTAGGGCACAGTCCTTCACGTGATGTTCACCTCCCGCACCACACGCTCAGCTTGGATCCAAGTTAGATGCACAGTCTTGTCGTACAGACCACTTTAGGTGGTTCCGACTCGTAGGTGACCTGCGATTATTCGCACAGCCTTCACGTGATCGTAGCACTAGAGCGTTTATATGTATTACACCCAGGCCTGTCGTACAGACCACTTTAGGTGGTTCCGACTCGTGGGCAGGTTTAGTTATTTATATTGAGATTTGAGCTCTAGATGCAGCCGTACAGGTCACGTTAGGTGACTCCGGCTGCCAGACTATATATTATTGATGTGATTTATACCTGAGCACATGCATTTCATCGTGAGATTTGGTATGGCATACTATTGAGCATGATTTGGCATATCTATATATACGTACATATGTTTATTTTCTGGGAAGTATACAGGTTTTACGGCGAGGGGTTAAAATCTTGCGTTTGAAATGGTTTTTGAAAAGCTTTTTTTTTGCCCACTCACGCTTTTGTTTTGCGCCCCTCCAGGTTCTAGCTGTTCAGTTGGTTTGGTGGTTTCCCAGAGGGCTTTCCCGGCATTTCTGACAGACGATCACCAGCGTATGTTCACCTTCGGGTGCACTGTTGTAACGCTATTTTAGTTTGGACTGCTTAGGGTTTCTGCTCTTAATTTGTGTCTCACTTACGCTAGCACTTATTACTTTGACCTTATGTATGCTAGTTTTTATTTATTCGTACTTTTACGTTACTATTTTATTAGCTTCCGCACTGTACACGTGGCTACGTCACTTCCACGTGACGGCCAGCACGCCCTGATCTCGTTCGGGGTGTGTCATCATAGGTAAATTGCCAAAAGAAATATGAGAATATTTTGTTTATGTAAATTACAGACTATAGGGCGATATTATTTATATAGGTAAAGTAGGGATGTTTAACTATTATATATAAGGAGAATAATTACATCGAATAATAATATAGTCATTATTTAAAGTAATGCACTAGATTGTTGTAGAAACTAAAAATAAATAAATAGAAAAAACGTCAGGATGATTAATTAGATTTTAAGGCCCTTGATTGAAGCTAATTTTCCAGTGTGGGTTGTGGCAAAAATTGTAAATAATTTGTATTAGTAGGTTACTTATATTCTTATGTGGCTGTTTATTTGACTTTTGGGTTTTTGTTGGATTTTTAATTATATGTGGGTTTATGTTTATAAATCATGATTTTTCAGGACCAATATCTAATCAACCCTAATTTTTAACACCCATAGTCAAGAGCTGCTTAGTCCACCCGTAACCATAAAGAACACGTTACAATTTAGCTTAAATTAAATATATAAATTCAAAATAAATATGAGAAGGAGGTCTCTGGTATTTCAATCTAGTGGTATTTCTTTCAATTGGTGAGTTTAAGGTTTTAGGTTTGGCAAGTTCGATACAAAATTATTATGGATGACCAATTCTGTAGGCTAATCCAAACCTCACACTCCCTTAATGCAGAATTGTATATAAAAAAGTAAAAATATATAAGAGAGAGGCAGAGAACATTGAATATATTGAATCTACTTTGCTCCTTATTAACGTATGTTTACGTAATGCGATTACATCCATCTTCTCCTTCACTACCAACTTCCACCTCCAAATTTTTATTCTCTTGTATACAAAAAAGTCCTCTTATTCTATTCTCTACTTACATCACTATTGACATTTCTGATGTCTAAAGGAACAATATTATTTCATATATGCACTAAAGGTTTATTTGGCTAAGTAAACAAAAGCCAAAAAATTGTTTTGCAAATGCCTTAGCTATATACGGATTTACGTAGCTCTGCTCTGCTCTTTAAGAGAGAAAGGAGGAAGTATCCAGCATGAAACCCTCAAAATCCCATTCTCCCACTCTTACGTTTTCTCCTTGCCCTCCATTAATATTTCCAAATCCAAAAATGTCCTCCTCTTCATCAACTTTAAACCCGATCAGTTCCGTGTTATTAAAGCAACTATTATGGAAGTGGTAGTTGCTAATACTATTATTCTTCTTGCTTATATTGTCAGCTACTAATTGACCATTCAGATTATTCTTAATGCTTCTGCTTTCGAGTGGAGGAAGAAAAAGGTCACCTTCTAACCCCATTTTATGACCACCCTCTAAGTTTCCATAATCCCCATAATGCCCCTGATTATCTCCAATGTTTGGTAAGTGTGGGAAACATGTGGGATTTACGACGACGTCGTCTGCATGGGCCATGTCATAACGATTGTCGAGCATATAGAAGGGATTCAATAAGGTGTTGCTGTTAACGGCCATGGCTTGCATGGATGTGGTTGATGAGGATGATGAGTCCATGTTGTACATGGTCATCATGTCATGGTCATGCATGGGCATAAACGTCCCTCCAACGACAGGATCTCTAGGATCAGAGGAATCACTATCGTTTGGTGACGATGTGGACGTGGACATATTGTTATTTTTCAACCTTTTCTTCAAGGCTGAATTCCAAAAATTCTTTATTTCATTGTCCGTTCGTCCGGGAAGACGTGCAGCAATTTGTGACCACCTAAATTCATCACAAGAAAAACAAATATAACCTAAATTAATCACAAGAAAAACAAATATAACTGATTAATTAAGACATAATAAAAACAGACAAAGAAAAGTTAAGACCGATACAACACTTCATCACTATTTGTGTTTTGTTTTCATGATTTGAAAAAGAAAGCACCACTAAATCAATAGCTAATTGGTATGCACGTCGTTAATTTCAGTTTGTTTATATACACACATTAATTCTGAACCATACATATGTGCACGGCTAAAACAAAATGCATGACTTGAAATGCCATGGATGTTTAGTTGCTTAAGCACTTATACGATATGGTATGTGTGTGTGCTCACACTATATGCCCAATTGAGTTCAGAAAGAAACACGGTAGAAAACAAAACAGAATATTTAATTTTAAGATTACTTTCAAGGGTTAAACATGCATGCACCCTATGTTGAAGTATCAATTCTAATGGTTCCCTAAAATCTGCATGCAAACAAGGACTAGGATTGCGCATGCAGTTTGGCCGTCAGAACTTAATTAAACCCTCCTACAATACACAATGTGCATTTACATATATGTGTGCGTTACAAGATATGCGGTCCAATATCATAGTGGATAGGGTGTTGGGTTTCTACTCATGCATCCCGGATTTGAAATTTCTCCCTCCCTAAATTATTGTAATAGTTTCAAATCCTCTCTCTTCCCTTCATAATAAAAATAAATAAATAAATGTGTGTGCATTACAAGTATAATGTAATATTTGTGCATTATAAACATTGCAACTGAGAGAATGAGAGAGAGAGAATACCTATTGCCAAGAATTGAATGGAAATGGATGATAAGCTCTTCCTCTTGGGGTGAAAAGGCACCACGCTTGAGATCAGGCCTCAAGTAATTGATCCAACGAAGACGACAACTCTTTCCACATCTTTGGAGACCAGCATTTCTTGCTATGTCACTCCAACAGCCTTGTCCATTGGTTAACATGTACCTCATCAGCTTCTCATCTTCCTCTGGTGACCACAACCCCTTCCTAAGCTTGCTCATCATCATCTTCTTCTTGTTAATAGTTTTTGCTCCGTCGATGTCATCTTTCCCAATAGACTCTGGCTTTCTCATTGTAATTGCAAGCGGACTTGTTTTCTTAGGGTTTTTTTGGTTAAAGTAGTTAATGTGATGGATGGAGATCTACAAGAATGATATATAAGATGATGAGATGGCTTCATGGGGTGGCAATGGTGATGATGATGGTGATGGTTGTGGGGTTTGCTTAAAATATGCACATCAAAATTTGAGAGAGAGAGAGAGAGAGAGAGAGATAATATGTTTGTTGGTCGATGGGTGGAGTGGGAAACGGATTGGAGGGGGACCTCCATGGCTCCATTCCCATATGAGAGAGAGAGAGAGAGAGAGAGAGAGAATATTATGTGAAGTGGAAGCAAAAAATTTAGATGTCTAATATACAAAAGATGATATAGGATTACCTTGTGAGTGAAGAAAAATGAATCGAAAAAGACCACAAAGAGTCAAAGACAAGAAGAAAAGCCCTCTCCCTCTATCAACATACACGTGAAATTGAAGTTTATATGCAGAGAGAGAGAGAGAGAGAGTACAAGAGTACTCTTTGTGCACTAGGCAAAGTGTTGCACTTTTGACACTTGTAATTTGTAGTTTAATTAATTTTTTTTTTTTTTTTTGTGATGGTTATGGATTGTTTAAGTGGTTGCATGAAACTTATTGAGGATAACTCAATCATGTCAATTAAACATGCTTTTGAAGCAAACTCTCACTTTCGGATCAAATCAATTACAGTTGTTCCTCTGTTTGGTCAAAATTATGCATTTCCAATCTCATATTAGAAGTTAAGGTTTCGCAGCTAGCAAATTCAATTAAAATAATTAAACATGATATGTCTACTACCCCAAGTACTAATGGCATGCAACAAAACAACAAATTGTTCAAGTAGTTTCCATAGCCAGATTCAAAGTACATGAAAGCTTCAAAACCTACGACCAAAAAAGAAAGCTTAAACCTAACACAAGAAATCAAACCAAATGAAGAAAAAAGAGAGAAGAAAAAACATAGGTTGTTTTTGCATGACTTTACTAATTATTTGTCCTAAAAATGTCTTGTGTTACAGTAATCAACTGCTATATATGCATAGACTAAAAGAAGTAACAATCAAATTATACAGGCATATGCAGCATAGTGTAGGGATGGTTTCACCAGATACAGATAATTCATGATCAAAAACTATTCATTTTTAGTTTTATAGCTGTTAAAGGATTTTGATTCGACATGCCATCAGTGTTCTGCAACATTTGCACAGCCTTTGCATAAATAACAATTACGATTTATCAGGAGTTTCTCCTTAATTATATTAACAGCATTTTCTTTTATTTAATTTTCTTAAAAAAGAGCTTACGTATGTAATGTCATATGTTCTCTTGTCAGGCGGTCGTGAATCTGAACTAAGCCATCAAGTTGGCTCTTTCCCTGTTTTGTTTCTCGTACATAAAGTCTATGATCTCTTATAAACTGTCCGGGAACATCGCCCTGATGTGAATTTGGATTATCGATCATATTGATCCTATGTATGATTGTATCTAAATTCGTAATAACTCTAAGATATCTCACAATTATCTGCATGAATCATTCATGATTTGTAGGCATCAAAAGTGTACAATATACTCATATATTCCTCTATCCCATGTTGTGTCCTTACCTAATCCTCCTGGTCCTGCATGTTAAGAGCTGCGACTTCCCAGTCATTTTCCAACTTCCAAGCCAGATGGCAAATCAGATTATTCAGAAGCAGTCATATTCAACTCTAGATAATCTCAAGAAAATTCAGTTACTTATGTTTGTCTTCCAAAAACATTAAAATTTTGTCAACTCTTTTTCAGGGAAAAAGTGAAAGAGTGCAAAACTCTCAAGCTACTCAATTGTTTGTAGAAAGCTCTTATCTTTTCTACAGCTGTCCCAGGAAGGATAGAATAATCCATTCGTATACGTACATCTCATGCTTTTGAGCCTGTCCCAAGCAAACATGCCCTACTCTACTACTTCACTTGGCTACAAAGACAAGAAAGACCAACTCACCTCGTCATCCATAATATTCACCCTTACACCTTGTACTTGTCCTACAGGCCACAAAAACCTTACAAAAAGTGAATGTATCATTGAGATTTGAAAGGCAATATATCTATCGGTGTCTTCAAATATCTGGCTGGGTTCATAAAAGACCAAATTCTCCAAGGTCATCGAGAAATCATGGGTGAAAAAGCGATGCTCGGGGAACTCATGAGCAAAAGGAAAAGGTGGAGAGATTTATGAGGTTTGATCCCCACAATTGGATAACTTTCTTTGTAGATAGATAGATGATGGAGTTTCTATCATCACACCTTTTAGGGGAAGAAAAGGTTTGAGGGCACAAAAAGTTCATACAAGATCTGAAAGAGGGAAGTTTTTTTGGCTGCTTAGTACTATTTACACAAGCGAGTACAAGATCACGCTCCGGAAAAAGAAAAAAAAAACATGTAATCACTCTATGACTATTTTTTTTTTTGAACAAACTGAAACACTAAGAAAAACGAGAATTGGGCAAGCCCAAAAAATCCTGATTGCAAAAACGCAATAGTAAATGGTGGAGGAAAATCCCACCATATCAAATCTGAAACCAAACACCACGATTAGCCAAAGTATCTGCAACTTGGTTACCTTCTCAAAAGATATGGGAGATTTGAACCTATTCATAATGAAATGTCGATCTACCTAAACATGTTTTGTGGAGTTATGTCAAACTGGATTGTGATATGATGAATGCCGATGCCCGATGGCAACGTTGTTATGTCATCAAAGCCGATGTGTTGTACCTTCCATAATTATGATCGGTTTTTCTCCACCACGAGAGACGAAGACCCAAATTAAACAAAAATGTAGATAGCCTCATGCAGTCACAGGAGAACCACTCCCATGCTGACGGTTAAGAGTAGATAACCCGTTTCCTGTGTTTTTGTTTCTATTGGAATTTATCTCATCGTATCACATTCTATTCTACGATATTTGAGAATCACCATCGTTAATGACTGTTTACTAGGGCAACGGAGGATTAGGCGAGAAGGAACGTTAGGGCCAAGTCATCAGACTACCAAGGCAGCCTACCCTGGTCTTCCTCAAAGCGTTGAAAATGGAACATTTGATTTGAGTCTTAGCATCCAAAGTTTTGCAGCTAAAAGAAGACTAGAGTTGTGCCATGGTCGGAAGATAGTTGGCAATGAATCAGTGCCAATGGTAGTTAGAACCCAATAATTAAGCTAAAATCATGGTTCGCCTCATCCCTTGTCCTTCGAGTAGAAAGACGGCGTTGCGAAAAAACCTGCGTTATATTTGCATCCTCCACACTGAAACGAGTGTCACGACTCGAAGATTATTTTTATTAATCAACACATTACTTGTTAAGCAAGGTTTGTAAAACACAGCCAATCAACATCTCTACATAAATACTTGTGGAGCAATTGAACAGAACTTGAACAAATTGTAACTTCAAACATGAAGAAAAAAAACATCAAAACACATAATAGGAAGTCCTCGGTTTGCCCCCCAACTCATCCGAAAAATGAAGCTTTTATTTGCAAATAGATGGCATCCCGATCAAGTTGCTTGCCATCTTCTTAAACAAGGTTCGAGCAACAAAATTACACAATTTTTTTCTTTTCCTTCATAGAATTTTGACTATAACACAAAGAAAAAAGGGGGAGACGCAACCCAGTCTGCAAGCACCTTTTAGAGGTTGTCAAAGTTTACGGGTTCCCGCAAATACCTCTCCATCTGTCGTGCCCGAGTCTTAATGGACATGTCAAATACCTTCTTATCAAACTCTATCACGAGCCCACCCAATATACTAGGATCAATCTAGGACGTAAAACAGAGAATCAGATTTCCATCCCATGTAATAGCGATTTGTGAATTAATGAGCACGCGGAAAGACCACTAACCTTCTGTTCAAGAATGACCTTCTTCCCTTGTCCAATTAATTCCTGCAGTGTCTCCTTCAATTCTTTCTCTTCTTCAGCGGGAAGGGGCTGATCACAGAATAACAATTAGACAGGAAAATAAGGAAAAAAGATATGCGTTTCATCGTTCTGTATTTTTTTGGTCAACTAAATTTCCTTTCCATGAAATTTATGCCAAAAGCAGCACCTTAGATTTCATTATGTATTCAATTAAGAGTTGTAACCGGAACTAATCATGCCATGACAAATGACACTTCACAATACAGTAGAAAGCAGAACACAAATCAAACACACAACATCTCACAGCAATGCCCCAACAAGAATAACAGGTACAACACCAGTTCTTCAGATGAATGATACAACAAGCTTTTCCGTGAGGTTTGCTTGTTTCACAAACAAGCACAAATCATCAAAAAAGTAATTCAGGCAAAAACAGCCGAAGTGGAACCTCTGTGGCACAAGGAAATTTATTTTTAAAACAGGAAAGGGAAAATACATAACCCCTCAAAGTCAAAGAGAAGCTAAACAACAAAGAGCTACAAAGCAAGTAAACCTATAACTACTGAGCCCCAAAAGGTTCACGGCTCCAGAACAAAACAGCATAATGATGAGTTCAACCCTCCATTTCTTTAGATGGTCATTGATAAATTTATTTTAACATTCGCTCCAAAGCGGCAACCCACTTTTGTACTCGAGAACAACTAGAACAAAATAACCATTCACTAGAGCCTAACTGCCACAGTTTTGTAATTGCTATATTTGTTTCTTCCAAACATTTTATCCACCTTTGACGCGACAGAAAAATATTCCGCAATAAATGAACAGCTTAAAAGGATTCAAATAGCTAATTTCAGTGATGTCTTCCAGAGACAATTTACAAACTCAACTGTAGCGAAAAAGCATAGGAAATTAAATGGCATCAACACAAGCTTTATACAAAACAAATACTGTGAAGTGCAGGTGCTTCCTGCAATTTGCAACCATTAGGTCAATACCAACCATTTCAAATGCAAAAACCTGTCACAGTTCTAAGCAACCATTTCTTGTCTCACAATTGGAAAGCTTTTGTATATACTTTTACCCAAAAGCTTTGCATCACTTCAAAGCTATTGTAGCAATGCTTTCCTCTTTTAAATTTTATACCAAATGGCAGTCTATAATATAGACCACTTACAGTTAACAATTACATGCATATCCACTACATGTAAGAAATGACAGAACACCAACTCAAGATATCATATTACGTACTCAAATAACTTTCCCTCTGCCCTTGCAGTAGGTCCTTGTTTAGGCAGTATGTTATGCTCATAAGAAATATAAATTTACCATTTCAGGACTACAACTTACAATGACTGATGTAACAATAGCTTTCACTTCCCCCTTATGTGCCATGGTCAACTCCCCAAATCTCTTTGATATGGTTTCAAGGTTCCTTAGCCTCCCATTCTGAGCCAAGACAACTAATAGAAAAACCACAGAAGCATGAATAAATAAAATAATATATATGTATGTAGATACATTTATATATATATATATATATATAGAGAGAGAGAGAGAGAGAGATGAGGGGACGAGAATTCAGATATAAAAACATGTCGACTCTGCATTTCAGCTAAAACACGGGAAAATAAGCAACCATGAGAAAATTACAATGAAAACAAAGGTTAAAGTTGAGTAAAGATCAAAGAGAAAAAAATTTAATTTGATGAACATGCATGCATACACAATAGAATACTTCAGCGAAGACAATTGTTAAGGCTATAATGACAACAGTACATTGCACATACGCATGTCAAAATCTTACTAAAATAGCTTTCAAGTTTTTAGTGTTCATATAAAATGCAGATAATTATACTTACCGAAGTTCAACTAAATATGAACAAGTTCTATGTGTGGCTACAGGTGATAATGATAGCAACAACATGAACAACAATGATAATAATTATGATAACAACAAATAACAATCTTTAAAAGTGTAACACAAGATGTTTTATTCTCTCAAGAGTCAAGTAGAAACAATTTACAAAAATCAAAAACCCAAACTCATTTTACAGCTGCTAATACATCCATTGCGTATTCATAATACATGCATGTCTAAAAATATCCCACTTCATTGGTGATTGTAAAAATCAATTTTCTCTGTCAGATTCCTTCAAATCAGCTCAACCAAAGCCAGCTTACTTGTGGTTGATTAGTAAACCTTCAACCAATTACTTCAGATAGAAAACAATTGCCCACGCAAATGAATAAAGAAAAGAAAATGAAATGCAGTTAGAGTTTTGAGGTTTAGAACTACCTAGGATTTGGGTTTGAGGCTGCCAAAAGAGGATAATGATTTGGGATTAGGCTCTATTGTTTTTTACTTTCCATTGGGAGGGAGCACATCTGACTTTCCTTTTGATTGGTCTGATGCTCTCTCTTAAAAGTTCTAAAGAATCCAGGCCAAACCAGACGTTTGGCCTTAGGGGTTTTAAAACAAAGAAGTTTCCCAAGAGGGATGCAACTTGTGCGGAACAGCGCATCTGAGTGCTTAAAAGAACGCATTATGACAGTAATGTTAGCAACGGATGCCAGTTCTTTAGCAACTTCCACTGTCACTGCTGCAAAGGATAACACTATACCAGAAAAGTAGGGTTTGCCTCAATTGTCTGAAAATTTCTAATTTGTCTGGCATAGCTACATACATAAAAAAAAATGTGCTGGGTCCAAGAGCCGTCTCCTCCTCCCATTCCTGAACAAACTAACTCTATTAACCACAATCAGTATACTTTCCCTTTCTTTTGGCATAACCCAATTAAAATACACAAAACCCAGAGTTAACAGGTGGTCGTTTTGTTTCGACAGTAGTACAGTGATGCAATTTTCACAAAACAGCACACAGATAGATGAAATTTCCAGAGCAAGTAAAATTCATCACTGCTGATATCAGAATACAAATAAAGGCAAAAAAAACATGAAACATACATAAGAATACATCACAATTTTTAGCTAGAATGAGACAATAATCATACCCAAAAAGTTCTTTGTAATTTCTGAAAATTTAGCTTCAGCAGCAATTTGATCGATTGCCTTCACTCTAGTATCTGCTGGTACTGACAAATCCCTTGTGAACTGAGAAAAGGTAGGACTTTTCTTCGTAGCCTCAACAATGGCAAAAATCTCAGACTCAACCTTCTCCAAAGCATTAGCTTTTACTGCAGCAATGTACAAAGCAGAGGCATAGTTCCCAGAACCCCCAAACAAAACCAATGGCACCTGGCATACCATGGCAGAGCAAATCAATACAGACCTAATTAGTATAAGCGAATTCGGATACAGTACGCGTGACGCTTCACACAATTTAGCTACAAGTCTATAAATCTTAATGTACTTCGTAAGAAATTACAATAATGTATTTTTTTTCTAAGCCCCATTATAACTACGTGACATCCTAATCGTTTTTTTTAATTATGCATAAATCAATATAACATACATTATTAAAAATATAGTCAGAACTATGAAGTCCGTCAACACAGTAAAACGGGCAACATATGATTGATTCCAATGCAAAATTCAAAAGCACCAATCCAGTTTCAGTGAAGCATGAGAAACAGAGAGTAATGACAGCTACAATCAACCCAGAATTAATTCATTATTTGATGCAAGACAAAAGATATAAACTGAAAAAAAGAAATGTTCAAGCCCGTGTACAATAATAAGCGCACTACATGCTTGCCAAGAAAATGTTTATCTTTTAAATGAAAACCGTGAATTACCTGAACCTTCACTTCCTTCTTCCCTTGCGTGGTAGAAAAGTTCCTGGATGGCTACAGATACAAATGCGAAACAATTAATCCACATTCTGCAAATTCGACTAAACTTCATATAACGGCCTCGTAAAGCTTATTTTCTCAAACCTTTAAGAAAAACACACGCACAGATACACACTGTATATACTGCTAAAGCTGGTTTGGTTGAAAACAATGTGAAAGCAACAAATTAATTAAATATTAATCAGAAATTTTCATACTTTAAAATTCCTAACGATCCTAATCAAAATTTTTGTCCCAGTAACACACATTTTTCATTATCTAGAAACAAAATACGAATACATATTTATAATCAAAACTAATTAATAAATTAATCAATAAAAATCCTATCTTTTGGGGGAAAATGAATCGGAGAAAGCAAGCAAATTAGATCAGAAAACCAAAACGACGATAACTGTTCTCGTTTTATCCGTTCTATGCATTTCTGCGAATTTGAAATCTCAGTACCTCAGAATTGATGAAAGTAGGGCAAAGCACGGAGCGGTGAGCGATGGATCCGTTGGCGGCGGCGGAGACCGAATCCGATTTGAGAATCTTGGTGACCAAAGGGAGGCTCGATCGGATTCGAGTAGCAAATGCCATTGTTAATAAGCCCTAATTTTTGTTTTTCCGTCTGACTTTCTCTCTCGCGCAGTTGTCTGTACTTTCTGCTGCTTCGCCAACACCGGCTTCGAAAATTGATAACTTCTAAAGAGAAGGTAGTAAATGGTAATTTGACATCCAGCGAGAAGGCAACATTATATATCATTCCCTAGTGGCACTGATTTTTTGTGCTACTGTGACTGAGCGTGACACGTGTGGGCCAAGCGAATCGATAAGGGCAAAAAGAAGTAATTTTAACGAAAAACTTCTGTTTATTTTAACGAAAAATCATATTTTTACACTAAAAAGTAAATTTTGGTACTATTTATTTTACCTTTTATTTTATCATTTTCGTTAAAACTAAAAGTTCATTTTCATTAGTTTTTTTCAAAAAGAAATGTCGTGTAGCTCTTTATGAACTCTGGCAATTTTATTTTTTGTACAATATTGTTGACACGAAAATGGACATTAAACTATAAATGGAAATAAGAAAACTATAAAAAGTTCCATTTTTAGAAAGTCTCCTTAGTGTTTCTCAAGGTTAGTTACTTTTTGGTACCTATGGCTTGCTCTTTGGTTATTTTTTTTTCACCAATTTAGTGCCATTATCTTTCGAAATTCGCTCTATCAAGAGCAGTCATTAGTTCACCCGTCATTAAGCTCTCTGCTTGTTCTAGTAACAATGGAGCTTCTTGCACTAAATACGAAAATACTTTTTAGAATTCACTTGCACTTATTAAAGATTAGTATCAAGAGCATTTTTTAGTTATTTTAAAAGCACTTACAAACATCTTCGGATCACTTGGAAAATATATTTTTGAAAAACTGATATTAAAATAAATAATACTCTAATCTGCGCTCCAATTATAAAATTTGAACTCAGGTGCAAAGAGTGCTTCGTATATTAAAAAAGAATCGTTTATAATGGAGGTATGAGCTGCTTCACCTGCACACAATAATCTGGACAGGCTCGCTACTGCACAAAACCTTTTCCCAAAAGTTCGGAAAGAAAAAATTATAGAGCACAAAGATGCGAAAAACATAAGAGACTCATTGGCAAATTCACAAATTGTACCACATTGCAGACACTACGTTCACTCGACAAACGTTCACGCTCAGATAAATCGTGCTTTCTCCGCTCTTACATCGTCCTTGTTCAAGTGCTGTACCTGACATGGGGAGATAGAGAAGAAAGAGAGAAGAATTCAAATACTGAAGTTGGGACGATGGCGAACTGATGACAGAAGGATGGTCTGTTCATGCAATATGTACATACCTCTAAGAGTCTTCTAATACTTGATCTTCCACATTACCGAGGAATGTGATCTGTCGACTGCATACCTTAGTTGAGAAGACACAGACCCCGATATTGTATGCTTTAACAACTTAGACACCAACAGCGAGATCAACTCCTTATGTCGCGATTGCTTTCTCTTCAGCACTTGGATATAAGCATATAAACCAAGCCATTCAACCTCTCCCTTTTCCAGTAGAAGAATTGGGTGGAAATCAGTATGCACAGAACGCATCCTTCTCTTTATGAGCACATGCATATACCTAAAATCAATATAACAAAAACAACATAACTCCAAGAAAGAGAAATAGAAATGTCGTAATACTTGAACATTTTGGATTTCAGATAAAGGGAAATCCAGTAGCTAAACTTTAATGTATCAAAATAAAAAATGATGACTAAATTTTAACTATCATATTCATATATGCAGAAAACTGCATGTTATTGCTGAAATAATTACAAAAGATAAAAGACAATGGAACAGAAGAATACCTCAAAGATCTCTTGATAATGTTAGCATAAGATCTAGGGCGAAGTTTCCAGACGTATGATAAGTCACGAACATAACAATGGAACTTCATTGCACATAACAAGAATGCTTGGTAGATATTTAATCTCACAACAGATGCTGAATTGATGTTGGAATCAAAGAATATTGGATGGCATTTAGGTTTCATATAGTCACACAATTTTTTCTTCAAATGACGACCTGGTTGGTCTTCCCAGCTGACAGTAAGAGTGGAACGTAGATGGTTGTTCCAGTACCTGATAAAGAGATGAAACAAGTTACTCAAAACACTTAAGTAACGCAGAGCATGAATGATATTTGTTTTCACAGATACTTGATCATAGTGTTGTACAATTACAAAGGCCTCAACCATACCAAGCATCTAGCAGACACGCATCACGCTTGTATAACATGTATCACGATTCGCACTTGTACAAAGTGTTATTCAAAAAGACATTCCTTTGGTGGACTATAACATGAATAATTTGACCGCTTCAGCAGTGCATGAATTTAGTTTTAAGAAATTGTGGAATTTATTATTGACCTCAATAAACTCAAAAAGTAAAATAAGTCATGGAAATTAACTTTGTGTAGTCGGCCTGAACTTCAAGAGTGCAAGAATTAAGAAGCAAGCCACTCCATCGAATGAATGAGATGCCATCTTCGCCAAGATACACCCTGCTTGATGGTATCCCAGGCATGTGTTGAATATCGAAATTCACACAGAACTTCTTTTCATTCATGTAACAGTTATAATCCCGAAATCCTCTTTGCAACCTGGTGAAGAAGCCAGCAGCCTGATTCCTTGAGGTTGAGATGAAAAGAAAGTCATCAATAAATCTTAGTAGAATATAAGTAGAGGATGAGGCAATGCCATCCTCATTAGCACTCTGTGCAGCAGAAGCATCTCCAAAATTATGTCCTCTTGATGAATCTATTGTCGCGGGTTCCCAAATTTTTTCAAGAAACGGAAAGATCACATTCCTATCCAAATGTCCATAGTATAATGAACAAAGCAAAGAAGACAAAACACTTCCTTGAGGAATACCTACACCTTGCAGATAAAACTTTTTATCCAACTGCAGCACATTGCGCTTGACATGTTGATATAGAATAAAAAAGAGCTCCTCCTTCTTCATAGACCTGCTATATTCCTAAGCATTAGAAAATAAAACTATCAGCTAAAGTACTTCAATCTATAAAGATTAAAGAAAAAGAAAGGGATAATAATGCAAAGTTGCTCAAGAAATTTTAAGCAAGTACACAAATTTTCATCCCGTGCCCCATGATCAACATAGATGGGACCTTCAAGGTTGCAAAGTTAAAAGCTACTGAATTTGAAACAAATTAGCACCAAGAACCTTATGCTCAATGTTTTGAATACTACTTCCTTTGATATTGAACAACTTATTTTCTTTTACATAAGCGAGATGGATGGCTTCAAGATGAATAAGTTCATAAATGTACAAAATACTGAGTACAGTCTCATAGAAAAGAGTGGAAAAATTGTAACATATTCCACAGAAACAAAATTAGTTCACAAAATATAGCTGGACAATTTTTCATAAATACACAAAAATACCTGATTAACATGGACACTTTGCAATGATCGGTGTAAGGCAGAAGATTTAAACCTCAAGCTGGCATGTTGATCCAATAATGCAGGATTCTCACGAACCCATAAAAATTCTTTTGTGCAAAGAACTTCATAAGAATGTTTTAGAAAATATTCATCCGTTCTTATGGCATCTTTCATCACACAAAGCAGCTTATCCTGGTCAACAGTATCATAGGCTTTGGACACATCAGAAACAACAATAAATACATCAGGCATCATTGTTGGTACATTCTTTAAACCCATCACAAATGGGCATAACTTTCGGTAGACATCATTGTAATCAAAAACTGATGAACCTAACTTCTCTGGCTCCTTCAACCGTATAGCTTTTAGAACAGCATGCGTATCACGAAGAACGCTATTGACAGACTTGAAATATTCAAATTTGACCCCTTTCTGAAGACTTTTTTTCCTTCTTACTATGCCACTGGACTGCTCTGCCAAACTGAACTCCTTTCGTGGCATTTTTGATGATGCTTTTAAATTTGCTAGCAACCGCACTCCACACTCTTTTGGACAAATCCGAAGCTTTGAAAAACCAAATAATCTTTTTCTTATAATCCTTCTAGTTGTTGCATCATCCAAGTAATAATACCTCTGATCTTTCATGCAACTGATAGTCTTATTCTTCACCTTCTCCCAAACTGACTTTTGATAGTAATATACATCTTGCCTCCCGTGCTCACTTTCGGTGACGTAGAAGTTGGCTTGCAACAAAGGGACAATTATGGATGAAAAGAACCAATAAATCCAGCTTTTCAAGACTTTTTGTTTAACAATATGTGCAGCATCATTCAATTTAGGGAATCCTTTATGAATGTCTAATCCTTTTCCACCCACGTCTTTTACTGCCTCACTATTCATGCCGCAGAAATACTGTTTATTTGATAGAAATGGGAACCTAGATGTTTTCAGTTTATGCATACATTGCTGTAAAGAAAAATTTTCAAATCTTCTAAGATGTATGAACTTGGAAATATTTCTCCTCAATATTCTCCAATTAGAAGCAGTTCCTAGCAAATCTGAAGGAATGATTCTCCTACAAACAGCCCATATAAACGAGACCACCTGACTTTTCAAGCAATAAGACTTAATAGCCTCGGAGTGAGAATCAGTGGCATCTGGAGATGAAACACCACAATGCTTGTCCAATAATCTCAAACTATGGCAATGTTGAGCTCTGCGTATGAGAGTCTTAAGCAACTTAACAAGGGAATGATACCTGAAAAACATAAGCCACCACTTATTGTTCATATACAAACCACAACACACAAGCACACACAGGAACCCAACATAAAACAGAGATAAGAAAATGGCTAGAAGACAGGGATTAAAGACCTAACTTGAGCACAATTAATAATTACTCCTGGTCTCCACAACACACACACCCACAGCAGAAATGCAAAAATAAAAACATATAAACAAAGAACTTTAAAAGGATGTAAGATATCATGACCATAGCAATTCAAATAATCATTTCCCCATATCGTTTGGCATAACATTTCAGTTTTTGTGCTCCTAGATACAAAACCCAAATAATTGTCGGCAACATATCTATACATAGTCTGGTCCCATCCAGTACAGAACCTATCAACACAAAGTAGCAAATACTCTTTCACTTCCCCCGATGGTATCATTTTGTTAAAGCAATGCCAAAAAAGACCTTTTTCATATGATTATCCTATGGAAAGGCCAATTTTTTAATATACAGAATATTACACCACGTGCTTAAAAATCTAGTGGATTAATAACAATATTTAATACACTTACTGCTGGCTATTAACCAGATTCCTTATAAAAAAAATCTTGTTGAAAGATAGTAAGATACCACTCTGTACTTCCAACGCTAAAACACACTAGGTAGGGTCAAAAATAAAAATAAAAGCAAAACCATTCAGTATTCCAGAACACCACCATAATATTATCAAGAATAATGAGAAGCTTACAGGCATGCTGATCCAGTGAGACAAAGACCACTTTCACGAGGACATATCTTTGACATAGCACTTTCTGTGTCGGATATGCCAAAAATACTCTTAACAAGAAATTCTGAACCAACAGAATTTGGCTTTAGAGAATTCAGAACATCTGAAGATCATTAAGTGTTATACATTGGTTATCATTTAAAAAATAGAAAAGAAAAACCCCAAGTTTCTTCGGGAAAAATCTTGTAACAGAATAAAGGAAAAAGACAAGACAGCACCATACATGATAGAAAATCATCATTTTCAGGGAAATCAAACATTAGAAAGTCATTACTGCACGAACCGTTGCTGCTCGTAAAATATACTAGATGATAAGGCAAATTTCTATTCATACAATTTATTGCTGCTTGACAAGATTAGCAAATCCAAAGATATACACATAGATTTCTTATCACTTGGTCTCCATTGACCATGGTCATCAATTGTCACGTCAACATTGGTGTGTTCAAATTCCAATAAAATATCATTGGATTTTGATCAAACAGTTGGTCGCCATAATTTTTTTTGGACAATGGTAATCAAGAGATCAGAACTGTGTATTTCAGTATGTATATACATATACACACAAGTACAAAAGGATACGTTTTCTTGGGAAAACTGATGAAGACTGTTCCAAGTTAAAGAACATGAATTTTCTGTCAATTTGAGCACCTTTGGCAACCTTTCGCAGAATGCGTAACCCCAAACAAGAGCACTGCCAAAGAAAACAAAAATTAAAAAGAAACCACTAAGAAAATTACATGAGAAGGGAAATAACCAGAAAAGAAATTTGACCAAGCTTATAAGCCTCTTCAACATTTTGGACCTTTCATTTTTTATTGAATGATATTGGAGAAGGGAGGATTCCAACATTTTAGACAAAGTCTGAATGAGAAAACTGTCCGGTTTACCCATGAACCTTTTTATGATGATGAACTGAGCAATATGAAAGCCTGCTAGATAAGCTTTCTTTATCACCGATAATTGTTTTGGAAAGATCCTGAAAGCTGGTTTCTTGAGAAGGTAATAGCCTACGCTTCTTGCGGCGCTGCCAACTAAATGGTCTTGCACGCTTTTTAAGCCTTTGGGAACCCTGTTCAAGTTCCTTGTTTAAATCACCTTCATAACTGTCGGTAAACGTGCTGGTTCCATTATGACTATGCTTATCCTTACAAACACTGCAGCAGCCACTGCAGGCAGCAGAACCAATGGTTTTATCACTGCTAAAAGAACTAAGGTGCTGTCTCTTCAACAATGAGTGTACATTATCTTCTCTTTCCCTCTTTTTCCGGGGTCCTGAGATAAAGTTGCAAATCCAATCACCAAGTTGTGGTATTTTATCACCTTTTTAAGGGATGGCGTTAGAGTGAACAACCAAAACAATCAGAGACAAGGAGAGATTACACGAAACAAGTGACTCCATTTGGACACACTACAAATCAACATGCACAAAGAAACACTCTGAGCCCAAACATGCCAAGAAAGATCAGGCATTGTCAATGCCCTAAATTACATTGAGGGATAACTAAGATCTGTGATCGTATAGTGACATGTTAAAAGATAAGAAATTTATTTTATATCGTAGTCATTATTCACGTCTGTGTGTCTAGAGTTGTAGTGTTCATTCATTCTTGAGATAGCTGTTTAAGCTGTCTACTAACCAATTGATTTGTACTTCAATATCATGAGCAGACCAAGAAATAAGAAATTAACACACATGAAAGCTCAAAACCAATGACATGCTGCACAAATTTGATCGTACTTTCATCTAAATACAAGGGGTAACTGTACACACACAAACTATACTTATCTCCAGATAATAGAAGCTAGGTCACATTTTTCAGTACTTCCCAACATAGTACATTACAATAGAAGCTAATGATTACCATACGACTCAGGCAATGACTGTTGCCACTGTGGCTGTGGCGCGCGCTTCAACTTCTTCGGACACAACTTACTGATTGGCGGGCCTATGACCTGCTGGTGGTTTGTACGCAGAAGTGGCAAAAATATCGATGCATTCCTTAGTAAATAAACCATAATGCCATCCCCAACCTGTCACGCAAAAGTTTTATCCTTTATTAGTTTTAGAATCCATACATAAACTTTCCGCACATCATTAATCGCAACTAATCAAAGCGGTTACACGATCATACCCTTTCTAAGAGAAGACACCAAGCCGACGAAGTTAGAAGCTCCACAATGCCGCTTGACTGATTAGACTGCCAAAATATATACAAAACAAGAAATACATTTTTTTAAACCGAGTGTATAATTACATTCCATATAATTAAAATAAATGGTAGAAAAAAGAAGGAGAATTTACCTTATCATAACCACTGTATATCACGTTGGAAGACACAGGTTGCTCAACCATCATCGCTTCAATCACTGCTCTAACAATCTGGCCACAAAAACATGCAATATTTACATAAATAAACAAATTACAACAACCTAATGAACCCTAAATACATATACACACTGTGTTCTAGTTGTAATTTGTAACACACAGGGGATACGGTCTTCCTCTTCAACTCATTGCGTCCCAGTTCAAACCACCCCTCTCTCATTTGTGATATCGCTTGTAATCCATATATGTGCATATAACTAAATACACACACGTATATAACATATATACATAAACTAAGAATGTGTAAGGTTATAAATTACCTCAATTGGGACCAGTGAGAGTCGGGGGAAAAGCGGGCGACCGCAGGTGTATTTTTCGCAAAGACGACGTATCCATGGTTGAGGAGATGGCGGTAATCGGAGGGGTCGTCGGGTCGGAGGAGAAACGACAAGCCGTCAGGTGCGGTGCAGCTGAGGCAACGGCGGCCCTTGCAGAAACGACAGTCGGCGGGGACTGACGACGACGAATGGGGAGGGAGCAAGGAGACGATGGTGTCGGACAATGTTCGCGCCCGTTTGCCGAATAGTCTACGGAGGACCTCCGGAACGCAGCGTTTCCTTCGCATTTTCTTCCGCATTATCGGGACAACGGACAGTGGAGTGGACTGGATTGGAAGGGACGGGACTGTGAAGAGAGACGAGAAGGACGAATAGTCTTTCCGAATTTTATAAAGGCAATAAAAGTGCGCCTTTTTCAGTTCCAAAATATAATTGTGTTGTAAAATCGACGATGTGTGTATATTGAAATAAATAAAACAAGACACAAAATTTACGAGGTTCCTCTACAGTTAGTGTGACTGGATTACGTCATCGGCCAGCATTAATGCTTTCAGTATAATTTGGAATAATAGGAGTACAAAGATAACTCTATGTATTCTCTCTTCTCCTCTTCCTCTCTCTCTCTTCCCTCATCTCTTTCTCTCTGGGCTCTGTATGTATTGATAGTAGTCGGAGTGCTCTATTTATAGAGCAACTTCGTATTATTATCTTTTGAATAATTACACCACACCTTTGACAAATGATCTCCACATATCAATATTCTGCCAAGGTTTTCAATGCTGTGGCAATGTTTTCAATGTTATGGCAAGGTCTTCAATACTGTGGACATTCATTACCCACTAGTATTTTCAACAAATTGCGCTTTTTTGTTAGAAATTTCAAGTTAATTACAATAATTTTGCCTGTCCTTAACTGAAAAAATATTTGATTCTCGTCAAATACGAAATTAAATCACATTATTACTAATTTATCGTAGGATTTAATCAAACAATTTTATGGTAGATAAATTTTTTTGTTGGGCCGGCTTATTTGATCATCGGGTTTTGGGTTGTTCCTAAAGGTATCGTTTAGTATGCAGACGGGACGGGACGGGACGGAACGGAATGGGACGGGACAGGACGGAACGGAACTGAACGGGAGCAAAGATGCCCTCGAAT
This sequence comes from Pyrus x bretschneideri, assembly GCF_019419815.1. Taxonomy (NCBI): domain Eukaryota; kingdom Viridiplantae; phylum Streptophyta; class Magnoliopsida; order Rosales; family Rosaceae; genus Pyrus; species Pyrus x bretschneideri. The sequence goes on from NW_025999546.1 coordinate 5,571,940, forward strand.
GGAAACAAGGAGGAAGAAGAAGAAGACGGAGAGGTTATAATTTTGTGTTCCACGGATGTGGAACGAGTCGTTCTAGGGGATGAGGTGGAACGAAAATTCACTCAAAACTCGTCCCGTGGAACAGCTCGTTCCACCCATTTTAGGCGCACCAAACGTGGGACGGAAGACCTTGTCCCACTCTGTTCCATCCCGTCCCACGTACCAAACGGACCTATCAGATCTAACTTAATTTGTGCGGGTGGTGCAGATTGGTCCTACGGCAACCACTATGGCGGATTGGGACCCTACAAAGGCCCCAAAACAGTGCTTGTGAAGGTTCTTTGGAGATTCATTTGTGTATCTATCAAGTATTTGATTAAATGTTTTCTGAGAATATATCAGCATTATTTTTGCTGGACATGTCGACAATATTCGGTGATTGCCTTGGCATTAACAATATGAATGCATATGACGATAAGCCCACCGAGTGCACAAGATCACATAAAAAAAATTCTGCTACGCGCACAGTTTCCTTCTAAATAAAACTTGATATTTTACATTAGGATTTTCCAAAACTAAAATCTTAGATCCACATACTACAACTGCAATGGTTGACTTTGTAAGTTTATCCTAATAAAGAGTGTGTGGTTGGAAATGTCTTTTGCATTGGGAACATTTATTTCGAATTTCAAGTTAACAAGTTTATAGGCTTCCATGATTGGGCTGGCTCATTTAATCATGAGATTGTGGGTCGTTACCGGTCGGATGCCATAATTTGTGCATGTGGTGCGGATTGGGTCCAATGGCGACCACCGTGGTTGGATCCACATAGTAACCTGGGTGGTCCTAAGATTTTCGAAGGCCAGAAAAATATTTCAGGAGGTTTTTCGAGAATCTTTTGAATGTTTGATAGAATGATACAGATATTTTGTGTTCATCAAGTGTTTGATGAAATGCCCTTTAGAAATATATCAAGGCATTTTAATTGTAGGACGTGTTTACAACACTTTACATGGGGTCTCGACATCATGGGGTGGATTGGCATTTGTCAATACGAACACTTGTGATAATAGGCCCACCAAATGCTCGAGAAATTTTCTCACTAAATATATTTTTCACAATATGTCATTCTACCTTTCCAAAAAAAACAAAAAACAAAAAAAAACAAAAGTGCGTCTATATAAAATTTGATGTCTTACATTGGAACCCAAGATTAGAATTCTGGATCCATCATATTGCAACTGCTGACTTTGTAGTCTATCCTAATAAGAATATATGTAGTTCGAAGTTTGTTTTGCATTGATGGTGTTTGATTTAACAAAGTATTACCGATTATGTATTGATTGTGGCTTAATTGGGATTCTCTAACTATTACATTAAAGTGATTCTCTGCATATCATTTCAATTGTCTCGGCAACTACTAGTCTGCTTTTCTAGCCTTCGAACGCCAAAAGGCCACATGGAAAGTTGAAAACTTTCGTGCCACAAAACCGTCTTCAAGAATCTAGAAGCATCCCAATTTTATGATGATCTAGCAACTTGGTGCATAATCTCATACGAGATGACAAATTATAAGCAGAATATATTGCTCTTAAATTAAGCCACAACACCATTATATACATTTTGTTCAATTCCCTTAATATGGCAGATTTTTCCTAGCTTGAATTTGTGGCTAGTGTTATTTAAACATACTAAAAGTATAGTATTTAGGAAAGTAATGATAAGGTCAGACATGTTCTATACAAGTTTGAAGTGATCTTCAAAATGTGTCACGAGGTTTTAATTTTCTCACATTGCATTATGACATTTTGAAATCCTAAACTGGCCATAAACGTGCTGGAGAGTGACTTTTTACTAGCCATAAACGTGCTCAAGAACCACCAATCGGCTCATTTACATGTTGCTTTGGCCTTCCTTTCTATTGAGTACTTAAATGTTCCTAGAGTTTGTAACGAGATTGCTCATAGACTAGCAAAGTTTGCCCTTTCAATTGGCAAAGAAACAGTTTGGTTTGAGGAACCACCTGGTTTTATAGAGAACCTCCTCATTCAAGAGTTGGTGTCAATTTCAAGAAATCCTACCATTTAATGTCTTTAGTCATCTTGATTTTATTATCTTTCATTAAATTGAAGACGTGATAACGACGAGACTATACAGTAGTATTGAAAGTCACACTCACATCACATCACATGGACCAAATTTTTTCATATTCCAAATGGTATAATTGTGCTTCTACATAGCCTGAAAACGAGCCCTACCTCAGCTACATCATCAATTCAGCAAAATAACTTACAATTAAATGGATGAAATGAGTAAATGCATTAGAACTATCATGAGGAATGAAGCCAAAAAATGAAAAATTGCCTTATCCTTGAGGGAAAATAAATGGAAAAAAGCAAAAGATTACGCAAACTCAGTCATAGCTTAGGTCATATTCAACCGAAGGAGGGACAAATGGCTTGTTTTAGCCTTATAGTTCTCAAATAAATTAATATTTTAATGAGCAGTATCAGATCATATTTCATATCATCTCCAACCATCAGGCTAGCTGGCTGGCTGGCTAGAGATGGACAGCCCGCTAGCCTGATTGGTTGGTTTTAGTCCGATGGGGCCCATAAACTCTTTGGCCTAATCCTCAATTAAAGACGATTTTCGTATCATTTCTGACTATTTTCAATCCTATGACCTTAGTTTGAGATGACCTTAATCCTTTCCTCGGCTCGGCCCATTCGAATAATAAAGGGCTGCACAATGCACACCGAGCAGCAAAATATCAATACATCCAGCCAACTACCAGTCAGATTCGGACATTTAATCCACTATTAATTTGCTCTCTCTCTCTCTCGCCCCCAATCTCCACTCTCCACCTTATTCTTTTAATTTCCAGAAACATCGTCTCCAGAACCCTCCTTTTTTGCATCAAAATCTTCAAAACTCAATTGGGTTTCAATCAAAATCCAATCTTTGAGATCATATTTTTGTGGGTTTTGGTTTGACTTGATAGATAGATTGATGATGGTGTTGCAGTTGTTGTTAACAGTTGCCTTCTCTGCGGTGCCTCTGACTCTGTACGTTCCTCCAGTCAGAAGCCTAAACCCCTTCGTGGAGACCATGGAGGAACTCTTCTCCGAATCAAGAAATCACACCAATAGGGTATACCCACGTGTCCGACATCTTTGGTTGAGGATCTTGGATTGTTTACTTTGCAGCAGAACCACAAGGTAGATAATTATATATGTGTATATATTTTTGTGGGTTTTGGTACCATGTAGTCAGCTACTATCACAAACCAATTTCTGAAACATGTTTCAGATTTTGGTTTTTGTCTTTCCTTTTTGTGGTAAATAAGGTCTGAGTGATGGAGAGTTTGATTTTGGTGATTATGGTGGTGGCGTTGTTGGTGTTTTTCCGACCGGATTATATATTTGTGTTGTAAAAATTCAGTCTTGTAATTTCATCATTTCATAAGAATCTTTTCCATGGCAATTTCAGAGGTGATCTGTTTATTGATTTGATGATTTCTTTTTCTTTTGTTTTTTCCTGTCTCTCGTATTTTTAGAGCAACTTACGTGATACTGGTATACCGCTATTTTAGCAGCATATTGTCTACAAACACATGTGAACAAAAACAACATATGTTCTTTTACCATTGGACAGTGGAGGTGCTCCTGTGTCATGTAAGTCCTTAAGTTGTTAGGTATACATGGTATAATCTGGATTTTAGAATCTGGGTTGTCATGGGCAGCTGGGCTCATAGCTTGTTAATAGTCATGATTTGAGTATTAAAATTATGGTTGTGGACTTCATAGCTTTTAAGTTATTAAGAGTTGGATGGTCTTTGTTTGTTGTCATACAACGGATATTGACTATAATACAAGATTGCGTATGTGATTGTTCATAGATTTTTTTGAGGATTAGTCTTCAAAGTTTAGCCCTAAATGTACTGAAATTATAGGACGATAACATAAGAAGAAACAAAGGAACAAAGAGTGAACTTAAGTGGCATTAACTATGATAAATTGATAGTTAGAGAGTTGTCTAAGTTATGAACTGAAGCAGTCCTTTTTTCTAAGATTCAATTAGGAAGATCTGAAGAGGTCTCAAAGCTTGAATCTTTTTCAGATTCGTCTTACTTTTTTGAGTTGAGTCTCTAAAAATCAGAAGAGGTCTCAAGTTCGAATATCCTTCTTATTGATTAAAAAACGACGGATAAGTACAAAATTAATGTTTTCTTGGTGCCTCAATCGTAGGTTTTGTAGCCAAGGACAAAATACAAACAGAACAAAACAAAAAGGGGAGGATGTGAGGTGGCCAGGTGGGTTATGATCTCTTTCTGGATTAGGTTGAGAAGGTTTGGCGGTTTGTCATTGTTGGTTTATGGTTGCCATCTATATTAACTTTGGTTGCTAAAAAAATAAGAACAAGACTTGGCTATTGAAGAATCAGCAAACCCTCCTGCATAAAGCTTATCACAACTTGGACACGTGTTGTGCTGTAATAGGCTTTCAGTAAGAGGGGCTGCTGATTCTTCAGCAGCGAAGTTAAATCCAAAAAATAATAGAAGGTGAAAAAGAAACGAAAGGGAGCCTTAACAAATCATGCCAATGGTTCTGCAAGCATTGGCCATGTGGTCTTAAAACTTATAAGCTTGTAATGTAACGGAGTTTGCAACGTTTTCGCCTTCTCTTTTATTTCTAAAAATTTTACTACACCATAATGTGTTGTACATCAAATTATTCAAACTTTTCAATGTGACGGATGTATCTGTCATTCTTATGGATTACAATGATAATCACTGTTAAATCTTATTTGGCATACGCTAAATAGATTCTAAATATAAAGAAAAAGTCAAATTTGTGGCTTGGAATTTTCTGATTGGAATCAAACAATTTGCTATACCTAAGATCACAAACAATCCGATTAACCAAAAGTCTTAACTCAAGTGACATGCGATCAGTGGAGCAAGGTGTCATGATCTCAAACTATTCGCGAGTCTTAGTTCAAATGACATGCGATTGTGATTTCAAAACTTAAACCATTTGTTTGTTTGTTTGTTTTTTTTTTTTTTTTTAACAAACAATATTTTCTACACTAAAAGAAGGGAGTGGGCTTATCCTCACAATGAGTTAGCAATAATGTGGTTCAAATTCGTTTTTGACGAAAATCGAAATTAAGGTCTCCCACTTATAAGTGAAGAGGAATACTACTAAACCATAATATTAAGTGGCTAAACCATTTATATTTTAGCATATAAATTTATGTAACTCGCTAGATTAGTAACATATTACCTCTTAAACAACCATAGTTGCATGATAGTAACACATCAGAGGGCAGTTCTGAGGTGTTTCAAACCTCTAAACAGTAAAAAATTTCATCAATTAAGGCTATTTTGCCGAGTTCCTTAGAGAGAGTAGTCTGAGTTGTCTCGCACCCCTAGGTATTCTCTACCTACCCACCTGTGTCGGTTTTGGGTATATGTACCCTTTAATTGAAGATCGTTGGGGTTTTTTTTTTTCTGGGAGTATGGCAGGAGTGAACTTTAGCGCCATGGCCCCTGGTACTCGAACATTGGTTTGAGATATTTTCTCTACCCCTTCTTACCCTAAAAATCAGAGGCAACCCGCGTATTACATTTAGTTTGCTACATGTACAAATTTCGAAACTTGAAACTACATGGACCAAAATTATAATTTGGCCTTCAGCAAACGAAGAGAAAAACTGAAACACGGTCATAACAAAAGGCCTACGGAGTATGAAACTCAATGGTAAAAATCGAAATTTTATTCATCGGAACTGAGCTCAGTACCATTATTGTGTGGGTCTGTTCAGTACATTACAGTTTTATTTACCAACTATAGAGTTGTCTGAAGAAAACTAAAACTACAGACCATATGAGGGCGAAAGAATTAAGGAATGGTAAGAAAGCCAAGAGAATAAGAAAAAGAATCAAAAGAATGAAACAATGGATGTGAAATGTTGATCAATGTTTTAGGTGGAAGGTGTTGTGCAAGGTTTTAGAAACCAGAAAACGTCGAGGGCTCTAGCTTCTCTTCCATCAACTAGACAAACGTTTTTGCCTTTCTCTGCGGAATCGTCCTTGCTCGCCACTACCTTTTTGTTTTGCTCTGCCTCTCCAAGAATTCCCCTTTCCTGGTCATCATGCAGAAAAAACAGATCAGAAAAATTAACTGACAATGATTGATATTAGCACAAATCAAGTCTATGAAGGGATCTTAGTTCGAGTGGCAAATTGAGTCATGTACAAAATCGCTTGGATTTAGTTTAGTCATAGCACCGTAACATGATATGGAGGTGATAAGGAAGTCTGAAATGCGTAAGGCCTCATCTGGTATAGATCATACGATTGGAATGGATAACCAATTCACGGCATATTGAAGGTAGAGGAGAACGATTTTTTTCTTTCGTTTTTGAGAGGATTAGACATGAAGGAATATTCTTCCTTCTAATCCTACCATTTTGGGGAGGATCGGTACCTCCAAGTTAGTCACAATTATTTCACTTCTTCCTTCAACATACCTTAAACATAGTGTCTTATCCATTCCAATCCAGTCCCCTATTTCAAACGAGCCAAAATCTTGAGCAAATTATATATGGGCATAGGATTGGAATAGAAATAAGCTGACTGAAATTCGAGTTTATCATTTCAACTAAGATGGCTATGCAAACCAATAAGACCAACTTTGTAACTGTACTATCAAGCTTGAGTTGCAAGAAAGACTCAGATATCTCAGTCAAGTGACTTAACGGATAAAAAATAATACGAATAAGGAGAAGGATGCAGCTAGTTACTTACCATCAGCTTGGACTTGGAAGCTTGTGAAGGTGTGATTTTGCTAGGATGCCTTGTTGTAGAAAAGCATTGAGGAGAAGGAGGGTTGGTCCGGATTTGCAACAAGCTCTCGCCCCCTTTGCGCTTAACATTCTCTAAACTTAGAGGGATTGGGACGTTCTCTGCCTCGTCATCTCTTCTGCAGAAGGTGGTCATCAAAAGTTAACCTTATGTATCCAATCATCAAAGCCAGAAAGTTTCAAGATTCATGGAGGTAATTTGTTATCAACCAGATCAGATGATCATAATTTAAACTGCATCAAACGTTTTACCATAACAAGTGAAGAAGAAAATGTTTATACCATAAAAAACAGATACAAACACACAATTACATACAGCGAAGGATAGAAAGTGCACACAAATATAGAGGATTGCATTACAAACAAATATATAGAGAAAAAGATTAAACTTACCTTTTCCTCCTTGGCTTCTCCAAATTGCTCCCCTCCATTCCTTCAGTGTTCATTTTGCTCACCTCAAGCAATGGCGTTCTCTTCGTTTGCCTCTCATTTTTCCCTTTATTAATCTCCAGCAATGGAGTTCTCTCCGTTTGCCTCTCAGTTTTCCCTTATCCACCTCAAACAGCGGCATTCTCTCTGTTTCCCTCCCTTTCAACTCCCCAAAAACCTCACGGTTACACACCTCCTCCTCCTTCACTACCTCTTCCTTCAAGCCCGCTGGGCTTTTCCTCACATCCGAATTCTCCACATCCTCTCCCTCCCTCACTCTCATAGCCATTCTCTTCAATTCAGAACAGAAGTCTGTAATCTGATTCAGAAGATCCCTCCCCGCAAATAAATTCCTCGCTGACAGCGTGCTTCTCAGCTTAGGAAGCACCTCATCGTTCGGCAGGGTGCTCTCAATTGGTTGCTTCTTCTCTGTGCTTGATTTGATTGTTGCCTTCATGGACTTAGCTTGGTTCATTGGAGGGGTTGATACATTGGGGTTCTGATTTTCACTATCTTCCTTGAATCTTGAATTATTAGTCGGGTAAATCGAAGATTGATTCAACCCTCTTCTCTTCAGTTTCACATCTCTGAATTACAAACGAAATGGTTAAATTCTGCGAAACCGGATTAAATTGTATTGTGAAAACAAGGGTTCATGGGTTTTGCTTTTTACCTCTGGACTTTATCACCAAGTGGAGAAACTTCAGGAACAACAGCTGGGCTCGGAACCTTTCCCAAATGGACAAACAAAGAAATTAGAAACTTTGAAAGAATAAAAAGAAGTGAATTATACAAAATCTATGCTGGGGTAGCTCCAAAATGCGAGGAAAATAAAGACGCAAGCGAAATTAGATCTTATGCCGAATACCAAAGAATCAAAATGTCAAATTTTCAATCTTTCCCATCACATTTTCTTAGCAACCAAGCAGATTAACACGAAAAAAAATAAAATTAAACAAAATCAGAAAACCAACCAAAAAGAAAGAAAGACTGGAAAAGGAGAAACCTTGGGAGGTGATGACTTGAGAAAATCTTCAGCCGTCTTCGGATGCTTGCATCCTGCAACAGAAAAATAATCCAAGAAAATATCTAGTCAGTCAAAATTAGAAAAGAAAAAAGAAGGGGTTGAAGTATAATTTGAGAAGGATTAAGGTACCGGGTCGGCAAAACCAGGCCTGATCGTCGACGGAATTATCATTGGGGTTCAAGAAATCGAACCACTTGGGCGCGTTTATTTGCTCGTAGTATTTGTCCTCTATGAATCTCCACTCTAAACTTTTCCAATCGATTTTTGCTGGTTCCATAAATCTCACAGACAAAATCCCAGAAAGAAAGCGAGCTGTACAACAACCAGCTCAATGGGGCAAAAGAGAGAGAGAGAGAGATTGGTGGGTTTTGGAGCTGAAGAGGCGGACAGTGGAAGAAGAAGAAGTAACCGTTACAGGAGAAATAGTGAACGTTGGTGGGCTCAATGGGGTTTTACTAAATTATCGACCGTTGGAGATTGATTAATAGATTAATTATTGGGGTCGTGGCTTAGTCAGTATGATTGCCAGCTTTGGATGCTTTGTGCTGGGAACACGGTCATGAACTAATACAAAATTCGTTGATTTTTTTTTTCCAAATTTTTAATCAATTATATTAGTATACTTTATATATCCGGTCATATTCTTAATATACTGAAAAATCTCTTGCATTTCAAAGGTACATGTGGCTTTAAATTTGATAATCTTGTAAAGCTTTATAAGATTTGCTTGATGTATCACTATTTTAGGACAATATTATCTAGGGATGTGCTATTCATACACTTTATTTTACTTCTTACAAACCCTTGATAATTTCTGTTCGTTAATCTTTTTCAATTCATCCGATCGACGGCCAAAAATTAAAAAGATGTATGAGAAGTAAAATGGAGTGTGTGAATATCACACCCCTATTAACTATACTATGTGGGAGACATCTTTGAGGGAAACATAATTGAAGCTTCCATTAATTATATACTTTTATAAACATTCATGATTTTATATTTTAAACCAATATTTTCACCAATATCTCTATACATTTATCAACATTTCTCAAAAATTTAGACTACTGGTATATCTACCAAACTGAACAAAAATTTTAGGGTGCCAGTAGCTTTCTTTTTTCTCTTCTAGTCAGTTTCTGCTTATTAAGATTTTTATGTCAAATGAAAAAACACAACACCCTTAATATATAAATGGATCGAATCAGTACCAAATCATCAACTTCACTGAACCCAAAAGTGAATTTGATAATCACAAACAAGATCTGATCCACCTCAGTCTCCTCAAGTCAAGTCCCCCATCAATTAGCCAAGTATTAAAATTGACATGAATCTGATATAACAACAATTTCAAGAACACAAGCTGAAATAAACCGAAGCATGCCTCGAGCTTCGACACGAATAAGTGATTTTACGCACAATATAAATTTGTCTGCCGATTTGCAAGAAGCTAAAAGAGTGGCTAAAAGGTGCACTTTTTGACAATCTCTAATCTGAATCTTATATTCACTTATAGGAGGTTGAATTATAGGGTTTGTTTTCTCTAGTACTTCACCGGAGCGCGTTAAACGAAAAGAGAAGGGGCTTGTTTTCTCGACTACTTCACCAGAGCGTGTTAAACGAAAGAGATAAAAGGGTAGGAGGACCATAGTTTTTAACTACTCTGTATAGGCATTAGGCAAAGAAAAAATAACCAAACTATATGGAAGGGAAGCAAGGCAAAATTTCAGCTTCAGCTAGGAAATGGACATAGATTTTGCCTAATTTTTGTTTTCCAAATTGGTGCTCTAATGCCTTGACTCCTCACCGAAAACCTCGAGGTTGCAAACTGGGCATACCTAAACAAATATAGAAACAATGAGCGTGAATTAGCGGGATGGATCATCAAATTGAAAGAAATAATGATATTCTGCATTCTGAAATCCATGATTTTAAGGCGTTGGCCTACCTTGTTGATACCGAGCCATTTGCTGATGCATTCGCTATGGTAGACATGTTTGCATGGCAATGTGATCTGTCGATCCCCTCTTTTATACTGCATCTGGCAAATCACACACCTGCTCGTGGAAAAAGTCGCATCAAGGGGCAAATTCCAAAAGATTAAAAGAAAAAGGAGATTCTTCTTCTTCTTCTTTTTTTTTTGTTCAAAAAGAATCCTGCATCAAGTTTTCTGGAAACAAACAAAAGAATTGGAAAAATAGTGTTTGATAACTTCTACAGCAAAAACCAGCTGGACAAGTCATCATCAAATAAAGGAGACTAATTAGGGTGCGCCACGAACTTGCCCATTTTATCAGAGCAATTATATGCTAATAATTTTATTTTTTTTTGGGAAAACACTGTTAAGACGGTAACTAAAATCAAAAGCATCACCATATATTTTACATTTTTAAAGGATTAGGGTTCATCTTAGAGGTTTCTAAGACAACTCTTCTCGAGAAATCACATTTTCAATCGCTCGATAAATAGGTTTATGTGTCAAGTGCTTTGTAGATGATGATAGAGTTCGAGCAGAGAAAATTTCTCATTTCTGTTAGGTTAAGTGTTCATGACAAGATGAACTCATAAAAAATAAAAAAAAAAGTGTTTATGACAAGATTATTTGCGTTAGTATGACAGAATTTTCTCGTTGGGACACTACCAAATTCAGTATAATACCAGACAGATATCCAGATTGTCTAGAGAACCAAAAATGAAAATAGAGGCCATCACATTTACTTCTGAGACAAGGAAAAGATAAGGTCGGAAAACAGGTTTTTATTGTTTTAGGCAAATAAATTCTCATTACTCAACTGTCCATGAGTCAGAATGTTACCTCTCTCCGGATTTTTTCCTTAAAAAGAAGTTTCCACACTTGTATTTTGACAATGGAAGCAAGCTAATAAGTTCGTCGGAAAGACCTCGGCTTTGAGTGCCAACTGCCTCACCCAAGTCAAGTAATTCCTGGGGCCAATATATAAAATAAAACATTTCATTTAACATTCGTAAAAATTTTGGAAAATCCTGTAGTTTGTACTAGACGTGTCAAACCAATGCAAATAAACAAAGAAAAGCCAATGTACAAGATCAATGAAACCGCTTGCCTTAAGTACCCCCAATCTATACTGCAAAAATGGCTAATTAAAGAATGTCCCATAATCTTAATTTGAGCTGGGTATAAAGAAGTTAATCCAATATTGAAGTAATTTTCTATGCTATATATCACAATGTGATATAATAGTTTCTGAAGCCTCAAAGTACCGACATCGTTCGCCTTCACAGTCTAAAGAATCATGAAAAGCCAGTTTCATTCGTTACTAACTTTGAAGAGGCAGACGAGCAAAGGTATGTGTGGGACGTGCAACTGCCCAGGTTTCTGTTTATGCTTAATAAGTCTCTTGTGGGAACAAAATGGTAACGAATTTCTACTTCCAACAAGATTTACTTCATCCGGAAAACCCATGTCACAGTAAAATGCAGGATAAAAGAATAAGGTATACATAACGAACCTCATAGGTCATGTTATCAGGATCAATGTCCTCTTGCCATGCAACCTGCAGATATACAGAGAGCAAAAGGCTGAACTTTAGCATAACTGCAGTGCAGGAGTCCAAGACTTGATAATGCAAACTAAATATGCATCTAAACTTTAGCATAAATGCACTTCCTTTTGAACTTCAAGTTCGAAAAGAAGTGCATTTATTCCAAAAACAAATTCGTAGACTTAATAATGCAAACTAATATGTATCTAAACTAACCAAAATAATGCAGCAGAAAGAAAAACGTAAAATTTCACAAACCACAAAGGAGGATCCATACCTCAGAAGTACTTGTATTTTGCTGATTCGGAATACCTAAAAAAGCAAGGAGCAATGCACGACAAAGTGTGATCAATCAAAACCAATTTTCAGTATAAGATTACAAATAAACAGAAGTTTCTGACTAACATTCCTCAGGTGTAGCTTGCGCTTCCATGGCAGCATCTTCTTCTAGCTGTGAGTCGGTGTTTGCAGGCTCTTCTGCATTCATCACTGAAGGGTATTCCCAACTCCCCCTGCTGACGTCCATGCTTGGTAAATGATCATTTACCTCATAAGTACCGTAATAAGAAGTACTCTCCGGACCAGATGGTAAAGCCTTGTACGAACTCATGTTCATTGACCAGTATGCAGTTTCCTGGACACACAACATGTAAAGATTAGCATTTTCAGCAAATACTAAAATTTCAGTTCATGAAAATAATACAGTATTTCACTCAGCAAAAAAGGTATATGGCAATATATATCTTTAATCCAACTAAAATCACAATGTACTGTATAGTTCTGAATATTTGTAACGAATACGTTGACACTCAGTAAAGGTAATAATACACTTCAGCTTCCCCAGCTCATTCCGATATCTCATGAATTCCAGACAAAACATTAAAGCAAATGCATCTGAACAAACACCAGCTTTCCAAATTTACAAGCAAGATGGATCTAAAACAATCTTATGAGGCGGCGAACATGATGTCATCACAGAATAACTTTCACAAGAAAAGAACACATCAAAAATGGAAAAAGCAAACTTGCCTGATCATGCATTGGCATGGCGTGACCATAATTCATCGGTACATGAGAAAAACCGTCAAAGAAACCCATGAAGCCGTCGGTAGGTGTGTAAGGAAAGCCGGTGTCTAGGTAATGCACTTCCATATGTCCATTCTCATTCATTTTTGCACCACTTATCAAACCGAGATTCACATAAACAATCTACAAAATGGAACCAAAATCTTTCAATACATGTGCTAAAAAAATGGAAATTAAAAAAAAAAAAAAAAAAGAAAAGAAAAGCACTTTCACTATAAATTCATATTTGTGTATATATTTATGTGTACATTGTAGCACTATCCTCATAGACTAGAAACTTTCACTATAAATTCAAAACAAAATCTTTTTATTCAATAATTAATGACAAATTACAACATATATTCTAAAATTTGCAAAATTTAGGGCAAACATGGACATTCTCAGAAATAGTGAAGCAGAATATAAAGCCATGTTTCATCTCCTAACTTTACATTCCTGTTTGCCTACTAAGAAAATGAAAGAAAAGAACTTCAAGACATAAAATTTCATTTTCTTTTCTTTGCCTTCTGCTTTGATTCTCTCGGTAGCCAAACGCATGACAAGATTGTGTAAAGAAGCAGAAGCGGTACCTTACTTTTAAGCCAAAACTCCCTTCACATTTCGCTGTGAAGCAAAAATGGGCAGCTCGGAGGATAAGTAAGAGAAACTGCAGTCTTCTTTCTTTCTAACTTCAAATTTTCTTCCCCATAATTTCTTGAGAAAATTTGCTTCAACTCAGAGAGAGATTTGAGTTTGCACTTGACATATATATATATATATATATAGAGAGAGAGAGAGAGAGAGAGAGAGGGAGAGAGAGAGAGACGGAGAGAGAGGCTTTCTGTGTTGTGTTTGAGTTGCTCTCTCTAGAATTGTATTGTGTTATCCGTTTTTTGTGTGTTGCGTTTGGCTTTTGTGCAGAGGAGCAGCTACATGTGAGATTTTCACGAACACGCTTCCCTTCTGAGTTATGTGTTATGTTTTGTTGTCTCCAGCTAGCTCTACCACGCTAACTTGTTATTAAACAGAACAAGATTACAACAACAATCTTCCTAATTCCTATTTGCTACCGCTGTCCCTACAGTCTACTCTATCTATGCTACACCATTGCACTTGATGTAATTAATACTAGTATTTATTTAGGACGGCTTATAGACTACTTTCTCTATACACCGGTGTATATGAGATGCAACGTTAGTTAGATTTAAATGTTTGGAATAAAGTTGATAAATCTAGCAATCTACTAAAACGGTGCATCTCATACATTGTGCATTGTGGAGTTTTGGTCCATGATGCTGATGTTTATCATAGTTTGATGTGATTATGGGGAATGAGATGATTATGTTTTGCTCTAATTTCAATTTTGGGGACTTGTGTTTTTAGTTTGATTAATTTTATTGTGTGTTTAAATTCTTTGATCATTTCTGATCAAATTGTGTGTGTCCGAACAGTAGGCACTGTGTGTGCAAACATTAACTCAAATTTAACCAAAACAATCGAAATTGTTTAGGTATTAAAACACACTGATTAAATTGATATGTTTATAACACATGAACTAAAATTGAAGAAAAAAAAACACATAAAATTAAAACCCTCTTTCAATTTTGCATCTCTAGAAAATTAGAAACCTCTTTCAATTTTACATCTCTATAAATAAAAATGAAAAAAAAAATAAACAAAAAAGCTCTCCTCAGTCCTCAGTGATTCGAAATAGCTGTTTGACAGTCTCAAAGTTTATACTTAAGATTGGAGGGAGGGAAAAGAAAATTAAGAAAGAAGAATGTTTTTTATCTCAGAAAAGACAAAAGTAAAAAACATGTGATATACGGATGGATGGATGGATGGTTGGCATTGAGTGATTGAACAAGGCTTGGCAGAGGGAGGGGTAAAAGCCGTTTTTACCGCCGGTGAGATCTTCTGGTGGGGGGGGGCCGCCGCACTTACCAAAGATCCGTCTCTTTCTTCTATTGAATCTTTGCCGTACATCTCAGATCAGAACTGCGCTGTAAAAAAATCTTGAAGGTTTCTGATCCCTACAATTTGTTCAACTAAAAGAAAAAGTTGTCGGCCCCTATTCCCCAAACAGCTTTCTAAAGTGCAACAAGATAAGCTTAATTAATGTCAAAAGTATCTCCTTCCAAACAAACATTAGATAAGCAAATAACTCTTTACCACTCTCCTTACTTTCTCCAAACAGCTTACATGACGACGTAGGTTTGTACCTTATTGGTGGCTAATAGAATATCTAATTTAACAACTCTCGTTTCTTTCTAGGGTAATTGAACCAGATTTATATGACCAGCCCATTATGTAGTTTAACTTCTTCTATTTCTTCATGTAAATAATAGCATTGTATTAAAAAAAAAAAACATAAGTGAACTTTTCACTTTTGAATGATGCCTTAAGTAGTCATTACAAACTTTATTATGTATTTACTTTTGTCTAAGTCATTCGTTCATTGGTTTCTTTAGAAAGAAAAGGTGTGGCTGAGTATTATATGGGTCCATTGAAAGCTTTGTTTCTACGCAATACAAAATAATATGATAGCATTTTGATTGAACCATTGGTAAGGGTGGTTGTTCTAGCACATATATAAAAATGGAGCAAAATATTTTAACTTGAATAAGTCAATACTTCATCCAATGAAAGAATCTTATGCAAAACATGAGGAGTCGGGCGTGAATAGACAATCAGAGCGATGTCACCCTGTCGCCATTTAGGTTATAAGTTTTTTTGCGTCAAGCACGCGCACTTCACGTCCGTGTGAGGCAAGTGATCTGACAATATGTAGGGAAATGTCTATCATTTTTATTAGTATTTTGAAGGATAATCAATCCTTATAAAAAGTTGAGACAACTGAGCACTTCACATGACTCAAGATGCAGTACCCATAAATTGGGAGAAAGACATCAAATGGATTTTCTATAACATGACGTCTTGATCCAATAATATCATGTTTTTCTCCACATGACAATGTATATTGGATTGAAACACACTTTTTACTTTCAAATTAGGCCACCAATGTTATCATTTGTCAAAAAAAAAAAACAAAAACCCGTTCAAATTAGGCACAAGAGTAATGTGACATTCAACCCTTTTTTTCTCTCTTTTAAATCCAAACATGTATTAGGGCAGGTAGCAGTTGGGACCAAGAAATAAAAAGAAGAGAAACCGTTGTTCCCTAGAGAGATATATTAATTCCCTAAATTAAATAAGTTGGTTTTTTGGGGTCATAAAGCTCATTGAATATGTATATATAAATAAGATCAAATGCTAGTTGTGGTGAATTGAGTTCTCTGGGACCATATGGGCATATAGGGCCTTGTACTCGAAGCAAGGAATTCATGGGGCTTCCAACAAAAAAGCTGGTCAAAATTAAACGTAAAGGGCTGAGATTAGTTATTCCAAAGTATGTATGTTGGGTCAACTTCATTAAAGCTGAGATTAATTTTGTTTTTAATCAAGTCTTAACCACGATTATAATATAATTATGGCCGAATCTGTGACATCACTTCTTTTACACAATTTTTAACACATATTTTTGTGGCAGCAACTTCGTAATGTACTTCAACACTCCAATTGTCTATCTTTTAGACATTTCCTCAAAGAACATGTCCATCAAACATAACCCAAATTTGAAACTATATGATCATTGAATTAAGGGCTTAGGTTTCTTTATAGACTCATATTCATTCATTTTCTTCACTACAAAATGAATGCCTTAATGGTTTGGATTTGTCTACTTTTTTGTAAAGATAATCTATAAATGATGTTCTAAAAAATAGATGGTTCATATCATTGATATTCCAAAGTGGGCCATAAAAACGTGTGCTGAAAGTTGTGCAAAAAAGTTGAACTACAAATCCATCCTTTATAGTCATAATGGTTGAGGCTTAGACCATCTCTAAAGGAGATGTAAAAAATGTCGCATAGACATATAACAGTAACAAATGATGTACCATTTACTCCAACTGACATGGACAAAAAGATGTCATATTTGAAGCTGCCTTAAAATATGGTTTTTGCTATTTCCAAAGACATTCCACTTGCATTACCTTAAATGCTAGCATATTTAAGCATTATTTTATTATTTTTAAACCAACAACAACTCAACTTTTATTATTTTTGTTTAAAAAAACATAAATGAAGCAATAAATTTTGGCATATCGGGTGAAAGGAAAATATTGACAATATGTCAAATTACCAAATCAACCATCAAATTAAAATTTGATTTTGAATTTGATGTTTCCCTTAAAAATGCTCTTAAACTACTTAGTGATTAGACTACATTTAGTAAGAGATGCACAATAAAAACATTAGATAAATGTATTTGGAATAACTAGACGGGATGCACGAAGGAATTTGCATACGAATACTTGAAATAAGTATTTTGAAAATCCTTTGTGTTAGCGGTTTTTGATAGTCATGTAGTGTGGTGAATTTTTAATCTCTCGGTCTAAATATTTTGTAACATATTTCTACCTAAATTTGCCTAAATCCTTGTACAAACATTTACCTTAAGGTCTCTTTGGTTTGTGTAATTAGAGGTTTAAGGATGTATGTTTAGTAAGCACATTTAGACATGTCAATGATCGAAACTTCCAATATGACTTATCCAAGTAAGACCGTAACCTATTATTGATTTATATAATATTATACTAGCCTGTAATAGAAGTTGAAGACTTTTTTATGCATTCAAAATACGTTTATTAAAAGAACGATGTTAGTAGTGATATTTTGATCTTTTTTAGATCATAAATTATATCCAACGAGAATCCAATTCACTATGAAATCAATGTTTACTGTATATAGATCGATATGTCAGATCCGATAATACAAACCAAACTTGATAATCCCATTATAATGGACCCGAAATACAGATCAAACTTGATCGGATCCGTAGACAGATCGAAGAACATCCTTAAAGATGAAATACCTTTTAAATGGGCTTTTTCAAGGACGGAGGGAAGCTAAAAGCCTTGGGTAACAATACACGTGAATGATAAGCAATGACATAATCGTTTTGGACCCTCACTTCATTGGTCTCTCGTTTTTGGATAGCATAGAACATGACATCAGTTTTGGCCATTCATCTTTAGCTAGGGTATTTCATTTTTAGCACAAAAATTTTACTATGCTCTAGTGCAATGGATGGTTAGACGTGCAGTCAACGAAACAAAGACAAAAGAAGGCTAGATTTTCAAAGGGCATCATGGATCAAGGCTTGATGCCTCTATCTTCATAATCATTTCTCCAATTGAGACAAACGAATCCATGGTAATTTTATTTTTCAGTAAAAAGTGGAAAATTAAACCACTCGAGGCTCACAAAGATCATGAAATACGTTTTTTTTTTTTTTTTTAGTAGGGATATCTCAGTATCTCACCCCACATTCATGAAAAAAATAATCCCTTTCTCCATCAGTTCCGATACCACGAGGCACAAATAATATTTTAACACTTGAGTCAAACAGTAGCCGGTTGCCCCAAAAATCGCATCCGCGAAAGTTCACCGATTTAAGAGTTTCACACTTTTGCTACTTTCCACTAAGCCAACCCCTTAAGTTTCACACTTCTACAGTTTTGCTTGTCCCATTTTCCCCTCTTGCACACCACTTGTTTGTTTCCGTCGCCGGCAATAAACAGGCGTGTAAAAAGAAAAAAGATAATGTGCGCGTAAATCAATTCCCTTCAACGGTAAGCCGAATCTCAGAAACATAAATTTGAGCACAACAATTCAACATCAATGAACGAAGAATGATGAATCAGTATAGATTTAATAAACTTGACAAAGCAAACATAAAAAACTAGCAAATCACATAAATGAAACTTCAAGATGAATGGAATTTTTCACCACTCAATAATCTGGTTTATGGGAAACAAAACTCAATCCCGCAGTAAAATTCGGTTTGGGATTAACTCCCCTATAACTGATTTATTTTAAGAAAATTTTGCCGAAACGAGTTCTTCAAAAACTCAAAAAGATTTTCATCACCATCTAAAAGCTAAAATGGCCTGGGAGGAAAAATATTCTTAACCGGAACCAGATCCGTACTTCTTGCCGAACACAAGCAGCTGTAGCTTGTCATAACCAGACAGCACACCAGCACCAGCAATGGCACGGAGAATGTTAGCACCAGCACCCTTGAAGAGAGACTTGGCACCCTCGTTCTTCAAGATTTGTTGGAAGGCATCCAGGGAACTCTTGTACTTGACGGCTTCACCGGATGTCATCATCATTCTTCTGCGGACAGTGTCAATTGGGTAGGATGCAAGACCAGCACCATTGGTGATGAGCCAACCAAGGGCAAAGCTAGCGAAGAAACTATCCTGTAGTTTTCAACACAAAAAAGCAACGTGTCACACAACTGAAAGCAGATAATGATTGTGGGCAACAGATTCGAACATTGTGGCATAGCATTCTTTAAAAACCAACATATATAGACACTTCATACAATTCTTTGTAATGCTTCACAAAGAAAGCATTAGAATAGAGCGAAGCCAGAAATAATAAACAGAAGAGCGGAAGCATCATTAAACCTTTTGCAAAATTAGTAGTCCTTTCTCAAAGGGAAATGAATGACTAATATAAGAAATATTATGCCATAACAATATGCACACATACAAGATATTCAGCAATTACACAGAACGTAATAAAAAACCAAAATTGAGCTAGCAACTAACGTAAACAAAGCCAACACCATCATAACAATATATAACCATGAACAAAAAGGAAAGTGAATAAATAAAAATAATTCACTAACCTGCAAGCCTCCAGTCAGGACAACAGGCTTCAGTGAATCATACAGTCCAAAGTAGAGACCACGGTAGACAATAATTCCAACACAAGAGATGTTGAATCCACGGTAAAGACCGGCAATTCCATCAGATTTCAATGTCTTCCTGTAGACATCAACCAGACCATTGAATTGTCTTTCTCCTCCCTTCTTTGCAGCTTTAGCGTCATTAGCCAAACGAGTACGAGCATAATCCAACGAGTAGACAAAGAAAAGAGAAGAAGCACCAGCAGCACCTCCTGAAGCCAAGTTACCAGCAAACCATTTCCAATAACCGTCCCTGTCTTTCTTGAAGTTGAACAGCCTCTTGAAGTAATCTTTGAATGCAAAGTTCAAGGCCTACAACAAATCCAGGCATCGATTTTAGTACAAGTACGCATCAAAACTTTTCTTTGCCAATGGACCATTTAGTAGAAAAATAACATTACAAACCTGAGTTGGAAAGTAACGGATAACATTGGCAGTGTTCCCTCTCCACAATGAACCAAAACCCTCTTCCTTGATTGTACGGCTAAAGCACTCCCCAATGCCCTTGTAGGGTTGAGACAAACGACCAGTTTTGATCATCTCATCCTGGTTTTGAATCAACAGCTTGACACGCTCAATTGGAGCAGCAGCAGTTTTAGACACGGCAGCAGAGACTCCACCCATGAGAAAATCAATCAGAAAGTGGCCTTTCTCCGCAGGGGCTTGAACAAAGATGGGTGATGCAGTTGATGGAACCAAAGACATATCAGTGGTAGCTCTGCATGCTGGCATGAAGGGATACTGCAGTGCAGCATTAGTGTAGTTCCCATAAGCACGTCTTTGGTACATTCCTGGTCTTTGGAAGCCATTATCGTAACCCTGGATAGATTGCTGAAGGAGCTGGCCAGCTACCTTCTGGACCACAGAAGGATGTTGAACCTGATCAACCATTGTCACTTGCCCTACAAGAATGTACATATACCGTATCAGAAATAGAATCTACCACGATAACCAAAAATAATAACCATTCCTGATGTAAATGATACTACTTGACCAAAACTGTCAATTATGTATAAGAGCATCAAGTAGACCATAAAACCAGTTAAAAAAATCATTTGTACTTCCAGATAGACAAATAAAAATAGAGGACGAGCCTCAATCTTCCGGTCTATTGACATCAATAATCAGAAAACAATTAAATATCTGACACAGATCATCTATTCTATAAAATGTGCGATGAACTTTGCACTATTTTGTTAGAGATGCAGTCAACATCATGGTACCATCAAGGAACAAAAGAATATCCAAACATCCATCAAGACTTCAAATAGAACCACAACCTTGTCAAATTGGGGAGTTAAAAAAAAAAACATTTTTTTTTAATAAAAAAGTTGGGTTTTCATGAAAACTTAAGTGGTAGTAAACATGAACTGTCAACATATCAGATGGTAATCTGTGTATTACTCACTAAAATCTGCACCTAAGCAATAAAGAATTCAATCCCTATGCTATAAAATAAATGGCTTCAAGTTTGAGAATTGAAACCCCAACATCCAACCCTTTAACCTATGACAAAAAATTGAATCACAGTACGCATTAAACTAAATCGTAAACACCGACGAAATTGAAAACCATATCATCCAAAATAACATTCAGTAATCATAGGTCCGACTAAACAGTTCACAATTTTTAAGACTAACAAAAAAAAAAAAAAATCATTTCTTTGTTACCAGAATCGACAATTTATTACTCGTCATCGAGCGCAAATGAACATAAGAGTGTACCATTCATACATTTATCAAGAGTATTCACTTAAAATTTCAAAAACTTCGAATTAACGACAGCAAAGAATCACCTAAACCAAATAAAACAAACACAAACTTCATAAACCAATCAGAACCGTCCAGATCTAAAGGATCCAAACCTACAATCAACAAATAAGTAAATCAATACAGTTCCACCATAGAAATGTACTAGAAAATCAGATCTGACAACGATGAACATATATGAAACAGTAATGCATACAAATCGAGCAGATCAGATCTCTCACTACAAGTCGCAAATAATCAGATCCAAAAAAACAATTAATCGATTAAAAAAATCACCTTTGCACATCAAAATTACAGAAAAAAAATACAGATCTGGAAAAAAAAATTGAAAGTAAATGAAAAAAATCTCAAAAATCTGAAAGCGATACTGACAAAATTCAGATCTAAACATAGCAGGAGGAAATTTAGGTTATACCTTCGGTGGTGGTGGCTGCGAGGCGTCTCCGCTTTGAGCTCTACGCTGAAATGCGCAAAGACAAAAGAGAGACTGAGAGCGAGAGCGTGAGAGGTGTGGAGGAGACGCCCCTTTCGAGAGAAACGATACCCTTTTAATGGCTGACGCCTGACCCATAAGAAGCGAATAAGTGGGGAATGTCTCAAATCACAGCCGTTAATTTTTCGATCTGACGGATGATATTTCACGTGAGAAGGCTACGAACTGTCTAAATAGACGGCCCGTGACGACTGAGTAATATGGGCTAAGCCCTTGCTTTGGAAGAGTATGTATAAGGTTGGAATCTGGGCCGTAACGGTTTTGAATTTTCCTTTTGAAAATGATAAACTTACATCATTTGCTTTTTTTATTAACAAACCGTGGCCAATAACTGAATTGAGATAGTTGTGTATTGAGCATTTTAAATGAGATATTGAAAGATAAATGTTAAATGTTAATTTGATAGTTGACGTGATAATGTTAGATTTTCTTTACTCTCAACCGATATATTTTTTTGTTATAAATGATACTTGTACGACCTATTTTAAAAAGAAATCAATTAAAATAAATTTCAAATATCTATAATTGATGTATTAATGGGATTCACACAATAAAATAATTAAAAATAATTTGACATCAGCATTTTCTCATATGAAAACTCATATGTTTGACATATGAAAACTCATATGTCAATCCGATTGACATATTGGTTGGAGCTTGCTCTTACCTTCAAATTTGATTACATAACATTCCACTTAGAATTTGACATCTCCTTTGAAGATGGTCTTACTACGGTCAAAAAGTTATTCATTTATTTTTGTCGAAAGGTCAGAAAGTTATTACCTTTTGAATTTTGATAGAGTGGTTTTTTGTACACCTACTTTAGCATTGCATGCTTATATGAAAAGAACTGATTCAAATTTGTTGTAATTCTAGACCACTCTTATTGCTGCCTTTGCTTACCTTTTTCTTATACATTTTCTTCTTCAGCTTTGTTGAATGGACACACGAAGTCCTATCTTTTCCTGACAGATGATGCCATCAATCATTTCCGGTAACTTGGAGCTACAGCAGCACTGACTGCTATTTCAAGTTTTGCTTTTACTTCTTTGTAGTTCATACGTTCTGAACCCTAAAATAGTTTGTAATTTAGCAGAGAAAGATTATGTCTAAGGACCAATAACTGTGACCCTTGAGCAAGTACGACGATTTTTGAGAGGATTACAAGTTGCATTTTGCATTTATGTTTTTTATTCTCTAAACTGATATGTTTATTTATTTATATTCTCTAACTTTTCAATGGAAAATTCAAGTTACAGGGTAAATCCCTACCTATAACTCAGTTTGGGTTTGAACTTTGACCAAATTAACGAGATTCTCTTTAAAGTTTTTCTTGCTGGGTTTGAACTCAGGTTGGGTCTGATTGCTTTCTCTTGCCTTAATCATGTACTTTTGATGAAGGGGAAGACAAGCTCTTTGGGAGAGAACATAGCTTTGTCTGGATCTGAAAAAACTGGTCGATGCAATTATGCTTTAAATGCTGAGCATTCCAGCTCAGAACCGAGTTCAAGCTGCCAGCAAGATGAAGAAATGGATGTTCCAGAAGTTGTAGAAGAGATTATTGAGATGCTACTTACTGGTTTGAGAGATACGGTACGTTGAAAGGCATGAGATTTCATCGAGAACTTGGTTACTTTGAAGTTAGTAGCTCCTGCTGTTAAAGTTTCACCGACAATATGGATCTCTCTTTTTCGTTGGTCTCATCTTGGTCGTTTACTTGATCTTTCTTTAGAATTTTATTGGTTGGAACATTGCTGGCTTTCTGATATATTAAATAACCTTTGGAGAAGCTGCCATTCCTCAATATTCTGCTTATCTGCAGACATTTTGATCTTGCCTTTTAACCAAACTGTTTGTTATGAACATGAAAAGCCAAGCTCATCTGCATAACAGCTTTGAAATGATTCTCCTCATAAGTGAGTTTATACAAACGAACTTAAAGGATTACTAGTTATACTTGCGAGATAAACAAAACCGACTAAAAGTCTGATTTCCAAGATGTGGATGATCTGGCTGAGGCATTCGATGTTGGAATGAGAAAGCACACTTACAGAAAGTCCGATCCATTAGATGAAATCCTCCTAAATTACCTTGGAAATGAGGAATCAGATGTTGCTGCGGTAAATACTCAGGAACAGTTGTTCAGTTATTAGTTCACAGGTTTATCCTCTCCACCACCTTTTTCATTAATCCATGAGGTTCAATGCTCAAAATAGTTGGTGGTCCTTGAGCAATGAAACGATCATCACGTCTTCTGTTCCCTTTTGAGATGCGAGTCCATTATATTGACATGAATTCCAATAAGCCTTTCTTTCAGCTTCTTCCATAAGTTTTCTATTTGGGTCTAATTTTTCCAAAAGTTTTAATCTCTTAGAAAACTAAAACCGAGGGTTTCATGTGCATGGATAAGGTCGCACTAGAGAGCAACTTAAGTTGCTAACTTGCTATTGATTCATCCTTGTTTTGGATATTTTTATTTGAATTTTATCTTTCCCAGTCATATGGTATGTACTTATTACTAATAGCATTTTTATGCAGGACACTGTTGTGCGTTTGTCTGCTGCAAAAGGTATTGGCCGCATTACTTCATGTCATACATCTGCCCTTTCAGAGGTCATCTGTGTTGGAGCCGTTTTCACCAGGCGAGGTATAATTTGGTTGCTTTGTTTCGTATCTTTTCCCAGACTTCTACAGTTCAACTGGTTAAAATTTCCTTGCTGGAAAATTTTCATGCTTACATGGATTTCTGTGAACCTTTAAAACATTGCATCTTCACTCCCTTTCTTTAGTTGTAATTTGTAAGTAATTGTAACAGTTTTATTGCTTATAAAGCTGTACTGATATCGTACTTTTTCAGGGTGATGGGTCATGCAATGTTGGTTTCTTAGCACTGGCTGAATTGGCGCGTAGAGGGTTGCTCTTACCTATCAGCCTTCAGAAAGTTGTACCTGTTGTTGTGAAGGTTATCTAGAACACCGACTTATAAATCTAGCGTATATTGACATTTTTGTTGAACTGTAGCAAGTGTATATCATATGTGGTTGATCCACTAGGGAACATTTTTCATCAATAATGAAATGATTTCACAAATTTGATGCCTACTTTCTTTTCCTTTAATTTTTTTTCCCATTATGTCATAGTGATCTAGGTGTAAGTTGTCATGAACATATACTTCCAGTACAATGTCGTATTTGAAGTCTACTTTGGTTTTGTGAGCTTTTATGGAGCTTCAATACTGGGTTTTTCGAATGTGGTGCTGTTTCTCTGCTGTAGTCAGGGAAGGATCGACATGGTATTGGATCTCATGTACGGGATGCTGCAGCTTATGATTGTTGGGCTTTTGGTCGTGCATATTATCACACAGATATGAGAAATATACCACACCCGCTTGCGCCACACATTCTGACACTGGCCTACCACGACGGCAAGGTACTAAACTTTTATTATTAGTATGATTTGAATCATTATTTCGTACCACATCTGTTTTAGGGGGTGTTTGTTTTCCCTCACTAAAGTTCACTGGACTAGACTGGACTAAAGATTAGTCCAGTCCCGTGTTTGTTTCCTAGCTGGACTAGTTTTAATGGGATTAGCCGGGACTCGCTTTCACTAACAACCTAACTAGCCGTTCTTAGCGTGACCCCCCCCGAAAACCATTGGACTAGCTAAGAACTTCTTCGTCCTGCTCGACTCACCTCCCTGACCTCGATTTTGATGGCATAAGCTTGAGGCATGGCTTCATCTCTGATGACGAACTCGTCGACGTCTTCATCTCCGACGATGACCTCGTCGACTGGGTCATCTCCACCATCTTCTTCTCCTTCGCTGCTTCGCTATTGCCATGGTCGTGGGTTTGAAGCTACTGATTTTGGCTTTGCCTTCGGCTTGCCTCCTCATCGACTAGGTCAGTCTCCGCCATGACTGCTTCGCAATCTCAGTAATTTTTTTTGTTTTGGGTTTTTTTTTTTCTGGGATTTGCTGGTTTAATTGGTTATTGGAAGGCTTGCCTTTCTTTTTGGAATCTCTGAAGGCTTGGCAAATGGTTAACCAACAAATTCTCTTAATTAAACAAGAAAATTAAGAGATTAATGCATAATTTGATAGAGAGAAAATGATGGAGAAGAGAAATGAGGAAGGCTAAAGGAAGGAAGGGGAAAGAAAATTTGCTTAGGTCCATTCATTTCCAGACTTCACTGCCCTTTAATTATTAATTTTTGTTTAATTTTTAAGCCAAAAGTGAACTAAAAATGGCAAAAAAAAATATAGTATGTGACTTAGTCCGACACTGCACCAAACGCTTCATTAAGCTAGTCCAGCTTAGTCTAATCTAAACCAGTCCAGCTTAATCCCTGAAGCTAGTCCAGTCCGAGATAGTCCGGTGCAACAAACGCACCCTTAGGTTCTTATATTCTAGTTTATGATGCATAGGTTAATTGTAGAAGAGCAGCTGCTGCAGCTTTTCAAGAGAATGTTGGACGGCAGGGTAGTTACCCTCATGGAATTGGCACAGTGAATACTGCGGACTATTTTTCACTTTCTTCACGAGTAAACTCTTATGTTCATGTCGCTGTCTCTATTGCTCAATAGGAGGGTTATCTTTATCCATTTGTGGATGAGCTGCTGTATAACAAAATTTGTCACTGGGTAGGCTCCAACTTGAATTCTTTAAGGTTTTTTAATTCCCTACAGGCTACTTTTATCCATCAGTTTAGATCTTATGTTCTACACAATGTCATCAGCATAAAGGTTTGAGAGAACTTGCGGCTGAGGCTCTTTCTGCCCTTGTTAAATATCATCCTAACTACTCAAATAAATACATATAATGCGCTAATATGATTATAAGAATGAGTACTCAAAACACCAAAAGCTTATTGGGTGTTAAAACTGCATTGTTTTTCTATTTTTTGTGCATTTGGATTGTTTTCGACATTAACAAAAAAACAAACGAGCATACGTTTGACATCCATTGTAACTTAAGCAAATTAACACATATAATATGCTACTAGGACCATAAGAATGAATAGTCAAAAGATCAAAAGCTTATTGGGTGTCGAAGCTATACTATTTTTCTATTCAAAGTGCATTTGAATTGTTTTCAGCATTAATAAAAAAACAAACGAGCATGCGTTTGACATCGATTGGAACTTTAGCAAATAAACATATTTAATGCGCTACTGAGACTATAAAAATGGGTACTCAAAAGATCAAAAACTTACTGGATGTTGAAGTACATGATTCTTCTATTTTGAGTGCATTTTGCTTATTTTCGACATTAATAAAAACTAGGCCTGATCATCGAGGGCATTGTCATTGGGGTTCAAGAAATCAAACCACTTAGTCCCTTGATATGCTGTAATGCATTATTCATGAATTAAAAACTACAACTGAAATAATTGTTCTTTTTATTTTTTAACTTTTTAGGCCTTAAATAGTCATTTTATACAAGTCATTTAACATTAAATATTGAGTAGAGTGTATTCAACAATTTATGGAGTGCTAATTAAAAAAAAAAAAAACCCTTGATTAATTATTGGGGTTGTGGCTTAGTCAATAAGATTGCCAGTCTTGGATTCATTGTGTTGTATAAAATTTGTTAGAATTTTTTTTTCTATAAATCTTCAAATAATTATGTTATTATTCTTTGTATATCAGGTCATATTCTTGGTACATTGAAAAATCTTTTGCATTTCGAAGGTACACGTGACTTTAAATTTGATAATCATGTGAAGCTTTATAAGATTTGCTTGATGTATCACATTTTAGGACAATAACCTATGTGGGAGACATCTATGCTTCTTGCATTAAGGGCACGTTTAGTGGAACGGACATGATTGGATTTTGGACTGGTTAGACTAGGATTATGTTGGATAAGTTGGGTGTCTAATGTTTGGCGTAGACTTCTCAATAGGATTAGATTTGGGTTGAAAATTAACTTGGTGAAACAGGAGGAAGGCACGACCTAACCACTTACCAACACCCACAACAGTCGTTCTCGACCCTCCTGACAACGTTATTCACGAACCTCCCACGACACTGCTCGCGATGGACCTGACAACACCTATGTTCGCGACGCCCTGAGATCGACTACTGCTCCCAACAACCTGAGACTAACGACTGCTCATGACAACACGCTCACCCGCAATGCTATTCGCGACAACCCCCAGACCGACGGTCGCGATGATTCAACGACGCCAAATCAAACCATTCGATGACGCCAAGATCCATCGACCTGACAACGGCGCTCGCGTTGTATATATTTGAGGGAAACATAATTGAAGCTTCCATGATTTTATATTTGAAACCGATATTTTCACCAATATCTATACATTTATCGACATTTCTCAAAAACTTAGACTACCAATATATCTATCAAACTGAATAACGAAAACTTTAGAATGTCAATAGCTTTCTGTTTCCCTTCTAGTCAGTTTCTGCTTATTAAGATTTTATGTCAAATGAAAAAACACAGTACCATTAATAAATAAATGGATCAAATCAGTACCAAATCATCAACTTTACTGAACCCAAAAGTGAATTGGATAATCACAAACAAGATCTGATCTATTCGGTCTCCTCAAGTCTCCCATCAATTAGACAAGTACTACAATTGACTGAATAAATTGACATGAATATGATATAACAATATTTTAAAGAACACAAGCTGAAATAAACTAAACCTTACATCTAGCTTCGACACGAATAAATGATTTTAAGCACACTATAAATTCATTTGGCGATTTACAAGAAGCTAAAAGAGTGGCTAGAAGGTGCATTTTTTGACAATCTCTAATATGAATCTCATATTCACTTCGGCATTTTCCAACCCTGGGCTAAAT
Source organism: Pyrus x bretschneideri (assembly GCF_019419815.1). NCBI lineage: Eukaryota > Viridiplantae > Streptophyta > Magnoliopsida > Rosales > Rosaceae > Pyrus > Pyrus x bretschneideri. Next base: position 5,600,749 of record NW_025999546.1, read on the forward strand.
GTCAAAACTCCACTTCTATTCCCACCCTCACCCAAAAAAAACCCACCCAACCCAAGTTGAAAATCTAGGCTAAAACCTAAAACTCAAATGGAAGCCAAATACCGGCTACAAATTAGCCCAAAAGCACTGATGGAGCCCACTGTTAGGGCAGCTGTCGACCACCATCATGAGCCCAACGACTCTGTGTAATCGGACGGTTGGATTCTTTGGACTGTTGGTTGATCCAACGGTCCAAAATCAATTTTTTAATAAAAATATAAATTTAAAATACATTGAATCCAACGGCTTAAATCAAATATAATCAAATCTAATGGTCCAAATTTAAATCCAACGGCTAATATAATTAAAAAAATTATTTAACTCAAAATTCACCCAAACACTTTATAAATACCTATGTATTTGTTCAAACATCCACATAAAACTCACTTTTCTCCTACAATTCTTCCAATTTTTCTTTCTACCATTTCTTCTCATTTTCAAAATTTTCAAGATGGCAAAAGAGCATATTAGAGGTCGTAATTGGACCCTTGAGGAAGATATTGCTTTATGTTTAGCATGGGTTTCTATTAGCGAAGATAGTGCCGACACGAATCAAAATAAAAAGGTTTTGTCGGGTAAAATCATTGATAAGTTCCATGAAAACTCCAACACTGCCCGAAGGGAAGGTGGTGGTGTTTATGATCAGTAGAATGTTATCAACAAAGCGTGCACTTTGTGGAAGGGAAGCTTGGAGAGAGCTATGGTTGACATGGCTAGTGGAAAGAGCGCCTAAAAAATTGTGAGTTTCTTTGTTGATATTTTATTTGTCATGTACATAATAGTATTTTTCAACTAATTGTTTTTATGTATTTGTTGCATAGGGTGACAAAGCAATAGCAATTTACAAGACAAGAACTGCACCAAAAGTTCAAGCTTTTAAGTTTCATCATGTTGGAACGTCCTCAAAGATTGTCCGAGGTGGGGAACCGATGCGGACCAACAATGGGGAAAATTATTTCATAGTGAAGTCCCAACCCCAATGATGTCAATGAAGGTGTCGAACAAATGACCTCAATTTCTTCTTTTGCAAGGCCACCGGGAAGAGATAAGCAAAAGGAAACAAAGAGAAAAGGGAAGTCCCAAGATCCCATTAGTGAACAAATTGCTACCAGATTTGCAAGATTGACTGAAAGCCATAGCTGAGGAAGCGGCCCGAATGCGTATGGCTATGACGCAACAAGGGGATATGGAGCAAGAGAGGTTTGAAATTAATTTCATGATGGAGGACCTCAACAAATATACTCCAGAGAGGAAGAAGTACTTACGTGGTAAGTAAAAGGAAATTTTGTAAAGGTCTGCCATAAGGAGAATATTTGAAGATGATGATTCATCTCAAGGCTATATCCCAAGTCCGCCACCAAGTCAAGATGGTGGATATCATCATTAAGTTTATGTATTTTATGAATTTTCGATTGTATTAAGTTTATGTGGTTTATTAATTGTCCCTTTTTTTAAGTTTATGTGGTTTATTAATTGTCCTTTGTATTACGTGTATGTGGTTTATTAAATGTTGTTTGTATTAAGTTTATGACTTATTAATTATTGTTTCTATTAATCTAGATGTCTTCAATAATTATTGTACTTATTGTTGCACATTTTGATATACAATAGATACCTTCAATAATTCAAACAGCCTTCAATAATTTTGACAACGTACTAGTGAAGAGACTTGTCACACGAAGACAATTCAATTTATTACTAGAAAATACCAACATAGTGCATGCAAAATTATTACATAACATAACACATTAATACACTCAAGATTATCCATCATCAACGTTCTCCTTCTCGAAGTCATACATGTTCAACCAAATCTTTGCAGAGTGTATCTTGACCTTGAGGAGCTTGAATTCTATTTAAATGTCTCATATATGAGTGTACTTCACCGTGTTAAACGAAAGAGAGAAGGGTTTGTTTTCTCTAGTACTTCACTGGAGCATGTTAAATGAAAAAGAGAAAGGGGGAGGACCATAGTCTTCAACTACTGTATGTATAGGCAAAGAGAAAAAAAAACCAAACCATACGAAAGGAAGGAAGATAAAATTTCAGTTTCAGCTAGGAAATGGATGTAGATTTTGCCTAATTTTTGTTTTCCCAACTGATGCTCTAATGCCTTGACTCCTCACCGAAAACCTCGAGGTTGCAAACTGGGCATACCTAAACAAATATGGAAACGGAAATGAGCGTGAGTTAGCGGGATGGATCATCAAATTGAAGAAAGAAAATAGTGGTATTCTGAATTCTGAAATCCATAATTTTAAGGCGTTGGCCTACCTTGTTGATACCGAGCCATTTGCTGATGCATTCGTTATGGTAGACATGCTTGCATGGCAATGTGATTTGTCGATCTCCTCTTTTATACCGCATCTGGCAAATCACACACCTGCTCGTGGAAAAATCGTATCAAGGGAGAATTCAAGAAGGTTAAAAGAAAAAGGAGGCTTCTTCTTCTTTTTCTTTTTTTGGTCAAGGAGAATCCTCCGTCAAGTTTTCCGGAAACAAATAAAAGAATGGGAAAAGAAGTGTTCTTTTGATAACTTCTGCAACGCAAACCAACTGAACAAATCATCATTAAATAAAGGAGACTAATTAGGGTGCGCCACGAACTTGCCCATTTTATCAGAGCCATTATATGCTAATATTTTAATTTTTTTTTTTTGGGGAAAACAGTGTTAAGACAGTAACTAAAATCAAAAGCATCACCATATATTTTACATTTTTAAAGGATTAGGGTTCATCTTAGAGGTTTCTAAGACAACTCTTCTCGAGACATTTTCGGTCGCTATATAAAGAGGTTTATGTCTCAACTCTTAAGTGCCTTGTAGATGATGATAGAGTTCGAGCAGGGAAAATTTCTCTTCTGGTAGGTTAAGAGTTTGCGACAAGATTACTTGCATTAGTATGGTAGATTTTTCTCATTAGGACTGCTACCATATTTAGCATTATACCAGACAGATATCCAGATTGTCTAGAGAGCTAAAAATGAGAAGATAGGCCATCACATTTGCTTCTGAGATAAGGAAATTAATGATAAGGTCGGAAAATAGGTTTATTGTTTTTGGCAGATAAATTCACATTACTCAACTGTCCATGAGTCAGAATGTTACCTCTCTCCTGATTTTTTTCTTAAGAAGAAGTTTCCACACTTGTATTTTGACGATGGAAGCAAACTAATAAGTTCGTTGGAAAGACCTCGGCTTTGAGTGCCAACTGCCTCACCCAAGTCAAGTAATTCCTGGTGCCAATATATAAAACAAAACATTTCAATAACATTCATGAAAAGTTTGGAAATCCTAATATAGTTTGTACTGGACGTGTCAACCCAATGTAAATAACAAAACAATGAAAAGCCAAGACACAAGATCAGTGAAACCGCTTGCCTTAAGTATCCCCAATCTATACTGCAAAAATGGCTAATATGCAATATGTCTCGTACTCTTAATTTGGGCTGGGTATAAACAAGTTAGTCCAATATTGAAGTAATTCTCTATGCTATATATCACAATGTGATATAATAGTTTCTGAAGCCTCAAAGTACCTACATCGTTGGCCTTCAAAGTCTAAAGAATCATGAAAAGTTTCATGCATTACTAACTTCAAAGAGACAGACGAACAAAGGTATGTGTGGGACGTGCAACTGCCCAGGTTTGTGTTTGTGCTTAATAAGTCCCTTGTGGAACAAAATGGTAAAGAAATAAGGTATACATAACGAACCTCGTAGGTCATGTTATCAGGATCAATGTCCTCTTGCCATGCAACCTGCAGATATACAAAGACCAAAAGGCTGAACTTTAGCATAACTTCAGTGTAGGAGTTCAAGTTCGAAATAATTATGTGCATTGAATAAAATTCGTAGACTTAATAGTGCACAGTAAATGCATCTAAACTAACCAAAATAATCCAGCAGAAGGAAAAACATGCAATTGCACAAACCACAAAACAGGATCCATACCTCAGAAGAACTTGTATTTTGCTGATACTGAATACCTGAAAAAGCAAAAAGAAATTCTTTATGGTTAGAGATAGTGTTCAACAGATTGGTTGAATTTCATTTCACAAAACATGAGTGAAGTATAAGCTTTGACAAAAATTCAAATCACATTATGGCATTATATGTTAGATTGTATGATTTTGTACTGTGATTCAAATGGATCTAATAAAGATTTCTGAAAGAAGGATTGAATAATTTCAGAGAGCTCTCCGGTGATGGTTTCATCGAATTACTCTCTCTTCTTCTTACATGGCAAAACGAATATTACTGTTGCACCTAGGAGGTAATATTACCATTCTCTCTCCTCTAATAGAATGAAAACAATCTCAGCTATTCATGTTATCTATCCTATGAGATAGCTACATGTGTCACTCAACACCACTTACTCTAACTTAATCTAGAGCATCCATTTGGAATGTAATCCAAGGGCTCTGATTAAAAACAAGTAAATTGAATAAACTTATTTCAGATAAATCACTTAAATGCTAACACTCCCTTCTAAGTGTTTAGCTGAAATCATTCCCAAAGCTTTCCTCAAGTACTCAAATCGATCCCTTGGCAAGGCTTTTGTAAATATATCAGCAATTTGATCCTCAGTTCTGCAATAGATCAGATCAACTTCACCATTCTGCAGTGCATCTCTGATGAAATGGAACCTTCTGTTTATGTGCCTTGTCTTATGGTGTGCTACCTGGATTACTCCACTTGTTCCTCTCCAAAATCTAAGAGAACAAACCTTAACCAGATGGCTTGAGCAGTTGCTTCTGCAGCACTAGCATACTCAGCTATCTGCAGTGGACAGTGCTACATTGTTTTGTTTGATTAAAGCCCAAGAAAATGCTCCAGAACCAAAACTAAAAGCATATCCAGAAGTGCTTTTCATGTCATCCTCACTCCCTGCCCAGTCACTATCACAATAGCCAATAAGGACAGCATCTTTGCCTTTTTCATATGCAATTCGATAGTCTAGAGTTCCTTGGATATATCTCAGCACTCTCTTTGCAGTTCCTATGTGTTTTCTAGTTGAGTTGTGCATGAATCGAGCTAGCAATCTTGCAGCAAACATGATATCAAGTAGCTGTTAGGTATAACAAGCTACCAACCATTTGCCTATAAAGACTTTCATCAGCCATTTCACTCCCATCTTCTTTGCTAAGTTTTTCATTTGCTGCAAGTGGAGTTGCAACAGGTTTGCAATCCTTTAATCCGAACTTCTCCAATAAGGTCCTTGCATATTTCTTTTGATGCAGAAAAATGCATCCTTCTGTTTGTATCACTCTAAGCCCTAAGAAATGATGCAATAAACCAAGATTGGACATTTCACATTTTCTCATCATCTCTGTTTTAAAATCATCCATCAATGCACTTGAACTTCCAATATATATAATGTCATCCACATACAAGGATACAATGAGAATTCATGCCTCAATTGCCTTGATACAGAGTTGCCTCACTTGGACTCCTATGAAAACCAAAATTGCAGAAATAAAAGTCAATCTCTTTGTACCAGGCCCTTGGTGCTTGTTTTAAGCCATACAAGGCCTTCTTGAGCTTGTAAACCTTGTCCTCCTTGCCTTCAATTACAAAACCAAGTGGCTGGTCTACATATACTTCTTCATTAAGAACCCCATTCAAGCATGCAGATTTCACATCAAGTTCGAACAACTTCCATCTTTCTGTGCAATAAGCCCAATTAGAGTCCTAATAGTGTCAAGCCTTACCACAGGGGCAAATGTCTCATTAAAATCGACCCCAGGCTTTTGAGAGTATCCATTGGCAACTAACCTTGCCTTATTATTCTGTATAGACCCATCTAGGTTCAATTTTGTTTTGTAGATCCACTTGACACCAACTACTGGTTTATCAAATGGTTTATCAACAAGTTCCCAAGTGCAATTCTTCTCTATCATGCCAATTTCTGCCTCCATTGCCTTATGCTATGACTCATCTTGTGCTGCCTCCTCAAAGTTCTTAGACTCAACAATGCACAAGTTGCATTTTGCATATACTTCTGTCAAGCTTTTGAACTTCAAATGAGTGTGATCATAGTCTTGGGGACCTGTGTTATTCTGCATTGAAACCAATCTTGAGCCATTTTCAATTGACTCACAAGCTTCAGATGTTGACTCATCATTTACATTATGTTTGTCACTTAAACTCCATTCTTCCCTTTGTTCACACATTTCTACTTCAGGCATTGGTATACTGATGGTCTTCTTAAATTGAGATTTCCAATCCCAGTAAGTATTTTCATCAACTATCATATCCCTTGACACAATTATCTTTTTTGACACAAGGTCATAAAGTTTATAACCTTTCTCACATGTGTCATATCCCAAGAAAATACATTTAGTACTGTTTTCATCAAGCTGTTGTCTAAGTTGACTTGGAATGTGAGCATAACATATAGAACCAAAGATCTTCAAGTGTTTGATTCCTAGCTTCCTCCCACTATATGCCTCAAAGGAGGTCTTCTTATCAAGAGACTTAGTGGGACATCTATTTAAGATGTACACTGTTGTGTTGATAGCTTCTGTCCAGAAATCAAATGGAACACCCTTCTCAACCATCATACACTTTGCCATTTCCACTATGGTTTTATTCTTCCTCTCAGCCACATCATTCTGCTGTGGTGTGTAGGCCACTGTTAACTATCTTTCCATGCGCATTTCTTCATAAAACTGTCTGAATTCAACAGATGTATACTCCTCTCCTCTATCACTTCTCAACTTCTTCAATTTGTAACCACTTTGTAATTCAATTGTGGCCTTGAATTTCTTGAATATGCTAAACAACTCAGACTTGTTTCTCAAGAAATAGATCCAACACATTCGAGTGTAATCATCTATAAAGGTAAGAAAATACCTATTCCCAGCCTTAGTAGTGATTTGCATAGTCCCACAGATATCTGAGTGAATAAGTTCTAGAGGAAGAGAAGCCCTCCATAATACTTCTTTGGAAATGTATCTCTGCAATGCTTCCCAAAGGCACACCCTGCACATATCTTATCTACTAACTTGAGTTTAGGCATTCCCAATACCATATCTTGGTCTTTGAGTTGCCTCAGACTACCTATATTCAAATGCCCTAGCCTCTTATGCAAAATTGCAGAAGACTAACGTACAGTAACTTTTAGGGAAATTTGCATCTCAGGTTTAAGTTTCAAGGGAAAACTCTTGTTCCCTTTCATTGGCATTTTGCCTACCAAATTTGACATAGAGCTATCATCATATATTGCAGCAGTTGTAGCACCAAAGACTAGAAAGTAACCATGTTCCATCATTTGCCTTACACTGAGCAAGTTTTCTTTTGAACGTGGAACGAACATCACTTCCTTGATATATCTTCTCCCCATTTTGGTTTCAACTACCAAATTTCCCTTGCCAATAACTTCAATAAGCTGACTAGTGCCCATTTTAACCTTAGCAGTCATTGTTCTATCAATGTCAACCAACAAATCCTTCATTCCAGTCATATGGTTGCTACATCCACTGTCTACATACCATGTGTCTTCACATTTCTTCACCATGGCATTATTGCAAACATAAAACACATTGTAGGAGTGTCATTGACTTGATTAACAAAGTTTACATGTTAGTTAGCCTTCTTCTTCTTCCCACTGCAATCTTTTGCAATATGCCCCAACTTATGGCAATTATGGCACCTAGGCTTATCCTTGAACCAACATTCACCAAAATGCAGCTTATCACAGTGTATACAAGGATTATTAGCTCATTCAAAGGTACCTGCAGCTTTTCCAGCTTGATTTGCAAGTTTATTATCCCATTTCTTCCACTTTGACTTCCAATTCTTCTGTGGTTTGAACCCTTGATTCCCATTGTACTTATTTTGTTTTAAAGTCAATTTTAAGACTAACAAATGCCTTCTCAGTGTGAATCTCATCATGCCTATCAATTCTTTGTTCATACCCCTTTAGAATAACACAACATCTTGATTATCAACAGTGTCTAAATCCCTAGTATTTTCAATCACAGAAGCAATACTATCATACGATCTAGGTAAGCTTATCAGCAACTTTTGAACAACTCTTTGATTGCTAATATCTTCACCATAACTCCTCATTTGACTAAGTAAATCAAATAGCCTAACTAGATATGTAGAGAAAGCTTTATTTTCACCCACTTCTAGTATATTCAAAATCACGGTGTAAGCCTTGGAGTTTCACAGCTCTTAGTTGTTTATCTCTCACAAATTCTTGCTTCAGGACATTCTAAGCTACGTGTAGTCTCTTGAATGGCGATTCTCGGAAAGATCTGATCGGAAACCGCCCCTTGGATGATTCCAAGTGCCTTTACATCTTTGACAATGTTCTCCCTCACCAACTTGTTCTCAGCTTCAGTGAGTTCTTCATCCTTCTTCACTGGAGTAGCAAAACCCTTTTCGCCAACATCCTAGAGTTCATGAGATCGAAATATGGTCTTCATCCGAATCTGCCAGAAATCGAAGTTGTCTTCATTGAATACCAGTGCTCGAAGATCAGCACCACTTGACCCAGCCATATGAGACTCGATTTGATATCACTGAGATTTCTTCTCTGAATTTTCCTTCAGCAACAAAGCTCGACAATCAATTCGAGTTCTTCGCTGCACTCTTCATAGATTCACGCCCAGTTGCAGATGATGCAACTTGGCTCTGATACCATGCTAGATTGTGAGATTTTGTACTATGATTCAAATGGATCTAAGAAAGATATCTAGAAGAAGGATTGAATAATTTCAGAGAGCTCTCCAGTGATGGAAGCCTCACATAAATTTCATTGAATTACTCTCTCTCCCTTTTACATAGCAAAACGAATATTACCGTTGCACCAAGGAGGGAATATTACCCTTCTCTCTCCTCTAACAGAATGAAAACAATCTCAGCCATTCATGTCATCTATCCTATGAGATAGTTACATGTGTCACTCAACACCACTTACTCTAACTTAATCTAGAGCATCCATTTGGAATGTAATCCAAGGGCTCTGATTAAAAACAAGTAAATTGAATAAACTTATTTCAGCTAAAATCACTTAAATACTAACATTATAGCACCATCAGAAATCAACTGCAACAAAATGGTATTGTGGGTTTTAAAACCTAATGAAAATACGAAATGTCAAGAAAAAATGGTCTTTGATAACTCCAACTGGCCAGTAACATAATATTTGTTCACCGGATAAGTGACTGGTCACACAGAAAACTGAATTGAACTAAAATTTAATTTCAAATTCCAAGGACAAGGAGCAAAGCATGACAAAGTGTGATCAATTAAAAACAATTTTCAGTATAAGAATACAAATAAGCAGAAGTTTCTGACTAACATTCTTCAGGTGTAGCTTGCGCTTCCATGACAGAATCTTCTTCTGGCTGTGAGTCGGTGTTTGCAGGCTTTTCTGCATTCATCACTGAAGGGTATTCCCAAGTCCTCCTGCTGACGTCCATTCTTGGTAAATGATCATTTACCTCGTAAGTACTGTAATAAGAAGTACTCTCCGGACCAGATGGTAAAAACTTGTACGAACTCATGTTCATTGACCAGTATGCACTTTCCTGGACACACAGCATGTAAAGATTAGCATTTCTGCAAATACTAAAATTTCAATTCATGAAAATAATACAGTATTTCACTCAGTAAAAATGGTAACCATAGCTTCTGAATATTTGTAATGAAAACTCAAAGTTGACACTCAGAAGGGGCAATAATACATTTCAGCTTCCCCAGCTCATTCCGATATCTCATGGATTCCAGACAAAAGATTAAAGCAAATGCATCTGAACAAACACCAGCTTTCCAAATTTACAAGCAAGATGGATCTAGAACAATCTTATGAGGCGGCGAACAACATGTCATCACAGAATAACTTTCACAAGAAAATAACACATAAAAAATGGAAAAAGCAAACATGCCTGATCATGCATCAGCATGGCGTGACCATAATTCATCGGTACATGAGAAAGACCGTCAAAGAAACCCATGAAGCCTTCGGTAGGTGTGTAAGAAAAGCCGGTGTCTAGGTATTGTCCATTCTCATTCATTTTTGCACCAATTATCAAACCGAGATTCACATAAACTAGCTACAAAACGGAACCGAATCTTTCAGTACTTATGCTGAAAAATGGAAAGAAAAAAAAAAAACAAAAAACTTTCACATAAATTCATCTTTGCGTATATATTTATATGTACATTGTAGCACTATCCTCATAGACAGAGAACTTTCACTATAAATTCAAAAGAAAATTTTACTTTAATAATTTGTGACAAATTACAACATATGTTCTTAAAATTTGCAAAATTTAGGGCAAAACGTGGACATGGACATGGACATTCTCAGAAATGGTGAGGCAGAATATAAAGCAAAATTTAGGGCAAAACATGGACATGGACATTCTCAGATTCATTTTGTTTTCTTTGCCTTCCGCTTTGATTCTCTCGGTAGCCAAACGCATGACAAGATTGTGTAAAGAAGCAGAAGCGGTACCTTACTTTTAAGCCAAAACTCCCTTCACATTTTGCTGTGAAGCAAAAATCGCCAGCTCGGAGGATAAGTAAGAGAAACTGTAGTCTTCTTTCTTTCTAAGTTCAAATTTTCTTCCCCTTAATTTCTTGAGAAAATTTGCTTCAACTCAGAGAGAGATATTTGAGTTTGCACTTTACACACACACACACATACATATATATATATATATATATATATACACAGAGAGGGAGAGAGAGAGAGAGAGTACTGTCTCTGATACTGAGAGGAGAGGAGAGAGAGAGGCTTTCTCTGTTGTGTTTGAGTTTCTCTCTAGACTTGTATTGTGTTATCCCTTGAGTTTCTCTCTAGAGTTGTATTGTGTTATCCTTTTTTTTTGTGTGCCGCGTTTGGCTTTTGTGCAGAGGAGCAGCTAAATTTGATATTTTCACGGACACGCTTCCCTTCTGAGTTCTGTGTTTTGTTTTGTTGTCTCTGGCTAGCTCTACCACGCCAACCTGTTATTAAACAAGATTACAAAGGGAATTGTTATTGGCATTCCAAAAATCTCATTCTACACTTCAAATTTGCTATATTTAGAGAGAAAAATACACTGGTGAGGAGTGTTGAATGAGATTTTTGAAGTGCCAATAACACTTCCCTTACAACAATCCTCCTAAATCCTATTTGCTAGCGCTGTCTCTACAGTCTACTCTATGCTACACCATTTCACTTTATGTAATTAATACTTGTATTTATATAGGACGGCCTATGGACTACTTTCTCTATATACCGGGGTACATAATATGCAATGTTTTTATAAACAATTACGTTGAAAAATGTTTGGAATAAAGTTGATAAATCTAGCAGTTCACTAAAACGGTGTATCACAACATCATGCATTGTGGAGCTTTTAATCCATGATTATGATGTTTATCATAGTTTGATGTGATTACGGAGAACGAGATATTTATATTTTGCTAAGTTGTGTTTTTAATTTGACTAATTTTATTACGTGTTTCAATTCTTTAATCATTTCTGTTCAATTGCATATATCTGAACAACGAGCGGTCTATGTGCGAACATTATCTTCAATTAAGCGTAAACAATCGAAATTGTTTTGGTATTAAAACACAATGACTAAATTGACATGTTTATTTATAACACATGAACTAAAATTGAAGTTAAAAAAAAAAAAAAACAAACAAAAATTAGAACCCTCTTTCACTTTTGCATCTTTATAAAATTAAAAAAAATTGAACTAAAAAGCTCTCCTCAGCCTTTAGTGATTCGAAACAGTCGTTACTTGTGGACAAATTTGATAGTCTCAGGCCATCTTCAACCGAAAAGTCCAAAGGACCAGAGGGCCGAAAATAGCCCAAAAACCATCTCCAGCCGAGGGCTAGGCCAGAGGGCTGTGGAATCTGAGAGGGCCCCATGGAATCGGAGAGGGCTAAAGGGTTGGAGCCAGCCCGAGGCTGGCCAGAAAATAGAGCATTCCTGTCGGTTATAACCGACAGGAATATATTTATATTAAAAATTAAATATATTCCTATCGGTTATAACTGACAGGATTGCTTAACAAAAAAATTTGAATACAACGGCTAGTAAGCTAGCCGTTGTATTCAATTTTTTTGTTTTTTTTGTTTTTTTTTAGGTTTTTGGGCTTATTTATTTATTTTTTTTAATTCTTAAAAATTCTAATTTTTTCCTATAAATACCTAAACCATTCATTAAAGTTAAGTTCTAATTTTTTTGGTTTTTTTGGCCAGTTATCGTTGTAATTTTTAAATTTAAGTTGTAGTTTTTAAATTTAAATAATAAATTATGTTTTGCCCTTTGACCCTCGGTTGGAAACGATTTTTTGTGACAGGACTAAAACGAGCCCTATGACCCTTTAGCCCTCGGTTGAAGACGGAGGCAAATATGGTCATGTACTATTCATTAAAATATTAATATCTTGGAGAATCTTGGAGGGCCAGAGGGCTAAAATGAGCCCTCTGGCCAGCCATCGGTTGGAAATGGCCTCAAAGTTTATACTTTAGATTGGGCTGCTGGATCCTTTTTCTAGGAGTTTTAGAGATTCCGTAATTGTGATCGTTCATCGTACATCGTGCAGTAAGTTTTCGTTGGATACTATTCATATTTAATTTTAAAATTTGAAATTATTTCTGACTGCACAATGTACGATGAACGATCACGATTACAAGATCCCTATGATTCTCAAGAAAAGGATCCGACGAGGATTCTTTTCCTAAGATTGGAAGGAGGTAAAGAAAATTAGGAAAGAAGAAAGTTTTTAGGGATGGTTGGCATTGAGTGATTGACCAAGGCTTGGCAGAGGGAGGGGTAAAAGCCGTTTTTACCGCCGGTGAGATCTGGTGGTGGGGGGCCGCGGCACCTACCGAAGATCCGTCTCTTTCTTCAATTGAATCTTTGCCGTACATCTCAGTTCAGAACAGCGCTTGAAACAAATCTTGAAGGTTCCTGATCCCTACAATATGTTCAACTAAAAGAAAAAAGTTGTTCGGTCCCTGTTCCCCAAAAAAGTGCAACAAGATAAGGTTAATTAATGTGAAAAATATCTCCTTCCATACAACACTATATAAACAAATAGTCAGTTACCACATTGGTAGGAATATTTTGAGTTTTTGTATAATGACGTGAGCTTGAACTTCATCGGTGACTAATCTAACATCTAATTTAATTACTCTCGTTTTTTTTTAGTGTAATTGGGAGCAACTTATGTCATAATGAGTTCACTATCATTTGACATTTCAATTTATTAATAATCAGTCAATAGTCTTTCAGTCCAATAATGCATTCTCATACGAAGAAAAACTTTGCATTATTGGGACTAAGACCCTATATGGCGGCAAATTTGTTATATGTTGTTGAATAAAGTAAAAAGTATCACATCGGCTTTTTACAAAACAAATTACAACTTATATAATATAGCTTTATTTCTAATTACATCGAGATCTTTTGCATAAGTGAGAACAGTATCAATGCAATTAGTGCTGGACTGATATCCGTATCGCTTATCATGGTGTGAGTTGGTTGGGGTACCAATTTTATCCTATGGCGATGAATCTATTTCGAGTCGTTGGTATTAAGGCATAAGATTGTTTGGATTGTAAAACTTTTATTATATCACTCTATAGTTTTAGAGTGTCATGGCGTTTTTCTTTGAAATGTGAGTGTGAAAAGCCCAAATTTCAAGGCTCCCTAGAGCAAGAAACATATAGTATAAATTTTCACCAACAAATGTGACACAATTTGATTACTATAAATGAATAAAACATGCATCAAATTCCACTTCATTGATTTCTAAGTTCGAAATTGTGATGATTTTAAATAATAAATAGGTAATGTCTTTGGGATGAGCAACTTAAATAGAAAGGATTTGTTGTCACGTAGAGTCTCGATTCAACAAGACATTGTCATGTAGAGGCATATGACAATGCATTATTACAAGGATGCTAAGCGTGATGGTAAACCTATTTCATGTAAGTCTTCTTCCATTGGGAAATTATCTACTTTGCTAATTTGAATAAAGTCTAGAGAATCCATAAGTCGTATGTTCATTAATAAAAGTGAGAAGCTTTGAGTTCGATTCTCATTAAAAGGTATTTGAACCAGATTTATACGATTAGTCCATTATGTGATTTAACTTCATCTTTTATTTCTTAGTGTAAATAATATCATTGTATTAAAAAACCATAAGTCAACTTTTCACTTTTGAATGATGCCTTAAGTAGTCATTACAAACTTTATTATGTATTTAATTTTGTCTAAGTCATTCGTTTATTGGTTTCTTTAAAAGGCAAAGGTATGGCTGAGTATATATATGGGTCCATTGAAAGCTTTGTTTCCACGCAATACAAAATAATATAATAGCATTTTGATTGAACCATTGGCAAGGGTTATTGTTCTAGCACACATATAAAAAGGGAGCATTTTTACTTACCACCATTTAGTGTGGTGTATGCTCACTACCCTATTTATCACTGTTAAATGAGTTTGAATTTGGAGATTCGTGTAGTGGATAAGCACAAATCTCAAAATTCAAACTCATCTAACGGTAATAAATAGAATGGTGAGTATACACCACACTAAATGGTGGTGAGCAAAAATGCACTCTAAAAAATGGGGCAAAATATTTTAACTTGAATAAGTCAATACTTCAACTAATGAAAGAATCTTGTGCAAAACCACAATAGAACAACTATAAGAGCAAGTCCACCCCTACCTAATTATTTTGACAATCGAGCAATTGAATTCCCCAAAAGCCCAATAATCTTATCCACTCCAGCCTAATCAGTCAGGCCACAGGTGGCCTTAAGACCACTGAACTGAGGAGTCATCCATGAATAGCCCGACCTTGTGCCTGAGGTCATGTGACATCAGGACGACGTCATCCTGTTGTCACTTACATTATAAGTTTTTTGCACCAAGCACGTGCACTTCATGCGAGTGTGAGACGAGTGCTTAGACAAAATGTAGGCGGTGGGGCCTGTGCTGTGAAATCCCATTCCTGAATTTCACTATTATAATCTACGTATTTGTATCATTGAGATTTTATATTATTTTTCAGGAATTTATATTAATTTATTTGAATTTGGGTTTTAATTAAACTAGTTATGAGGGTAGAAGTTTCGAAATTAATTATTTAAATTCCGTAGACCTTTTAAGGTCATAATTTATATTTTCGAATACAGCTCGATCTCACGAACGCATAGACAAAAACCGTACATGAAATGGAGTTATAATGAAGAAATTAGAGACGTTTTAGTTGTTCGAAATAAATGTTTAGAAGCTGCCAAGTGGTAGCAAGGGAGAGGGGAGAAAGGAGAGAGTGCGGGAGAGAAAAGGAGAGGAGCAGAACAATCAGAGGAAAGAGCAAGGAGAGGAAAGGAGAGAGACCCGAGTTGGGTCATTTTGGACCCGCGAATGATCATTTTTGACCCGACCATATCTCCTTCATCAGACTTCCGTTTTTGGTGATCTTGGTGTCCATGGAAAGCTCTTGATGAGTCCTACATCCCTGTAGTGTTAGATTTCCATTTTTCTTTTCCATTTTCTAGGTCGAAGCCACAAAGTGCCGAGGGTTTTCCGGCGAGTTTTCTCATGTTACGGTGATTTCGACAATGATTACCATCGATCACCATCACTAATAGACTCCCTTCAACCCCTGGAGCAAGGCCTAAGCATTAGATGAGGCGTCGGAGTTCGTTTTGGCGATGAATCGAGAAACACCCATTTCTAGGTCTTCCGGCGGGTTAGAGGGCAATTGGAGCTTTTCCAGGCCAAATTGGACTTGGCCACAGGTATGAAACTTGCTCCACTCACTGAGATACATTTTCCTATAAAATTTTTTAATTTTTTAAAATAGTTGAATTTTCCAGCAAGTCGGGACGGTCGACAGCCAGCCGCGGCGGCGAGTGGCCAGTGGGCCGACGATGTCTTTCTATGTCCAATTAGAAGCCCTGAATTCATAATTGATATCCGTATGAAGTGATTTGATTGTTTGAACTTAGTTTCATTATGATACATCACTTGATCAAAATTTGAATCGATGATCCGACCGTTGGATCATCACCAAACTTTAATGCGTTATAGAACCTAATATTTGAGGATAGCTAGAACTGATGGATCGGGAATCTGACGTATGGATCTTCCTGAATTGGATTTCTAAGTTAGTAAAGTTAATTGTTAACCGCCACCTAATTCTAGCAATTAGCCTGTACTAATCTCATCACTTGGCTCAGGGTGTAGTACCCATAAATCGAAGGAAAGACATTAAATGGATTTACCATAACATGATGTTTTGATCCAATAATGTCATGTTTTTCTCCACATCCACATGACAATGTATATTGGACTCAAACTCTACAATAGGCTACTAACGCTTCCATTTCCAATCAAATTAGTTCACTTCAACTTTCAAATTAGGCCACTAACGTTATCATTTGTCAAAAAAATATAAAACTTTCAAATTAGGCACAAAAGTAATGTAACATTCAACTTTCTTTCTCTCTTTTTAATCCAACACATGTATTAAGGCAGGCAGCAGTTGGGACCAGGAAATAAAAAGAAGAGAACCCGTTGTTCCCTAGAGCTATATATTACTTCCCTAAATTAAATAAGTTGGTTTTTTGGGGTCAAAAAGCTCATTGCATATGTATATATAAATAAGATCAAATGCTGGTTGTGGTGGATTGAGTTCTCTTGGACCATGCTGGCACATAGGGCCTTGTACTAGACGCAATGAATTCATGGAGCTTCCAACAAAAAAGCTGGTCAAAGTTAAACGTAAAAGGCTAAGTCTTAACCATGATTATAATATAATCATAACTGGATATGTGACATTACTTTTTTACATAACTTTTGACACATACTTTTTGGAGCAACTTCTAATGTATCTCAATGATTCGAACTATTTAATTTTTAGGTCTTCCCTCAAAAAACATATCTACCAACAATCACCCAAATTTGAAACCATATGAATGTTATATTAAGGGATTAGGGTTTCTTTGTAGAACTGTATTTTTCCATTTTCTTTACTACAAAATAAATGTCTTTATTGGTTTAAATTTGTCTAATTTTTTGCAAGAATGATCTATGATGATGTTATAAAAGATAAACTGTTCGGATTGTTAAAATATATTACAGAGTCGGCCATAAAAATGTGTGTCAAAATTGTGTAAAAAAATAATGCCATAGATCCGCTATTTATAATTATAATGGTTGAGGCTTAAACTACTGAGCGATTAGACTATATTAGTAAGAGATGAACAATAAAAACATTTGATAAATGTATTTGAAATGACTAGACTCAATGCACAAAGGAATGTGCATACGAATGGTTGAATGAGTATTTTAAAAATGCTCTGTTTAGCGGTTTTTGATATTCATGTAGTGTATTGAATTCTTTTATCTCTCGGTCTAATATTTTGTTACATATTTCTACCTAAATTCGCCTAAATGCCTGTCCAAACATTTAATTAAGGGCTCTTTGGTTCGTGTAATTAGAGGTTTAAGGAGGCTTATGATATTGTATTCTCATGTTTAGTAAGCACATTTAGACACGTCAACGATTGAGAACTTCCAATATGATTTATCCGAATAAGACAGAAAATCTGATTATAAATGAATTCGAATATGAATTTTGATCCAATTCAACTTAATATTAACCTATTATTTGATTTATTCATTATCTTACAAATAGTGTGTAATCGAAGTTGAAGATTTTTTATGCATTCAAAATACACTTATTCACTAGTTTATGTTTTACAATGTGAGAAGTTCTATTTTAACATAGATAAATATATTAAAAGAATGATGTTAGCAATAATATTATGAACTTTTCTAGATCATAAATTAGATCCGACGAGGATTCAAGTCACTTTGAAATCGATGTTTTTGGCATATGGATCTATACGTCAAATCCGACGATATAGATACAAACCAACTTGATAATCCCATTATAATGGACCCGAATATAGATCAAAATTGATCGGATCCGTTTATAGATCTAAGATTGTTCAAGAATAGTGGCGTTGAGTTTCTCGACCCTTTGCCTTAGGATTAGTCAGTTCTATTTCTCGATATCCTTGAAGATGAAATACCTTTGACATGGGCTTTTACGAGGAAGGAGGGAAGCTAAAACCCTTGGGTACGAAGACACGTGAATGAATCAATGATCTTCCATTTCAGTTAGGTAAGAGTAGAATGGGAGTAATGCTAGAGACACCAAGTTTCGGCTTCATCACATTGATGAAAAGAATTTAGAATCACTTCCCTTTGACAGTATGCAAAATTTCAAAAACAAACATTTAAGCTCAATAATTGGACATGATTGAAAGAAGAATGATGAATCAGGGTAGATTTCATAAACTAGAAAAAGCAAACAGAAACACGCATAAATAACTAGCAAATCACATAAATGAAACTTCAAGATGAATGGAATTTTTCACCACTCAAATAATCTGGTTTATGGGAAACAAAACTCAATCCCGAAGTAAAATTCGGTTTGGGATTAACTCCCCCTATAACTGAATTATTTCAAGAAAATTTTGCCGAAATGAGTTCTTCAAAAGCTCAAAAAAGATTTTCATCACCATCTAAAAGCTATATGGCTTGGGAAGAAAAATATTCTTAACCGGAACCAGATCCATACTTCTTGCCAAACACAAGCAGCTGAAGCTTGTCGTAACCAGAGAGCACACCAGCACCAGCAATGGCACGGAGGATGTTAGCACCAGCACCCTTGAAGAGAGACTTGGCACCCTCGTTCTTCAAGATTTGTTGGAAGGCATCCAGGAACTCTTGTACTTGACGGCTTCACCGGAGGTCATCATCATTCTTCTGCGGACAGTGTCAATTGGGTAGGATGCAAGACCAGCACCATTGGTGATGAGCCAACCGAGGGCAAAGCTAGCGAAGAAACTATCCTGTAGTTTTCAAAACAAAAAAGCAACATGTCACACAACTGAAGGCATATAGCATTCTTTAAAAACCAACATAAATAGAAACTTCATACAATTCTTTGTAATGCTTCGCAAAGAAAGCATTAGAATAGAGCGAAGCCAAAAATAATAAACAGAAGAGCGGACACATCATTAAACCTTTTGCAAAATTAATAGTCCTTTCTCAAAAGGGAAATGAATGACTGACATAAGAAATATTATGCCACAACAATATGCACACATACAAGATATTCAACAATTACACACAACGTAATAAAAAAACCAAAATTGAGCTAGCAACCAACGTAAACAAAGCCAACACCATCATAACAATATATAACCATGAACAAAAAGGCAAGTGAATAAATAAAAGTAATTCACTAACCTGCAAGCCTCCAGTCAGGACAACAGGCTTCAGTGAATCGTACAGTCCAAAGTAGAGACCACGGTAGACAATAATTCCAACACAAGAGATGTTGAATCCACGGTAAAGACCGGCAATTCCATCAGATTTCAATGTCTTCCTGTAGACATCAACCAGACCATTGAATTGTCTTTCTCCTCCCTTCTTTGCAGCTTTAGCATCATTAGCCAAACGAGTACGAGCATAATCCAAAGAGTAGACAAAGAAAAGAGAAGAAGCACCAGCAGCACCTCCTGAAGCCAAATTACCAGCAAACCATTTCCAATAACCGTCCCTGTCTTTCTTGAAGTTGAACAGCCTCTTGAAGTAATCTTTGAATGCAAAGTTCAAGGCCTACAACAAATCCAGGTAACGATTTTAGTACAAGTACGCATCAAAAGTTTTCTTTGCCAATGGAACATTTAGTTAAAAAATAACATCACATACCTGAGTGGGGAAGTAACGGATAACATTGGCAGTGTTCCCTCTCCACAATGAACCAAAACCCTCTTCCTTGATTGTACGGCTAAAGCACTCACCAATGCCCTTGTAGGGTTGAGACAAACGACCAGTTTTGATCATCTCGTCCTGGTTCTGAATCAACAGCTTGACACGCTCAATTGGGGCAGCAGCAGTTTTAGATACAGCAGCAGAGACTCCACCCATGAGAAAATCAATAAGAAAGTGGCCTTTCTCTGCAGGGGCTTGAACAAAGATAGGAGATGCAGTTGATGGAACCAAAGACATATCAGTGGTAGCTCTGCATGCTGGCATGAAGGGATACTGCAATGCAGCATTAGTGTAGTTCCCATATGCACGTCTTTGGTACATCCCTGGTCTTTGGAAGCCATTATCGTAACCCTGGATAGATTGCTGAAGGAGCTGGCCAGCTACCTTCTGGACGACAGAAGGATGTTGAACCTGATCAACCATTGTCACTTGCCCTACAAGAGTGTGCATATACCATATCAGAAACAGAATCTACCACCAACATTATGATATACTTGACCAAAACTAACTGACATCATTTATGCCTAAGAGCATTAAGTACACTATAAAACCAGTTATAAAATCCTTTGTACTCCCAGATAGACAGATACAAATAGAGGACGAGCCTCGATCATCAGGTCTATTGACATCAAATATCAGAAAACAATGAAATATATGACACAAAATGATCTCAAGAGGTAGCAGATGATCTCAACATCACCAATCGATATAACAGCGGAGAAATTAAAAACCATATCATCCGAAATAACATTCAATTAACATAGGTCCGACCAAACAGTTCAGAATTTTTAAGACTACAAAAAGAACCATTTCTTTGTTACCAAAAATTGACAATTAATTATTCGACATCGCAAATAAGCATCCAAAAAAAATCAGAGTTACCCATTTATAGATTTACCAAGAGTATTCACTTTAAAATCTCAAAAACTTCCAATTAACAACAGAAAATAATCACAAACTTCAAAAACCAATCAGAACCGTCAGATCTGAAGGATCTGGATCTACCATCCACAAGTAAGCAAATCAATACACTTCCACCATAGAAATGTAGTACAAAATCAGACCTGACAACGATGAACAGATATGAAACAGTAAAAACATACAAATCGAGCAGATTAAATCTCACTGAAACAAGCCGCAACTAATCAGATCCACAAAAACAATTAATCGATTAAAAAAATCACCTTTGCAAATCAAAATTACAGATCTGGGAAAAAGAAAAAAAATGAAAATAATTGAAAAAAACCCTCAAAAAATCTCAAAAATCTGCGAGATATAGACAAAATTCAGATCTAAACATAGCAAGAGAAAGAGAGAATTTAGTTATACCTTCGGTGGTGGTGGCTGCGAGGCGTCTCCGCTTTGAACTCTACGCTGAAATGCGCAAAGACAAAAGAGAGACAGAGAGCGAGAGCGAGAGAGGTGGGGAGGAGACGCCTCTTTGGAGAGAAATGGGACCTTTTTATTGGCTGACGGCTGACCCATCAGAAGCGAATAACTGGGAATTGCTCAAATCGCAGCCGTTAACTGTTCGATCTGACGGATGATATTTCACGTGAGAAGGATGGGAACTGTCTAAATAGACGGCGCCGTGACGACTAAGTAAATGTAGGCTAAGCATTACTAGGAATTTGGAAAAGTATGTGTCAGCCTGGAATATGGGCCGACTCGAATGAACGGTTTTGATTTTTTTTTTTTATGAAAAAGAGAGTTGGCCTATATTCCAATTGAATAAAAATAAAATATACACATCATTTTATTTTTATTAACAAAACTGTGGTCAATAACTAAATTGAGAAAATTGTGTATTACTAGGTCAAAAAATTATTAGCTTCTGAATTTTGATAGAGTGGTTCCTCCTACACTTAAGTTTCGTCTTTAGGTATCCATCAATTTTATTAAAAAATAAAATTATTCTAGCTATATCTAAAATTATCTAAAATTACCACAAAGAGTTTAGTGATTTTTTAAAGAAAACAATTATTTTCTTTGGACATTTATAGGATTTAGAAACAAATAACGTGGTAACTAAGCATAAATTGAGTCTCCAAAGAATTATGCCATCAGCGGAAATTGCCAAATTAAAGAGAAACCCTTCATAATTAATAAAGGGAAATGGAGTAGTCCAAATAAAATGAAAAGTGGGTGTTCAAAGAAAAAATAAATTAAAAAAAAAAGGAAACGAAAGATATTCTAGAAAGTTTAGTAAATTGTTTTAAGTCTCCAAAAGTTTGTGAGAGGAAATTAGTTGTCTAGAAATAAAACTTCACAAAATCACTTATTTTAATATTGTCCTAGTATTTTCATTGATAGATCTTTTAATTAAGAGCCCATATACACTTGAAGGCTTGAAATTCATTACGAGCCCAAATAATTTTGAAGGCCCAATTGTCACGATAAAAATTTGAGAATGAAAAATGTAATTGGATGAATGCTACCTATATATGTTTTTTTTTCTTTCCATTTCTTACATCTTTCACTCATAACTTGACGTGCACAACAAATAAATCGGAATGAAAACAAAACTAATTCCTATTAAAACAATGTACAATTAGGAAAAGTTGAAATCTAAACCATTTCCATTATCAAATTACCCTTATACAAAATAAGTTATATTTTTGATCAAATGAAATACAACACATGGTTCTAATCCTCGTATTAATCAAGATTATATGGTTCTAATTTTTTTTTTTTTTTGTGCACATACAATCTTTATGAAAAATTATATACAAATCAAGATTAAATTATAGTTAAATGAATGAACTAATGAATTCTGATAAGTGAAATATAAATTAATAAACAGGTTTCTGGAGAACAGATTAATAAACCGCACACCCTTGAGAAAAGAGTTATTCAATTTAAACACAATCCTCCATCTAAGCTCACCCTTCTGTAACTCTTACACCTCATAAACTCTATGCGGATAGCTTGCTATAGTTGACACTCCGAACGATCACATTTTGTCTTGTTACCCTCTCATTTGAGTCGAGCTACTTAGTTACCCTCTATTATGAGGCACGAGCTTGATAACCACATAGTAATATCCTTTCAAGCACTCCTACGGGAATAAAATATTCATTTTTTTGTCGACAATCAATATAGAAAGTATTTCTCCTGAAATCTTTGCTCATAACAAAAAGAAAATCTTCAGTCGCTTCATCTTTCTCCCTCAACAAAAACACGATCTCAATTCAATTAACTCAACCGTGAGAAGTGGGAATTGTTACTTTTCATGATCATGAAAATTTTGCTCTTTCATATTTTAAGTTAAATTGATAATATATGGAACAATTAAAGTAAAAATAAACATGGAAATATGAAGGAGTACTGAGTCGAATAATTGACAGGCAAAACATCCCAATCTGCTTTGGGTGTGACATCCCACATCGCCCAGGGGAGTGATCCTTATATGTATATTCTCATCCCTACTTAGCACGAGGCTTTTTGGGAGCTCACTGGCTTCGGGTTCCGTAGGAACTCCGAAGTTAAGCGAGAATGGGGCTAGAGCAATCCCATGATGGGTGACCCATTGGGAAGTTGCTCGTGAGTTCCCAAAAACAAAACTGTGAGGGAATGGTAAGCCCAAAGCGGACTAAGGGTATTTCTGCAACAAGAGTAAATTGTGGTAGTGGTTTCTTAACTTTAATCAAATTAGAGCAATAATTTTTTAACTAAAAATCTATTATCATTGATATTTCAATTCATCAAAATGTGTCGTTATAATCATTTTCGTCAACTTCATTATAATTTTGTCAAAATAAGTTATGTTGGAATGACCATTGCTACAATTGGAGTTCCTCAACTCATCAAAACGTGTAGCTATGATTATTTTCGTCAATTTCGTCAGAATTTCGTTAAAATGAGTTATGCTGGAAGGATCATTGCTACAATTAGATTAAAGTTGAAAGGCAATTTCTTCAGTTATATTAAAGTTGAGGAACCAATGGTAATGAATTTTCAGTTGATGAACCATTGTTTCAATTAAATTAAAGTTAAAAAAATCATTACAACAATTTATGAAACAAAAGTGGTGAATTAAGAAAATATTAAAATTAAAACTTTTTAATTGGGGTAAAGATGACTGTTTAAACAGAAAAGTTAAAAAAGAGGGAGTGAAGTTTACTGGGAGCGGAGGGGGTTCTCAAGCGAACAAAGGCGGGAAGTTGCAACCACCTCCGAAAATGGCAACCATGGCGGCGGAAGAAAACCCAAAGCAGAAACAGGAACTTGCAATGGGTGAGGAAGAAGACGACGACGAACATGGCGCCAAGGAGGCAGTACTCCAAAAGTACTTCCTTCAAGAATGGAAGCTCGTCAAGTCCATCTTAGACGACATTGTTTCCAATGGGCGGGTCTCCGATCCCTCCGCTCCCGCAAGATCCGATCCATTGTAACGCTCTCTTCCATCCCTCTTGATATTTGCTGCATTTTTCAAGATTGAATTTTTGGTTTGAACCCATTTGGAATTTACTGTTATTAGACAATAATACCATTTTTTTTTCCCTTTAATTACTTTGTGATTAGAGACAATTTTAAGTGAATAGGATGTGAAATTAATTTGCTTTTTTGAAGTTTTTATTTATTTATTTTTTTATTTATCAAGACACCCGTTTTAGTGCTGTAAAATGAATGTGTTTTGGATTTGTGGGATGCACCCAATTGCATGTATTTAGGAATAGGGGTTTCTGATTGGACCCGTTTTGATCAATTCAGAGGTGAGCTAGTGATTACACTGCTCCGAGTTGGTTTCTTAGTTTTTCTTTCAAGGCATTATTCGATGAGCGAAAATGTTTTCTACACTAAAAATTTGCTATTTGTTCCTTATTTGTATGCAGATGGACAAGTATCAAGAACAGGGCCAGCTAGTTGAACCGTACCTGGAGAGCATTGTTACCCCGCTCATGTTTATTGTCCGCTCTAAAACAAGCGAATTAGGTGTAGCTTCGGATGAAATTCTTGAAGTAATTAAACCTATATGCATCATTCTTTATTCTCTGGTCACAGTTTGTGGATACAAGGCAGTTGTCAGGTTCTTTCCACATCAAGTCTCGGACTTGGAACTTGCTGTGTCTCTCTTGGAGAAGTGCCATCACACAAAGTCAGTGTCATCACTGCGTCAGGAAAGTACAGGAGAGATGGAAGCTAAATGTGTGATGCTTTTGTGGCTGTGTATACTCGTGTTGGTTCCGTTTGATATCTCCACTGTTGATACTAGCATTGCAAACAACAGTAATCTTGGAAAACTTGAGCCAGCTCCTCTGGTATTGAGGATAGTAGGGTTCTCCAAAGATTACCTTTCAAATTCAGGCCCTATGCGTCCTATTGCTGCTTTGCTGCTCTCGAAGCTTCTAACACGCCCAGACATGCCAAAGGCTTTTTCCAGGTTTCTTACATCTCGTACATAGGTCATAAAATGTTGCATACAACTGCCAACTATAGCATTGCTTGCGCATATGATAAAAATTGATTCGAATTCCAGCTGAGTGCGAGCTGTGATTACACCCTAATATTTATGGAATATAACCTTCTGGCCAAGAGAATATGAGTTAATCCTCTCTTGTTTTTGTTTCTGCATCACTATAAAT
Source organism: Pyrus x bretschneideri (assembly GCF_019419815.1). Lineage (NCBI taxonomy): Eukaryota > Viridiplantae > Streptophyta > Magnoliopsida > Rosales > Rosaceae > Pyrus > Pyrus x bretschneideri. The sequence continues at coordinate 5,626,205 of NW_025999546.1, forward strand.
TTGTTAATTTTTTTTGGAGACTTAAAATTTATTACTGGTTCTACAGCTAATGCTTTGAATATAAGATAGTACGAACACTTGATGTCAAGTAACTTAGAATGTGATAAATTTAATATGAATACTCAACCTTAAGTACTTATACATTACACACACATACTGATGTGCATGTTTCTGTGATAATTTCTTTCTTAGCTGTTAGTTGTAATTCTAGACCACTCTTATTGCTGCATTTGCTTACCTTTTTCATATACATTTTCTTCTTCAGCTTTGTTGAATGGACACACGAAGTACTATCTTCTCTGACAGATGATGCCATCAATCATTTCCGGTTACTTGGAGCTACAGAAGCACTGGCTGCTATTTTCAAGGTTTGCTTTTACTTCTTTGTAGTTCATATGATCTGAACCCTAACATAGTTTGCACTTTAGTTGAGAAAGCTTATGTCTAAGGACCAATAACTGTGACCCTTGAGCAAGTATGATGATTTTTAAGAGGATTGCAAGTTGCATATTGCATTTATGTTTTTGATTCTCTAAACTGATATGTTTATTTATTTATTTATTTTCTTTAACTTTTCAATGGAAAATTCAAGTTACAGGGTAAATCCCTACTATAACTCAGTTTGGGTTAGACCAAATTAACGAGATTCTCTTTAAAGTTTTTCTTGCTGGAAGTTTTTGTTGTTGTTTTTCAATAATTGGACTGTTTCTCTGGACCATGCATAATATAACATCTAGTGGCCTCTTTATTTCATGGGATTGTTGCGATGTGAAGATATGCATTTGACACTCATATGATTTTGTTGATGCTCATTTTGTGTGGAGAGGCAGTACATAATTTCTTCAGTAATTTCTTTTATTCTTGGAGGCTTGAATGCTTGAGTGCTTGAATTTCAATATAATGCTTTAAAATTAAATGGTGATAAAAAATATAATGCCTTATTGTTTGATACTGAGTCAGGAGTCCCATTTTTTATTGTGGGTTGCACCAAATTGTTGTTCCTCTTGAGTCCAACTGTCAGCCCGAGCAGTCAGAATTTGTATTCTAGTAGATAACGTGGGTAATGAATTTCATTAAAGGTCACCATATCAAAAACTATGCTTGATATATTGAGAAAGCAGTAAGAATATTATATATTAAAAACTGTGCGACCTACTTTGTTTTATGATTAATATATTCATTCATTTCCACTTTGAGGCGTAAAATATCATTTAACTTCTGATGCAGATACTTCAGTTGACATGTTTTTGAATATAAACAAAACTGCATTTTGTTTAGTGATGGAGATTGTTTTATGGATGCTCTATATCCACTTACAGCGGAAGTCTATCTTCAATGGACAGGTTGGTGGGCGGAAACTCTTGCTTGATGTGGTTTCTATTGTTTGGGTTGACACCTTATTGTTGATCAAGTCTAGCAACGCAGCTAGGAGCCCATTGCTGCGCAAGTATCTGATGAAATTAACCCAGAGGATTGGGCTTACTTGCCTTCCTCATCATACACCTTCATGGCGCTATGTGGTTAGAAATGCTAAATTCTTTATCCTTTCCATATTTCAAACTTAGTTTTATCAATAATAAGTTGTTTCTGTCAATGTTTAAGATACTTAATTTATTACACTTGTAATTTTCATTACAAATGGTATGTATTTCCTGTTGTATGACCCACCTTTTGGTATTTTTCTTTTCAATTTTTATGCTCTTCTTAAAATGATCCGAGTGTTAATGAATAAGCTGCTTAGAGTACTTAAGAATTCAAATACCAGATGTGATTCTGCATCTAGAAGTATAATCTTTTTGAATAGGACAGCACATTAAGCAATTCTTTGCATTTACAAATGACCACACAATGGATTAGTGGCCTTCGTAAAAAACCCTTATATGTCCTGGATAGTTTTGTTTTTTCTCTGATGGCTTTCTCTTGCCTTAATCATGTACTTTTGATGCAGGGGAAAACAAGCTCTTTGGGAGTGAACATAACTTTGTCTGGATCTGAAAAGACTGGTCGATGCAATTATGCTTTAAATGCTGAGGATTCCAACTCAGAACCAAGTTCAAGCTGCCAGCAAGATGAAGAAATGGATGTTCCAGAAGTTGTAGAAGAGATTATTGAGATGCTACTTACTGGTTTGAGAGATACGGTATGTTTAAAGGCATGAGATTTCATCGAGAACTTGGTTACTTCGAAGTTAGTAGCTCCTGCTGTTAAAGTTTCACTGACAATATGGATCTCTCTTTTTCCTTGGTCTCATCTTGGTCATTTACTTGATCTTTCTTTAGAATTTTATTGGTTAGAACGTTGATGGCTTTCTGATATATTAAATAACCTTTGGAGAAGCTGCCATTCCTCAATATTCTGCTTATCTGCAGACATTTTGATCTTGCCTTCTAACCAAACTGTTTGTTTTGAACTTGAAAAGCTAAGCCCATATGCATACCAGCTTTGAAATGATTCTCCTCATAAGTGAGTTTATACAGACAAACTTAAAGGATTATTAGTTATACTTGCGAGATAAACAAAACTGACTAAAAGTCTGATTTCCAAGATGTGGATGATCTGGCTGAGACATTCAATGTTGGAATGAGAAATCACACTTACTGAAAGTCCGATCCATTAGATGAAATCCTCCTAAATTACCTTGGAAATGAGGAACAATATGTTGCTGTGGTAAATACTCAGAAACAGTTGTTCAGTTTAGTTCACTGGTTTATCCTCTCCACCACCTTTTGCATTAATCCATGAGGTTCAATGCTCAAAATAGTTGGTGGTCCTTGAGGAATGAAACAATCATCACGTCTTCTGTTCCCTTTTGAGATGCGATTCCATTATAATTGACATGAATTCCAATAAGCCTTTCTTTCAGCTTCTTCCATAAGTTTTCTTTTTGGGTCTAATTCTTCCAAAAGTTTTAGTTTCTTAGAAAACTAAAACCGAGGGTTTCATGTGCATGGATAAGGTTGCACTAGAGAGCAACTCAAGTTGCTAACTTGCTATTGATTCATCCTGGTTTTGGATATTTTGATTTTCTTTTATTTTCTTTGATTTTTCCCACTGTCATATGGTATGTACTTATTACTAATAGCATTTTTATGCAGGACACTGTTGTGCGTTGGTCTGCTGCAAAAGGTATTGGCCGCATTACTTCATGTCTTACATCTGCCCTTTCAGAGGAGGTCCTGTCGTCTGTGTTGGAGTTGTTTTCACCAGGCGAGGTATAGTTTGGTTGCTTTGTTTGGTATCTTTTCCCATACTTCTACCATTCAACTGGTTAAAATGTCCTTGCTAGAAAATCTTTCATGCTTACATGGATTTCTGTCATCCTTTAAGACATTGCATCTTCATGCCCTTTCATTAGTTGTGAATAATTGTACCAATTTTATTGCTCAAAAAGCTGTACTGATGTCTTACTTTTTCAGGGTGATGGGTCATGGCATGGTGGTTGCTTAGCACTGGCTGAATTGGCGCGTAGAGGGTTGCTCTTACCTATCAGCCTTCCGAAAGTTGTACCTGTTGTTGTGAAGGTTGTCTGGAATACCGACTTATAAATCTAGCGTATATTGGCATTTTTGTTGAACTATAGCAAGTGTATATCATATATGGTTGATCCACTAGCGAACATTTTTCATCAATAATGAAATGATTTCACATTTACTCTAAATTTGAATACCTACTTTCTTTTCCTTTAATTGTTTTTCCCATTATGTGATAGTGATCTAGGTGTAAGTTGTCATGAACATACTCTTCTGCTACAATGTCGTATTTGAAGTCTACTTTGGTTTTGTGAGCTTTTATGGAGCTTCAAGCTTACTAGGTTGTTCTAATGTGGTGCTGTTTCTCTGTTGTAGTCAGTGAAAGATTAATGATTGATGTCAAAAGTTGAACCAAATACAAAATATAAATTCTTGGCTTGTAGAGATATAAATTAGTACTGATGAGAGTACATCTTCTAATTAGGCACTACATTATGATATTCGAAGAGGTCCACATAGTATTGGATCTCATGTACGGGATGCTGCAGCTTATGTTTGTTGGGCTTTTGGCCGTGCATATTATCACACGGATATGAGAAATATACTGGACCAGCTTGCACCACACCTTCTGACAGTGGCCTGCTACGACCGTGAGGTACTAAACTTTTATTATTAGTATGATTTGAATCATTATTTCGTACCACATGTGTTTTATGTTCTTATATTCTAGTTTGTGATGCTTAGGTTAATTGTAGAAGAGCAGCTGCTGCAGCTTTTCAAGAGAATGTTGGAAGGCAGGGTAGTTACCCTCATGGAATTGACATAGTGAATACTGCAGACTATTTTTCACTTTCTTCACGAGTAAACTCTTATGTTCATGTTGCTGTCTCTATTGCTCAATATGAGGGTTATCTTTATCCATTTGTGGATGAGCTGCTGTATAACAAAATTTGTCACTGGGTAGGCTCCAACTTGAATTCTTTAAGGTTTTTTAATTCCCTACAGACTACTTTTATCTATCAGTGTAGATCTTATGTTTTACACAATGTCATCAGGATAAAGGTTTGAGAGAACTTGCGGCTGAGGCTCTTTCTGCCCTTGTTAAATATGATCCTGACTATCTTGCAAACTATGCTGTGGAGAAAATAATTCCTTGCACTCTCTCATCTGATTTGTGCATGCGCCATGGAGCAACACTGGCAGCTGGGGAACTTGTTTTGGCACTACGCAAGTGTGGTTATGCTCTTTCTGCAGGTTGCTGCTCTAACCTCTTAGAAATACAAGTAAAAGATCACGATAAGTAAGATAAAACTTGATATTTGTGTCTATCTTAGATTAAAGAGTTTCTTATGCAATTAGATTTAAGCAGAAGGTTTCAGATTCAGAAAAATTTTAGAAGTACAGTTTCTGGAGCAAATGTGAATTGAGTAAACTTTCTTAGAAATTGACTAGTGTGTATAATTATATATTTTCCGGTAGGTATCAGGATAAGGAAGTAGTATTGTTGTTCACAAACGTGAGCTGAAAAGCAGGTGCAGTGGGATAAGAGGGTGACAAATTATAGGAGTATCATAGAGAAGTGGTTTCAAATGTTCTTTGTTTTCACTGTTTTTTTCCTTAATGTTAAAAACAGTGAATTTTTTTTTTTTTGTGGCACTACTACTGAAACTTGAAAGACATGATTGCTTTATGAAAATAACAAAAAAGTTTGACAGAATGAGGTCACACAAAAAGTCTTTGCTTGCCAAGTGTATACATGTTGTACCAAAAGCCTAATCCACGAGGAGGATGTTGTAAAATGACGTCTAGAAGGCAACTCATCTTAGGTCATTGACAACATACCGTTCCTAATGTCTCCCTTTCAGATGGTTTTCAATTTTCAAAATAAAATATATCCTTTTGTTTTCCAATTCAAGCAAAGCAGTTATACAGGGTTTGCTTTTTACTTTTCTTTTCCATTTTTTTTTTTTTTTTTTTTTTTTTTTTCAGTTGGGGGTTGGGGGGGGGGGGGGGGGGGGCGCAGCAATTCCAGTGGTGGGGTGCAATATCGGTATTTTTATTGCATAAGTCATTACTGTTTTGTTAAATTGGTTTACAGATAAGCAAAAACGTGTTGCTGGTGTTGTGCCTGCTATTGAGAAAGCACGCCTTTATCGTGGAAAAGGCGGGGAAATAATGCGTGCAGCTGTTTCCCGCTTCATTGAATGTGTATCTATATCATCTGTGTCACTGCCTGAAAAGATAAAACGTAGTCTGCTTGATACTCTTAATGAGAATTTGAGACACCCTAATTCGCAAATTCAGGTGGTTATCTCTTAGCCTTAAGTATTCTACCTAATTGCTTATTATTATATTTTTTTCATTGTAATATCTAATTGTTACTCAAGTTTTTTACTATTATATGCAGGATGCTGCAACTAAAGCTCTGAAGCATTTTGTGCAAGCATATCTGGTTGCTGGGTCTGTTGGAGGTACTGGTGATATAACATCAAAGTACCTGGACCTCTTGAGTGACCCAAATGTGGCTATAAGAAGAGGGTCAGCACTAGCACTAGGTGTTTTACCATGTGAACTTTTCGCCCATAGGTGGAAGGATGTGCTTTTGAAGCTTTGTAACTCTTGTTTAATTGAGGTGCAAAAGGAGTTTTGGATCTTCATTTCCTTTCTCCTGTTTTACGGAAGAATATCAGAATGATGATTTCCTAATTACATTTCTCACCTACAGGATAATCCTGATGATAGAGATGCTGAAGCACGAGTCAATGCTGTCAAAGGACTTGTGTCAGTGTGTGAAGCATTAACTCGGGAAAAAGAACAATCTGGTATTGATGCCGTGGAGGGTGACATGTCTTTGTTTATTCTCATCAAGGACGAAATAATGATGACTTTACTGAAAGCTCTTGATGACTATTCTGTTGATAACAGAGGTGATGTGGGTTCTTGGGTGCGGGAGGCTGCTATGAATGGCCTTGAGAGATGTACATATATCCTCTGTAAGAGAGATTCTGTTGGTCTTACCGGAAGATCAGGTCTAGTCGATTCTGTACTGGAGTTGCAGAATAGTGATGACATTAACCAGCTGCAATCATTGTATGATGCCAATCTTGCTACAAGTATAGTTGCTGGAATTAGTAAGCAAGCTGTAGAGAAAATGGACAAACTGAGAGAAGCAGCTGCAAAGGTTCTACAGAGGCTTTTGTACACCGAGATAGCCTATGTCCCGCATATACCGCACAGAAAAAAGTTGGAAAAAATTGTTCCTAACGGAGCTGATTTAAAGTGGGCGGTAAGTATACACATGCCACTTCTGTACTATTGATTGGTAATTGAAGTTCTTTGACGGAGAGACTATCCTGTGCTTGCTTGTAGGTGCCAACTTTTTCGTATCCTCGTTTTGTACAACTGCTTCAATTTGGCTGTTATAGCAGATCAGTGCTATCTGGGTTAGTCATTTCTATTGGTGGGTTGCAAGATTCTTTGAGGAAGGCATCACTCACAGCATTGTTAGAGTATCTTCAAGTTGTAGAAAGTGAAGACCAGAACGAAAGGTCCAGAGAGTATATGTTATCTACTGACATGCTTTGGGTTCTCCAACAGTACAGGAGATGTGACAGAGTCATTGTACCTGCATTGAAGGTAGTGTCAGATGAAACCCTATTTTGAGAAGTGAGACATTAATTTTTTGTCTTACAGAAATTAGGAAGGAATTCTTGATTACATGCCCAAATTTATATTTCCCTCGTATTAGTGGAATGGCAAGACTAGTTTTTATTATTTTTATTTGTTGATTACTTTATTCTTTATTGTTTAACAGCTTTGATAGGTGGTGTTCTTAAGTTAAGAATAAATCCACAAAGTCTGATATTGTGTTATCACTATATCTGAAACAAAACCACATCGTTGTGAACAATGGCGGAGGCAGCTAAAGGCCTAGAAGGGTCAGCTGATCTCCCCATTTGAAAAATTAATCTTCTTTTGTGTTGTAATTTAATGTGTATCATCTTTTGCTTATAGCTGACCCTTTGCAAAATTTGACTTCCCTTACTTTCTTTTTACTCATCTTTACTCTCTTTGTCTTTGACCGTGTGCTTATGGGTTGGTTATAGGCGGTTGTTTATGTCAAATTACAAAAAAAACTTGGTTTACATATAGCATTTTCATTTACATATAGCATTTTCATTAAGTTATAACTTTGGAAGGTAACAATTGATATAAGATACTAAAACAGTAATATTGAAGTTAAATATCTTAACAGTTATGGTTATTTCTTCAACACATAGGAAGTTTGTAAGTAAGCTTCTTTTAATCTTATAATTATTTGAATTTGACCTCTCCTTGACGTAATTCCTGGCTCTGCCATTGGTTGTAAATATAAAAAAGCAGAGTTAAATAATTACTTAGCTTCTTGTTTATTCTTACCTGAGACCTTGACCGGTTTCAGAGAGATGATGCTCTGGCCATTTGTTAATGTTGTTTCCTTTGGCTGATCGTAAGTTCATAACCTATTATTGCAATGTTCATCTCCTGCCTTACTTGGTCAAGTTCTTGATTGTAATCGAAGCTCTTTGGTATTGCAGACAATTGAGATTCTTTTCAGCAAACAGATATTGTTGAGTATGGAGGTTAGCCCTTTGCCAGATTAAAAAATTTCAATGCTTAAGTGCATTTTTCCCGTTTCATATATGGTTTTGCAGCCAGTCTTGTGATTAAATGCCATGAGGATAGTTCTGATTTATTTGGATCTCGATTTCAATATACAGGCCCATACAATTGTTTTTTGTGCTGGTGTTTTGGACTCTCTGGAAGTTGAATTAAAAGGGTCAAGGGACTTCTCCAAGCTATATGCAGGCATTGCAATACTTGGATATATTGCTTCAGTTTTGGAGTCCATCAACACTCGGGCCTTCTCACATCTTCTCAGTTTTCTTGGCCATCGCTATCCTAAGGTTTGTGGTTCCCATGAAAGTTAATGATCTATGGATCAAACTCCTAATCATAATTGCACCGCTGAAGCAGGTCAGTTTCAGTTGTATTTTCCTTATAAGTTCATTCTTCTTTCCTCTACCCAGATACGGAAAGCTTCTGCCGAACAAGTTTACCTTGTCCTCTTGCAAAATGAGGGTCTTGTGGCTGAGACCAAGGTGGAAAAAGCGCTTGAAATTATTTCAGAAACCTGCTGGGAAGGTGACATGGAAGCAGCTAAAATCCGAAGGTTGGAGTTGTATGATATAGCCGGTCTTGACACAGATATACTTCGGAAGGCTAGTAGCCGAGAATCGAATAAGGATAGTAACAGAAAGTCAACAACTACAGATGAGAATGCATCATATTCCTCGTTAGTTGAGTCATCTGGGTTCTGAATGTGTAAACTGATGCCTTGTTGTCTATTGCTGGTTAAACATGACCGTCCTTTCCTATTGTTTTGCTGTAGTTTCGTTCTTCAAGTGTGCTTTCGAGGTGCTTGCTGAGAGCTCTTTTTTTTTTTTTTTTTTTTTTTTTTTTGTATTCTCTTCGGATTATGTAGCTTTTTTGGCAATTTTATTGTATTTTATTATTCTGAGATAATAAAGTAAATATTCGTAACTCTGTGCTACGTGCGTATTCTGATTTTCAACTTTCTCAGCTCTAGTCCTTAAGATGACCAGATCGATCATCAACTTTCATATATATTTCATTCAACAACCTGAAAAAGAGATCGATAGTGATTATTCTTCATCATCGTCGCTGTGTGCAAGGTGGCTACTCCAACACATGAAGTCCTATATTTATTAAAGAAATGATACAAATAATGGTACAAATATATGGTAAGAGCAATATTTTTGAACGAGTAATGTTTACAACTAATAGATTACAACAGAAATTAAAATATAGGTAGTGTTTGATTGATATGTAATTATGTACGAATACCCTACATGAATGTCATATTTGTACACGAACAATGCCTCTTCCAATCATGTCATGTTAGCATCCAATGCACGTCCTCTCACCGGTCAACCTCAGGTGTGAGGGTGTCTGATGCCTTGAATTATCATCAACTGTAGGAGAGTGACGAAAGTCACATTCATTCAAATATGGATCTGCCTGTTCATACGGTACAAATCACTTTCATATTTGCAAAGAGACTTGTTAAACTAAATACATTGAAATTAATTTATTTTTGGTAAATTACAAGCCAGGGCTAGGGTTTCATAATACGATGCGGTTTCAATATACAGGTTTGTGTGTCAAACATTGAAATATACAACTCAATCCATTGCTGCAGTTGATTAATGTAGGTTACAAATTTTGTATATCTGTTGGCCTATTTATAGTTAAACTTGATTACTTCAGCTAATAGTTCCTAAGATTGTGCATGCATGGTAGCTAGGCCCCACAGTTGATGAGAATTTTCTATTTCTGCTTCAATTGATCAGTGGAAATTACTGTTGGAATTGATGGATGTGGTAATGAAATCTTATCTTAGGGGACAAATATGTCTGCATCTATTTGAGAAATTGTACAAGTTAAGAGAGAGAAATTTTTTTTTTTCAAGTTTTTACCTAAAATAAACAAGAAGAAAAATTATATGTTGATCTAGAGTATTAAGATATTTTGAACTTTATCATCTTTAAATTTTATTTTTTTATATTTTTGATTAAAAATCTAACAATTAATATGTTCTAAATATAAGTGTTATTGACACTTCAAAAATCTCATTTTACACTTCTCACAAGTGTATTTTTCTTTCTAGATATAGAAAGTTTGGAGTGTAGAATGAAAAATTTGAAGTGCCAATAACAATTCCCTATCCTATACTCGAAAACATCCTAAAAAATCCGTGAACGACAATATATTCCTAATGTGTGCATGAAAAGCAGGTAAGCCTCTTTATTTTATTTGTTGACAGACCATGACGATGGTATTTTTTTTTTTCGAAGTAAAAGTAGTACAAATCAAATTAAACAATTAGGGAGCCAGCCAAATGTGGTTTGATTTGATTTGGTTGTTGGGAAGAAGTTTTTCAATGTGTGTCTAGAATATTGTCGGATACAATAGATGTCATAATACAATTGATTGTAATATTGTTTTAAATTTCAAAATAATCATAATACATTAAATATTTAATGTATTGAACCGTGTTCTTGATATACTGAAAATTTTATCCTCATTGTGGGAGGTCCAACTTGCGAGCATAGTTGTTTGGAAAATAGTCATGGACATGGGAACTCAAAGGCTGAAGCTCAATTTCCAAACACACATGCACTCGTGTAGACTTGGAATCATTAAACGATGAGCATGGACCATAGTCAAACCAAAAACTTGGAAGTGAAGAAAATTGGAGTATTTTTTTTTAACTCTTAATGGTGGTTTAGGGTTTGGTTCTTAATTGCTTGGGCAATTCATTCCCTTATCTGAGCATCTCGAATCTGCTAACTGACTCTAGCTAAAATGTAGAAAAAAATGTCAAAAAAGAGTAACTCAATCAGGCGAAAGAAAATTTCTGGTTGTTTTTTAGATTTTAATTTTATTTTAAATAAAATAAAAACTTGATTAAGAATGGAACATACATGTCAAATTTGAGTCACCTTCAATACACACGAAATTTCTTTTTTATAGTCCTTTAGTAAGCGCACAACCATAAAAACAATTTTTTCTTTTAGATCTAAACAACAAACAATACTCTAAGATTTGTTGACTATTAAGTATTAACCATTAAGAAAGATCATAGAGTGAGAAAATGATAAAAACCAGGAAAGTTCTCCTTGACAAAATGAGAGAGCGCCGATCACAACTAGGAAAAAGATGGAGATGGTTGAAAGATAGTAGAAACAAGTGGTGGAAGAGAGTGAAGAAGAGACCAAGACCAGGATGCCACCGACCCAAAGCAAAAGTCGGGGGATGCTGAGGTAAAGTTCTTTCTCTATTTGCGTCCCTAGTGACTAAATTTTTTTTTTCTGTCTCACCCTTTCTCATAAATGATGATTGGTTGGAGTAGTCACTTGGAATAAAAAAATAGTAGCTTGTATTAAACTACAACTTTCTATTCATTTTAGTTAAGATTTAGTCAACATAGAATGTAGATCTCCAAGACAAGGTCTTCATCTCAAATATTTAACAAGTTATTTTGGTTTGAGCAATACTAAAGGGAAGGATTTGGATCCTCTCCTGAGCTAATGGAGATGATCCTCCTCATCAATCATTCTGGGCAGTTGAATTTTTATCCAACGACTACAATCATTATAACTTTAAAGAGACCCCATGTTTGTAGCTGTTGGATAAAAATCCAACGCACATGATGATTGATGAGGAGGATCCTCTCCATTAGCTCAGGAGAGGATCTAAGTCCTAAAGGGAATACTTTGGTTATGTCCAAGTGGGTCTTGTGTCAAACGACATATGGGTTTGAAGTCAGATGATCTAATTAATAACTTAGTCATAAGTTCCTAACTTCATTTACATATTTTGCCTCAGCTCTTTGTTTTGCATTGGGTCTCTCTTTTTCTTGATTGTATTCTTCAATTCTACTGGTTTTTGCTACTGCAATTACAGTCCACATTCCTATAATATGTATGTATACATCCTTTGCAGGCAAGCAAGAGAGTGAGAGAATAAATAATTGAGGCACACTATCTCCACAATCACCTTGCGTTCTGTTCTTGGCAACCATTTTACATGCTTATCGCTACGAACGAAGATGTCGACGAAATTTGTCGTCACTTAACCTTTTAGGCGACAAAATTGGCTTTAGGCGACGATGATGGTTTATCGCTAACATTTTTTGTGGTGTATATAATAAGAGGCTTCACCTCTACTAAAAAGTGTCAACAACTTTGCCTGATTACTTTTATTGTTTTTTAGTGGATGATATTTGAACGGTGTGACAATGTGGAGTGTGTTGTTAAGAGGCACTATATGTACTTATAAGGAGTTGGACTACTATTTTATAGTCAAATGACTTCAGATAAAGCTTCAATTTTCTTTATGGCATTATAGTAAGTTGGTTACACATATTATACATGCTTGGCTTGAATATTCTCATTAGTAAAAAGGCTTGTAAAGATGTAAAGTATTTAATTATCGTTTTAAACGTGCAACCTTAAGTTCCTTCCAAGGAGGGGTAGATGTACATTAAGACCATAGTGGTTTAAGGACCTGTCACATCTTAGGCTTGGCTTCACCGTAGCACGATATTGTCCGCTTTGGGACTTGGCCACGACCTCACAATTTTGTTTCTGTGAGTCCACTTTGGGCCTTGGCCACGCCCTCACAATTTTGTTTCTGGGAACTCACACGAGAACTTCTTAGTGGATCACCAATCCTGTGACTGCTCTCACCTGAACTCTCTTAACTTCGGAGTTCCAATGGAATCTGAAGCCAGTGAGTTCTCAAAATGCCTTGTGCTATATGGAGGTAGACATGTACATATAAGGCACATCACCCTCTCTCCGTTGGTCGATGTGGGATGTTACAGGACCATCCGAAATTCGAGAAATATACATGTGAAGGTTTCTCGAGAACCCTTCGAATGTTTGGTACGTATTCCTTTTGTGTCTACCAAGTTTTTGATGTAATGTCTGCTAGGCATATCTTGACATGTTTTGCCGATAGCATTCAACAATTTCTTTTGATATCATTCATTAGATTGCTCCGGCATATATCGATATCTGTTAACATGTGGGAAACATGGTTTGGCTAACGACTACAAACCCATCAAATATATATCGAAATACCTTACTGAATAAACTGAAATTTTATTTGCGCTCTCTGTTTCTATCCAAGAGTACCTAAAAAATTGAAGATTGCACCTCAAAAAGTTCGAACCCCAACGTCACACCTGCTTTCATGAGTTTGTTGACCAGCAAAGCCAAAAAGAGGGAGCGTTACTGCATGTATATGAAACATTGTTCACGCCCATCCAAGCAAATGCTGGATGCACTCATACCCTCATCAAGAAACGACTTGATTGCTTGAAGCAAGATAAAAAGTGAAAATGTTAAAACCATAAATAACCTAGCTAAATTCCTCTCTTTCTGTCTGGAGACAAGCTGCAAATCTGATACCTGACTTATCTCCCCATCTTGTCAATTTCTGTTTCTTACTTTGCAGGGGGTAAAAATTTCTTGATTTTCCACAACTTCAGCTTACTTCTTTTACCTGCAGGATCATACTCTCTCTCTCTCTCTCTCTCCCATTATTTATATACATAATCTCTCATTCTGTGACCAAAGTGCCACACCGTCGCCAAAACTGTCTTCCTACACTACTGTACTTCACTGAGACTGAGAATACTCTTCTACCATGGCAGACCCTTATAACTCCTCCAATCTCGACAATAATGGATGGATCAACTTTATGCCACTCCACCCTCATGATTGCCCTTCATTGCTCTCTACTGCTACTTCTTATGCCAACTCATCCAGAAGTACCCCCCTCACTTTCAGTGTTTCTAATCCTCCACACACTTACTCTTCACATAACTTCCTCACTGATAAGAAATCCTCTAATAATCAAACACAGATGCCCTTGTCCATTAATGATCATATCAACGTTTCCTCACCTCCTCTCAAAGAAGCTCTTCCTTTACTAAACAACTTACTAAGCCCTAGAGGGGTCCTAGAAGAGAAACATGGTCATGAGCCCTCAAGCAGCAGCACTATTACTCCAATGGAAGAAGAAACGAGGAACAAAGATCATGCTGTTTATGATGATGGTGATGACAGCGGCGATGATGAGGATAACTTGATTGTAGCCCTACACATAGGCCTCCCAAGTTCTTCTAATTCTGGTAATGTGCAATCTCAGTTTGCAGATCAGGTTCATAATAAGGAAGGACTGATCAGTAGCAGTAATAGTGATGTTGTTTCATCGGGTAACCCTAGTGTGGCTGTGAACAGACTAAACAAGGGTGATCGTTACTGGATTCCCACCCCTTCCCAGATTCTTATTGGCCCAACTCAGTTCTCATGTTCTATTTGCTCCAAAACCTTCAACAGATACAATAACTTGCAGGTTATTTTAATTTATATATTTTTTATACACATATGGCTAGCTTGTTCCATAACAAAGAGAAAGAAATCCATTTACAGATTCTACTATTTTTTTGCCATTTAGTTTTTCCTAATTACATTTTGAAGGTTAATCGGTCTCAGTTAGATTGCCTTTGCAAGTTCAATTGCTTGTGGCTTAAACTATGTGTTGTATGCATGTATCTTTGCTTTTTATTTGTGTACTTGTACCATTTATATTTGAATGTTCACGTTCTTCTTCTGTAAAAGCCCCCTGCGCTCAGAATTTAAAACTTCTGCAGGTTCGATTTAATTATACATTTACACCTAGGAGTAGTGCTTCCAGTACCACTGCTTCTGCTTGTTAACTGATAGCGTAGCAGGACAGCTTCAGTAAAGAAAAAGATGAAGGTGATGGAGAGATCATCGTGTACATCAACTGGTGGCAGCTGGATATGTACTACAATTAACATTAGCAGTAGTTAGACTAAGAACTAAAGACTACCACTGTAGATTAAGAAATAAAGACTACTATTTGTGCTTTTACAGTTTTGGAGATTTAGTGACATCTTTCCTTACTAGGAATGGTAAAGTAAGGAATCATGGTACTAGGGGAAGTAGTTGATCCAATTCACATTCAAAGTCCTTCCTGGTATCAGAGTCGGTATGCTTACATGTTTAGTCTAACAACCACATATATTCTATGTCATCCAGTTAAATTTGTTCATGCGTTAGTGCGAATATAAACGTGAATTATTTCTGTCCCTAAATCAAACTAGTTTCTTGAGCCTGAAAACACACCTACTTCAGAAACTATGAATTTTCTTGGTCAATGGTATTGACACTTAATTCTAGCTTCGTGCACTCCACCCAGTGACCAGTACGAAAAATTACCATTATTCATTTCAAAGTGCAAAAATTTGCCCATTTTATATATATTTCTTCTGCCCCTTTTTTCTCTCATACGCACACATGTGTGGGTGTTTATAGAAGAATAATACCTGTGTTCCCTCTATATATAATCAGTTTTTGGATATAATAGCTTGGCTCACTTTTAGGAAGAAAGAATTTTTACATTAGTCATGTTAATTATAGTTTGGCATATATGCATAACTCATCAAAAATATAAGAATAAAAATTTCCTCGCACACGGCACATGTCAAACTGCGATTGGTATGAATGTAATAATTTCTATTTTAGAGAGAGAGAGAGAGAGAGAGAGAGAGAGAAATATTATCCCTATATTATACATATATATATATATATATATAATGCATATTATTGATGTTTGAAATGTATAGCTTAAGTTGCAGTTATAAGGCTTCAAAAGTTCAAGTTGCATGATGAGGTTACTTGTTTATACATATGAAATTGTATATTGTAAATCTTTTGGCTCTAACATTACTTTTTTTCTTCTTCTTATTTATAGAAGAATAATACTTGTATTCCTTCTATATATATTGTCAGTTTTTGGATATAATAGCTTGGCTCATTTTTAGGAAGTAAGAATTTTTACATTAGTTGTGTTAATTACTGTTTGGCGTACATGCATAACTCAAAAAAATGCAAAAAAAAAAAAAAAAAAAAAAAAAAACTGTGATTGGTATGAATGTAAGAATTTCTATTTTTGAGAGAAGGGGACAAGAATTATCCCTATATTATTCATGCATATTATTGATGTTTGAAATGTATAGCTTAAGTTGCAGTTATAAGGCTTCAAAAGTTCAAGTTGCATGATGAGGTTACTTATTTTTCACATGAAATTATTTACTGTAAATCTTTTGGCTCTAACATTACTTTTTTTTTTCTTTCAATGGAATTAATTAACTGTACAGATGCATATGTGGGGGCATGGCTCTCAATACAGGAAAGGACCAGACTCGCTAAAGAGAACTCAACCCACAGCCATGCTAAGACTCCGTTGCTATTGTTGTGCACCAGGTTGTAAGCACAACATTGACAACCCTAGAGGTGCAAGGCCACTCAAGGACTTCAGAACTCTTCAGGTACATTACAAGAGAAAGCACGGCGTCCGATCCTTCATGTGCAAACGCTGTGGCAAGGCATTTGCTGTGAAAGGTGATTGGAGAACCCATGAGAAAAACTGTGGCAAGATTTGGTACTGCATTTGTGGGTCTGATTTTAAGCAAAAGAGGTCTCTCAAAGACCACATCAAGGCCTTAGGTCGTGGCCATGGATTGTTTGATATTGAGTGTTTCGAAGAAGAAGAAGAACCCGCATCAGAAATTGAACATGATGCCGAGGCTTCAAGATAGTATACTTCGCAACACTAAGATTTATGTGTATCCATGTCTTATCTCTATCTTCAGCTCATATATATACTTATCTCCAAATGTATATTTGTTCCTTATCCTCATGAATGGACATATGGTAACTTGGCTTTGCCTTTCTTATGTGTACCTTTTTTTTTCATGTATTTTAACTAATTAGCAACTTCAACTGTAAACAATACAATTAAGATAGTATAAATGATCGCCACCTAGTACAATGATCTATGATATTCTTATTCCTTACTTGTAAGTTCCAGGGGCAAATCGTCAATTTACTCTTTATTTCCCCATCTCCACAACCAATTTATTTTCCAATCCCTCGCTAGTGTAAATTTAGCAAATGGTGAGTGAAGTAGCATTATGTTGATAATTGTATATGGATTGTGTAGGAGAGGATTATTTGCACAAAGGGATTGCCGGAGAGTGGAGTCACAGGTCTGGAGTGATTGCGTACAAATGGAATGACAAGAACAAAAGACCAAACACTGGAAGTGGGAATTGGAAGAAGAGATGGAGCTGCGATGAAAATGCCACACCTTAGGGGATGGCATGTTTCCTATGAGGATGGCTTCACTTTGTATTAGCAAGAGTGTTGTGCTAGGATAGCACCAAAAACCTTTTGGAACCAACTCAAGCTAGCCCACAGGAAATTTATCAAATGAAAATGCAAGAACAAAATATAAAAGACACAAAGATTTTAACGAGGTTCCTCCACAATCAGTGTAACTGGAGTACGTCCTCGGAGCAGTAGGAGCTCACCCAATAATCCACTATCAACCAAATGGGAGTTTACAAAGTGTTGGCAATCTCACAGCCCAAATAACCCAATACACCCAAAAGCTCTCACACACCAAAGAAACAAATAGAGGAAGAAATATAATGAATAATTTCTTCTCTATACGTATAGCTCAAAGCTATTACAACAACAACTACTTTGGTAGATGATTACTAACCGAATGAAGTAGCAGCTTCTCTTCTCTCTTTGCAGCTCATCTTTTTCTCAGCAGAGCATTGAGCTTTTTCTTCTCTCTATATTCGGCTGCAAAGGCAAACCCCTTCCTTTCTTAAACCAACACCCACGGGTGTTGAAGAGAACCAAAATTCTTTTCCCTTTTTTCCCCCCCAAAACAAGGAAAGGTGTTGTCCACCTTCTTTCTTTATAATTTTTTATAGCCAAAAGTTGTTCGGATTTTTGTCTAGCCGAAAGCATTTGCAAGTTGGCCACTATCCAACAAAGAGTTGAATTTTGCTTCAAATTAATAATTAAAATGTACATTGTTAATATGAAGTTTGTTAAAAAATGGTTCATAAATTTGTAACAATCCGAGTTTCTAACTTTTTTCTTGAATATTAACTTTGCTTTGATGGGTGAAAGTTGATGTGCGGCATTGCTCCGTCAAGGCTTTTGCTCATTGCGGAGGAGTCTGGGCTGTGTTTCAGACCCAGTGTGCGTGGCTGATCATTCTCTTGGAGCTAATGATATCAGCTAGTTGCTCACCAACCAGCTAATCAGACATGAGCCCCTCCTCGGCCGGGCGGATTCCTCTTTTGCTAGCCTACGGGTATTAGAAGCTGTTTCCAGCTGAATTTTAAACATCTAAGTTTGTTTTGTAAACAATGCGGCTAACTTTCTTTAGACGCATTTCATGTATTCAGTATCAGTAAGCTGCTTATTTTGTTCTTTGTTCAATTTGGACAGTTCAGAAACGGTACCTTACATCCCAGTGCTTCTAATCAGTACAATTTGGTTTGTTCTGGTTTCTACTTGTGCAGGACAGTCTCAATTTTTGAAGAAAAACTTATGTATTCCAACTTCCAAGTCACTAATTAGGGAGGAAGCACAACTCATTTCGTATAATAGCAGAGCCCTTTTTTTTTTTTTTTTTGGTGCAGAAGAAACTATAAATTCACTAATTTTGAAGTGCTTATGGAATTTAAATCGAAAAAATAAGCCGATGAAGGCCTACACTGGAAAGGATCGATCAAACGTCGTTTTATTTCATGATCAAAATCTGTATATATTGCAAATGTGCACACAGAACCACATTGACAAAAGGCATCAAATGTAATAAGCTAAAAGGATCCAATAGTTTTAAAGGACTCATGAACATGCTGCAACAAGTCGTGGTCACGGTTCCACTCCGTAATTGGTGCATTGACAAAATGTGCATACAGCTTGTTCTGAGCACAAGTCACTGAAATCAAACTATGAGTAGCAACTCCATCGATCTCATACACGTAGTAAACCTGTCCCTTCTCGTCCTTTCTTTCCTCCGATGTCACATTATCTGCGCTCGCTAGCAAGTCCTGCAAGTTCACATCTGACAGAGCCAAATTGTTCAGCACCACATCCTTCGGTGCTAGTTGCCTAAACCCGGAAAGGAATGTCAAGTACTCTTTCTCTGACTTCTTCTTCGGGTTATAAAATTCGCTATCAGTCCCATTTGTACCTGTTCATCGAGAAAAATATACTAAATATTGAGTTATGAATCACAGTTTGACAATATACATATGAATATATTAAGTGCTATAACATAATTAGCATGTGACGCATATGTCGTAGATGTTGTGAGCATATACGTACGTACCCTTTTCGACTTTTGATACCAAACGCTCTTTCCATCCATCTGGCACATCATAGACATACTCAGCGGAGGCCTTCTTGTCGGAGTTGCCACCAGTAACCGCCATAGTTGGCCGCGCTGGCAGCAGTGCCATAGTAGATTTGGTAAGTTGTTGCTGTGGGGTCCGCTAATGAGGGTGGAGAGGCGGTTAGGATGGCTGCTGCAGCGGCGGTGGCAGTTAGTGTGGTGGTTAAGGTAGTTAGGAGTGGTTTGCAGGGTGGGATGGGGAGGTGGGATTTTGGGGGTAGTGGAGCTGGGGATGGTTTTGGAGATGTGATGGTGGTGTTGGTGGCGGTGGTGGAGGAGAAGGTTGAGGGTGAGAACATGGTAGCCATGGAACTGTTGAGGGGTGTGGTTCTTTCTTTTCTTTGTTATCTTTAATTTGACATTTTTCCTTATCCAAAAAATGTGGTGGTGGGAGAAAGTTCGGATATTAGGCCATTTCCCTGTAGAGGATGTATGGATAAACAAAAGTATTCAAAAAATAAAATGCAGGGATAAACCACAGAAAATGTAACAAAAGTTGATTTTTTTTTTAATTTTTTTTTAACCAAATAATCTTGCATCTCTTTATGTGGAGAATGCACTTATTATTCTTTGCAAATAACGTGTCTTATCGTGTTTACGCCAAAATTTGGTAAGGTTAACAAATAGTGGTTTTTATGAGGTAAGGTGGATTTTAGGGATGGAATCCAGGAGTTTTAGGATTGTTAGCTTTGCATCTGATGTCAATTTGCTTGGTTGATTAAAGTCATACACCGTTATTTTCTTTGTCTAGATACGTCAAATGGGCTCATACTAGAGCATCTATGTTCTTAATAGACTGGATAAATATTTATTTTATTATTATAACTATTCAATTTCTTAACCTTCACTTAATGATCATCCTTACAAAAAACCATTCGAATCATATATCGCTCAATCATCCAAATACATAGAACAAATGAAAGGTTTATTAAAAATATGTTATTTGGTACTCAGAACATCCATTTGTTTCATTCATTTAGATGCGTAAATGAAATCTTATTCAAATCGGTTTTTTTTTTGTAGAAATAATATTTAAATAAAATTTAAAAAATTAAAATTGTTTCGATTTAAAAATTTGTACGATAAAGATATATGGGGGAAATGCATGTATTATCTATATATCTATATATATAGTGAGCATCCTAAAATGGTGAAACATTTAAAATACCATAAATTGCCCTTTAAGAATTTCATAAATTACAATTGAACCAAAAGAAGCTAAAGTATTTAACCATCTTTTTATTTTGAATGAATTTAATATTTAAAATTACGTCCAATAAGACGACAACACGTAAAATGACTTAAACTATGACAACGATATTCATGTAGTATAAGTTATACGCAACTCATTCATCCATCAGGTAATTAAAATGCAAGACTCGGTGACAAGAGATTTACAACTAACGATAACTTTGACGTAATCTACTTATTGCCATGTCACCACCTTCGTTTAGGACATCTATATATATAAAATGAGCACCCTAAAATGGTGAAACATTTAAAATACCATAAATTGCCCTTTAAGAATTTCATAAATTACAATTGAACCAAAAGAAGCTAAAGTATTTAACCATATTTTTATTTTAAATGAATTTAATATTTAAAATTATGTCCAATAAGACGACAACACATAAAATGACTTAAACTATCACAACGATATTCGTGTAGTATAAATTATACGCAACTCATTCATCCATCAAGAAATTAAAATGCAAGACTTGGTGATAAGAGATTTACAACTCACGATAACTTGACGTAATCTACTTATTGCCATGTCACCACCTTCGTTTAGGACATAGGATTTATGCATCTATGCTAAAAATCGGATAAAACTACCAAATTGAGTCCATTGGTTCGGTTTGGTGGATTTTGTTTTATTTCACTAAACTTACTTAATCGAAGTAATTAGATTTAACATCAAAAAAATTGACGGTTTATGATTTAAATTGTTTTGCATGTCTATATCAAATAAAGATTTTTTCTTTTTTAACATTGTGTTAATCTGAGTGCTCTTTTGATTTTATATCAATTCATGAAACACGTCTTATCTTTAAAACTCTAACCTGTCTTTTTTTAATCTCTTTAGTCATACTTAATCGCTAGCTATCCTTCTATAGAAGTTGTAGTAGTTTGAAAAGGAGTTTCGTTGCTCCCATGAACGGCACTGCATCCATTCTACCCAAAATATCAGCTAAATTAATGGCACTCACCACTAGTTCGTGTCAATTTTTATAACATACGTAATTGTTGTCCTTATTTATCTACTTTCAACAATTAAGTAAGAGTTTTGAAGAATAAAAAAGAAGAAAAATTAATTTACAGTACAATATACTATTAGAGTTAGAGTGTCAGATGTAACCACTAGCCATGAAGTTGTGATAGCTTGAAAAGGAAATTCATTACTCACATGAACGACACTACATCCATTCTACCCCAAAAAACAGCTAAATAAAATGGCACTCACCACTAATTCGTGTCAACTTTTGTAACTGAGGTGGTTGTTGTCGTTATTGTATAAAATTCTAAAAGTTTAGCTAGAAACTGATGAATGTAGAAAGAAGAGAAACGTTTAGTCATGGTAATCATGTGTTACATACAAGAGGTGCATGTGAAAAGTAATTAGTTTACTATTAATGTGTGAGGATAACGACTATATATTAAAAATAAAAATAAGAAGAGAAAATTTGAGGACCCAAGTGGATCGATCACTAAATATGTGATTAGGCGTCATAACCAAAATATGTAATTTCTGACAACCTTCCGCATTGTCCGCGACCGGTCAAATTCCATCCTCTTTCCCGTCCACAGGGGCATTCCCGCAATTACAATTCAGAACCAACGGCCAGTTTGTATCGTACACCGGCCGCCACAAAAACCCTAGATACTCACAATTTTGACTTTCCCTCTCACTCCGCTTCTCTTGTCAGAGTCTGAGGATGAATGAAGGATTTAAGGCACGCTGATCGTCGCTCCCAATTCTGCTTCTTCGCCATTTCATTGGTTCCGAAGCTTTTTAGGTTTTCCAATTTCCAATTTTTGTTCCTCAGAAAAGCCCCTTTTGCTTATCTCTCGATTACTTGATCGCCATGTCCAAAAGGTGAGTTCTTTTTCATATGCAAGAGACGAATTTGGATATTGAGTTGGTTGAATCTTCCAATTTATAGATGTTGTGATTTTGCATATTGAATTTGTTATCTTTTTTATTGTGTTCTCTTAGGATTCTTGGAATAGCTGTTTTTAATTTAATTTATAATTTCTTAAAATTGTATGGTTGGTTGATTTCCCTTTGATTAGTTTGCTGGGTAATGTAGGTTAGAGGTCCTCTGTGAATCAATGTTTTTTGTTTGTTTTAATATTTACTGCTATTGTGAATTTCTAACACATTTCAGGCTGGTTTACATTTAAGAAATGGTGGTATGAGATCATTTGTGCTAAATATTGGGACGAGTTTGTAACTTTGAGTCGTTGTATCATTCCAAAATCTGATCTTTTTAAGGATTTGCAATAAAAAGTGATGGAAAAAATCCTTTAGTTCATGTAGTTGAAGCGGCTCTTCGCATGTTTTTTTTAAACCTTACTTGGAGAGTAGGGTAGTATTGGAGATGATTGAATTTGAGAAATTTTCAACGTAATAGCGTGTTTTGCTAATTTCTGTATCCTGACAGTAGCCATATAACAACGAGGATTCATTGGCGGTTGTAGATAATTGAACTACTTGTATTGCCATTTCTGATTACCTCAGGGTTCTCTGCAAGTTTTTTGCACATGGCGCCTGTTTGAAAGGGGAGCATTGTGAGTTTTCACATGATTGGAAGGCTTCACCAAATAATGTAAACTATTTATGCTACTTACTTTAGTTGCATATGCATTAAGTAATAGTGATCAACAATTGTTACGCTCTTAACTTTTCTTTCTGGTCCTTCTTAACAGATATGTACCTTTTATCTGAAAGGAGCTTGTGCATTTGGTAGTAGATGCAGATATGAACATGTCAAAGCTTCTCGGGCTCAGTCTTTCGGTTCGTCTTCATCAACAAATTCTCAGCCATCCCTGGTTATTGATACTGCATCTTTGGTTCTTCCTGCAAGAACGTTAGCAAGTGGAGTTTCTCTTGCGCCACTCTCTCTTTCAGAACTCTCTGCTTCAAGTAGTCCTTTCTTACCTCCCTCAAAACCTGCCTGGAATGGTTCTCTGGATGGTGATTATGATGATGATGAAGGTAGTGTTGGGGAGACTAGGAATACTAGACCAGAAGATCGTGCTATTTGTTCATTTGCTGCAGCTGGTAATTGTCCTCGTGGAGAAAAATGTCCTCATATTCATGGAGATATATGCCCCAGCTGTGGAAAACATTGCTTGCATCCTTACAGACATTTGGAAAGGGAGGAGCATATGAAGATATGTAAGGAAAAGCAGAAGCAACTTGAGGCTTTGAAATGCAGTCAAGAAATAGAATGCAGTGTTTGCCTTGAACGTGTTTTGTCAAAGCCCACAGTTGCTGAGCGGAAGTTTGGGATACTCTCAGAATGTGATCATCCTTTTTGCATATCTTGTATTAGAAATTGGCGCAGTAGTTCCCCAACATCTGGTATGGATGTCAATAGCGCATTGAGAGCTTGTCCAATATGTCGGAAGCTGTCATACTTTGTCATTCCAAGTGTCATTTGGTATAAGTCAAAAGAAGAGAAACAGGAAATTGTTGACAGCTACAAAGCAAGGCTCAGGTAGTTTTCTTTGCAAACGTCTTATTTTCTTTTGAAAGCTGGAATTCAAGTGCCCTGTCTTCTGTCTTGGATATTTTTTACTATTTTTATCTCAGATGTAAAGAAGTTACTCAATTTGAAGGACAGAAATATCAACTGTTTATATTACTATTGTGATTTGAAGTTGGAAGGGGCTTTAGAGTGGGAATTTTGGGATCTCTTTCTCTCTTCCTCATTTTTTTTGTAGTTATAATTATTTTATATTGCAGGTCAATTGATTGCAAGCACTTCGATTTTGGAAATGGGAACTGCCCATTTGGAACTAGTTGTTTTTATAAGGTAACAAGAAGTGCTACATGGAGTTTTTCTGCTGCATTTGTTATTCGCATTGGTTTTTCTGTCATGTTGAGTGCAATTAATCATGTCAACAATCTAATGGTGATTTGGATAAGTATATGATGGTTAGTCTACTTGCTGAATCTGTTAATGTCGCATATGTTGAGCCTCAAACAGAAAATCCTGGACACTGTACCTCTGTTATTATTTATTTGTGTTTGTGGAGTCATGTGGTATATTATGTGATGGATTTTGGCTTAAGCTCCTTGAATTTATTTTTTTATTTTTTATTTTTCTATTTAGGACTTGCTTTATTTTTTTCTTGTCAATTGTTGTTCTGATTGAATGTGGGGCAGATGCCTAATTTGTGGTGTAAGAGTGTAGCTTTTGTAATGTACTTGAGGTTTTGTGTTATAATACACTTTGGTTTGTATTCTTTATGATTAACCAAATATTGAGTTACATAATACACTTAGTTTTCTCTATGAAAACATTATTTCCATGTCACCAACCAAAATTTACATGGCTTGTTGGCTGCAGTTGAAGTGCGTACTTGTTAAGTGGCTGGTAGGTAATGATAAGGTGGTTTATTATTCCATATTAATTTTTTTATAAATTTACGCTTAATGCTTTGGTCGTTTAGGCATTTGCAGTCTGTATTCAAGTGATATGTTTGATTTATCCCATGCTCATGCCCGTGCAACGATAACTAGTAACATTTAGAATCAATGGATTTTTAGTTGTTGAATAATCTTTTTAGACATCTTTAGTTCTCCCAAGGGATTGCAGTGGTGTATGCTTTATAGGATTGTAGTCAAATGGCTTACTCTAGTTTCTTTTTACCCAGCTCAACTAGGTATTGGTTAACACGGGGCTACATTGGATGACAGATTGCTTCAATCTAAAATTAGTGTTTCTAATGAGGACCAATGGGTTCATCATTATCTTTGTTTCTTTTTTGTGCATCTATTATGCATCCGTGGCCTTAAATTTGAATAGTTTCTCGTCTCTGGTTTAGTATCTTTCTTGTGATGATGGTGACACCAGATTGTAGATGGTTTACGAAGCAGTTTTAGTTTATAACATGTTCTTTTTCTAATCATTGCAAGTGGTTTTGCTACTTTAATGGGTTTATAACAGTCTCTCTCTCTCTCTCTCTCTCTCTCTCTCTCTCTCTCTCTCTCTCTCATTCTCTTTGTCTCTCTTTCTGTCTCCCCATCCTGTGTATGTGACTTAGTCTATAATAGAATATTAAAACCTTCTATTGATTTATTAGTTGTAACACCTTAGAATCATGTACCTTTTGTTTTTCATTTTACTTTCCGGAGAGGGTTAGCTTTGTGACACCTTTAATGGATGGAATGTTTGTTGTATTCCAGCATACGGTCAAGCCAGGCTCATATGTATGGAAATTTCACAGGCCACCTCCAAGAAGGCCTCCTCCGAGAAGGCCTCCTCCACGGCAATATGATATTGCGCCTATGGATGTCATATTACATATGTTCGAGCACTTAGAAGAATTGGATGATTATATATTTGAAGATTTAGAAAATGAAGTTTTAAACTCATGGGAGAGGGAGTCATTAATGCAGATGGGTTTGTATACAAGTGACTCGAGTGAAGACGAGATAGATTTATGGCCTTGAGATACTAGATTTAGCCATTTGTATCATCTGAAATTTCCTACTTGGTTTTGCGTTGCTGTGTTATGATTGTGGATTGTATTTAACAACTCCTATTTATGAACGATGTGCAGATTTACCCCCTATTAATGGGGTTAATTTTTGTGAATCTTGGATAGTGTTCATTGGAACAGTGTGATATTTATGCTAACGATACAAAAGTTAACTTTAAATTTGAAGGCTAGTTTACTGAAAAAAAAAAAAGGAAAAGGAAGAACGAAACTGTTCTATGGTTTTGATTTCCATTCATGCTATAATCTTTTAGTTGTAAACTTATCTGACCAGTCACCATGTTGCCCCATTTTGGAGTGTGTTGTCTATAAAATTAGGTGCACATGGCAATTGCTACGGGCAAACAAAGTCTACTTTGTCATGCATTTTGTCTTCCTCATCTAATTTTATCTGCAATGCGGCTTTTATTTTAGGTCTGTCTACTGTCATGTACACTTCCATCTCAAAGTATGTTTGAATCTGCTTTTTACTTTCTCTGCCGGTAGTCTGTTGTGGTGTTTACTGTTATGCTCTGTGTGCTGTTTGCATGCACTATTGTTTACTGTGCTGGTCCAGATCCTTTTTTTTATTTTACAGTAATTGGGTAATGAACTTGGCTGTTGGTCTGACTGCAGCATGCATACCGAGATGGCCGTTTGGAGGAAGTAGCACTGCGTCATATTGGAAATGAAGATGGTCAGACAGTGATAGCCACAAATATTAGGTTTTACTCTGCACCTTTGTTCAATTTCTCCATATACTGTTCTTTTCATACTAAACTATGGTATTTTCCAGGTTGTCAGACTTTCTTGCTGACCTACACATAAGGTGAATAATGCCGTTACAATATTCCAATGTAAGTTTATTCAGTGGTTGGATTCTGGTTCTTTACTTATACTGTTGTCCAGAATGTATTAGTGGGCAGACCTCTAATCTGAAGGTTAAGTTGTCTAGTACAACATACTAAGTGCATAAAATCTTTTTGATTGGCACACCCTGAAACCACATGGTAGGACCGTAGGAGGTCATTAGAGTTGCACATTGATGATTTTCCCTTCATTGATGATTTCAGTGAAAAAGTGCCGTGTGCTTAAATGTGCATGATTTTTTCGCAACAAGAACACATGCGCAGCTCTCATGCTGGTTTTTGCAATTGCAAGTAGGATACTCGAGTGGATTGCAAGGTGTGGTTCAGGAGCTTTAATTTCCTTTTAAGTATAATTTTACCTGCAGTATATATTTCCCTTGAATGATACTGGAGGTATGAATATTTTTTTCTTTCTCATACACTCATTTGAACTTAATTGTCGCTCTTGTGGAACATGAGGCCGAAAACAAACCTTGTACTATCCGATTTCTCTCGTTTTGGCGCACTCGATCATAATTTCAGTCTCACCTCATTACTTCCTACTATTGATTTTTACACTGAACATGGATTTGAAAGCATTGTATGCATATAAGACTGAAACGTAACTACTCTTGGATTCGTCTTTTGCTTGTTAATAAAGGTGAAAGTCAAAATGCAGTGACCAGTATAAACACCTAATATCTAACTTTTTTTTATATTCTTGACGCAGAATTGATTGCAGGATGGCTATCCAGTTGTGGGAGAGAAGACATGCTCGGTTGTCGTAAACTACATGTAACAGAATTCTAAATAAAGTTATTACCGAGCGGAAGAGTGTATGTTGAGGATTTTGACACTTATACAATGTGCCCGTCTGTGACTTGGATGAATGTCTACAGATGAGGATGTCGATTATTTGTGTTAATGATCAGGTTTTATTCGGACGAGTTCCATTGTGGTACTTGTAGTTTCACTTTTAGGAATGGCATCATCAGCCTGCAGGCAGCTGGAGCGAGTATTCCAATTTATCGTTTATTGTTTTATAAGTCCGGTTCGGACCATGCCGGCATTTGCAAATGGGTTTATAAAATACAACATAACGTTAAGGACCCAGCCGGCATCAGAAGTATAGTGACAAGTCTTTGTTTTTATTTTATTCCGGTCGTATGGAATATAACTATGGTCGTAAACGACCCAAGGTATTAGTCGGGCGACGGGTTTTAGTCAGACTAGGTGGATCTTTAATTTTTATGTAACAAAAAATAAATGTCTATTAAAAAATACATAATTTTATTAGAATACATAAATTGAAAAATAGAATGATATAATAGATTATAAAATATTAGAACATATTGAAAACATAAAGAACAAGTATACATATTGAAAACGTGAGGAACAAGTATATAATGAATGTAAATCTTAGTATTTAACAAATCTCTTACAATTTAATTAAAAAATAAATTACAAAATAAAAGTTATCTATCTAATTGAGAATCGTAACCTAAGCAGATCTAAGCGTCCTTTTTTAATTTCATTTTTTGTTGCTTCTCATTTCAACAACCAAATTACTTGATTTGGTGCTCAGGGAGCAAGTACCTTTGAGAGTGCGCTCAATTTCAACTCAAATTGGTAAGAACAACCGTCATGAATTAGTTATTATTTTTTTCCTATTTTATTTCTGTTTTCCTATTAGTTATTATTTTGGTTAATCATAATCTATATATATATATAGATTATGATTAACTTGAAGAACACAAATTCGACTTGGGACGAAGATTAGATGTACGGCTCCAAGCGTCGCACATTTTCGAGAATTAATATGAATTTACGGATTCCTTGCTAAGCAAGATCAAAGTTTAAATAGACCGACGGTTAGGTTGTATAATCGCATAATAAACTAATCAACATTAATATCCGGATGTTCAAATGAACATATGGAAGCTAATTGGCCTGATTGAGGTTGGTTAGGGACTCTAAATTTCTTTCTAGGTAAGTGTTTGTTACTGTTCTACCATTTACTACTACAGTCTAGGAGTATTCTTCTTCACTTGTAAGTGAGATATCTTACGTTCGAGCGATTCTCGCCAATGACAAATTTTAACCATATTATTGCTCCGCCTGGTGCTCTTCCAAAAACCGCATCCAATCCAAACCCCCTATCCCAACGCCCCGCCTCAAAGACCACAACTCCGACACCCCCCACCACCCTCTCGACCCCCTCACCATCCAAGAACTCAACACCGTCCGCACCATCCTCAACTCCCACGTGCTTCACTCCGTCGATCTACAGGAACTCGACAAGTCCCTTGTCCTCGGATGGAAGCACAGCGACCCTCTCTTCCACAGAAAGACCTCTATCATCGCACGTGTCACAGGAAGTCACTGGGGTGAGGGATTGGGATAGGGAAGACAAAGGGGATCTGGAGAATGATGGATGTGCAGAGGTGCGGAGGGATCTGGGGATCTGGGGATTAAGAGCGGAGAGTGAGAGAGAGAGCATAGAGTAAGGGTAAAAGCAGATACGCAGAGGTGCAGAGGGAGACTGGAAGGGGGATCGAGGTGGGGAAGACAAAGGAGACTTGGGGAAATTTATTTTTTTTAACTTTTATTTAATTAATTTTTTTAATAGTTTAATTTTTTTTTAATTTTTTAATGACACGTGACGTTCAGTTATTATCCACTTGGGAGCCACGTTATCAGTTAATGAAAGACTTAACAGCCAGACTAACGGATGTATGAGACTGTCCCAACACTTTAGGTATGACTCTAGGACGAAAAAAACTTCGTATACTAAATGTTGACAATCACAAAATATAAGAGTAGTAAACAGAGTTTAACCCATAGAAAAATAGGGACTTGAACTGATCGTTTGTAACATTTTCCTATTCCTTTCCTATTTTCTCACACCTTCTCGAGGACTCTGTTGGGTTAGTGGCCAAGTGGCCAAAACCACTTTCGGCTAGAAGGAAGAGACACAATGTTTGACCGTCATCTGCAACTGCTCCGTTGTCTCTGTCGTCTCCGTCTACAACTACTGGTGAGAGCTTTCACTTTGTTAATTGTTTCGATGCTTTCCTAATCTTACTGCTCCGTTTTACTGATCATTGAACTATTTGAAGCTTAACTGATTCCCCAAGGCAAAACCGATCTCTAAAACTAAAAGCCCCTTTGGTTTTTCTCATCTCTGAAACTAAAAGCTTTTGCTTTTCTCATCACTGTTTTTAACTTTTTGTATATAATAATAATATTATTGTATTTTGTATATTATAATATAATATTGTGCAAGGGATTGATTCTTATTGTTTATATGTTGGCTATATTACATTTTATCAGGTTTGAAATCTATTGCAACCTCATACAACATCTTCAAAACATTTCACTTTCATACCTCACATACTGTTTTATTTCAATATAATACATTCATTACATTTTTCATCCTTAATCCGTTAAGAGCTGACGTGGCTACCAAATTTTGCCACATGGCAAAAATAATAATTTGTTATTCATTTAAATTATTATAATAATTTATTCTATTAAAAAAATATAAAAAAAACTTGAAACCATCTTCCCTAACCCCTTCTCCCTCTCCTCCACTCTCTTCACCTCCACTTCCATCCAAAAAACCCACCCCTTCCCTGCAACCCAAATCCCCCATCCCATCCCACCCCACCCCCACCTCCCCCGCAACCCCCCATCCCACCCCCAAAACCCCAAAAAACCCAGATTATTTGTATGAAACTTGCAAAAAAAAAAAAAAAAAAATCATCGGAATGACTCTTCTCTGTTGCTTTTTCAGCGATGCTTGGAGAAAAGGCCGACATGGCAGAGTTGTCGATGGCACAGACGGTGATGGTGATGCGGTCATTGATGTCGGCGGCAAGGTGGGTCAGGGTAAGGTAGTGGTTGAAGGTCGAGAACTCAGGGTGCTTCGCGAGGAGGCATGTGATGTTGTGCGCTTCAGTAAGGGTGGTGAGGAGTGTGAGCATGAGGAGGAAGGCGTCGACGGTGGTGGCCTAGCGGAGCTGCATTGTGTGGGTTTTGGATCTAGGGATTTTGGGGGGTTTGGGGTTCGAGAGAAAGAGTAAGGATAATGGAGGAGGGTCGAGGGAATGGGTTTCTGGGTTTTTTTTTTTTTTTTTTTTTTTTTAAGGGTAAATTATTATAATAATTTAAATGAATAAAAAAGATTAGTATTTTTGCCACATGGCAAAATTTAGCAGTCACGTCAACTCTTAACGGAGCAATGGATGAAAAATGTAATGGTTGTATTATATTGAAATAAAATAGTACATGTGGTATGAAAGTGAATGTTTTGAAGATGTTGTATGAGGTTGCAATAGACCCCAAACCTGAATCATCCTTATATGTTTGTTAATTTAGGAAAATGAATCATCCTGATAATCATGGAAATGCTAATGTTAACCCAGTTGAGAATGTTGAAAATGATCATGGTACACTATGGAAGTATGTCAACAAGCTCGAAATAGTGGACAATGGAAGAGGAGGTACTGTACTTCAATGCAACTATTGTCAAAAGATTTTTAGAGGATCCTACTCTAGGGTCAAATTTCATTTGTTAAAAATGTCTGGAAATGGGATCGTCTCTTGCAACAAGATTACTAATGAAGCTCTTGCATAAATGAAAAAGCTAGTTCTACAATGAGAGCCACCTTTTTTTTTTTTTTAAGTCGTTTGGAAGTTTTTTTTTAGTTTTTCAAGTTTGAAGACTAATTTAGTTGTTTAGTGCATTATCTTTTTAAATGTTTGAAGTTTATCGAAATAAATTTGAACTTGAATAGTATATTTGAATGCTTATTTTATAATATTTAGATATATTTATTTATTTATATTATTTTTAATTGTTGTATCGTTGCCGTATCGTGTTTTCGTTTTCAGAAATTTAACATACCCTCATGTTGTGTCGTATTATATCTCTGTATTCGTATTTGTGTCCATGTCCATGCATCATAGCCTTCATTATTTTCTGGTTTCATACCTGTTTGGGAGAGAAAAAACCGTGTGAAGCCTATTTCGGTGGGAAGGTGAGAAAGAGGGCAGAGAGCAACGCAGCAGAGAAAAAAAGAAGAATGGTGCCATAGCTCCCATTTAAAGAGAAGAAGAAAGTGCTCCTCTCTTTAGTTAGTTGCTAAATATGTCAGACGAGAAACTTTTTGGAAGCAACTTCTATGCTCTCTGCGTTGACTACGCCCTCGTTTCCTCCGTCGCCTTGGTCTCTCTCTGGGTTTGGTGGCAATTTGGTCTCCCTCGAAGAAGATCGGAATCGGAGTGTGTCATCTATTGTACCCGTCCCAGACTGACCCATTTATTTTAAGGGAAAACTAATGAAAATGACTTGAAAAACTTTGAGTTTTAACGAAAATGACAAATTAAAAGGTAAAATGAATAGTACTATAATTGACTTTTTAGTATAAAAATATGATTTTTCATTAAAATGAATAGTACCGGAAACTTTTTGTTAAAATTTTCTTCTTTTAAATCCCGATTTGGTCCCGTGCCCAGCTCTAATTGTGACAAGTCTTTGTTTTTAGTTTTATTCATGAAATGATATATGAGTGGTTGGATGACAATGACCAAGCCGGTAGTATTGACATTCTGACAAGTCTTTGTTTTTAGTTTTATTCATGGAATGATGTATGAGTGGTTGGAGGAGAAGGGATAAAGACGAGCAGGAGGAACCATCTTTCACTACGCAAAAGCCTATCTGGTTTACAAGCTTCTACTTTAATTCAATTTCACCTGTGTTTTTTCTTGTCCTGAATACAAGAAATGGCGGAGGGAGTTATTTTCAACGTTGCAGACAGCATCATTGGAAGGCTAGGCTCCCTTGCTTTCCAAGAGATTGGATTGATTTGGGGTGTTCAAGATGAGCTCCAGAAGCTCAAGGAGATAGTTGCCGGATTCCAAGCTGTTCTTCTTGACGCTGAGCAAAAGCAAGTTAACAATGAAGTCAAACTGTGGCTCCAAAGTGTAGAAGATGTCGTTTATGAAGCTGATGACATGCTGGGGGAGTTTAATGCTGAAGCTAAACGAAGACAAATGGTGCTTGAAACAAATAGAGTATCAAATCAGGTACGTCTCTTCTTCTCTAGCTCAAATCAACTTGCTATTGGGCCAAAGATGGGTCATAAGATAAAACATATTAACAAGAGGCTTAGTGCAGTTGCATCTCGTAGGACCTTTCAATTGGAAGTGAATCATGAAGATACACGGTTTATAATTAGAGAGAGGGTCACTCACTCTTTTGTATCTCAGGAAAATATTATAGGGAGAGATGAAGATAAAAGGGCAATTATTCAACTTTTGTTGGATCCAATCATCTCAACTGAGAATGTGTCAACCATTTCCATAGTTGGATTTGGAGGATTGGGGAAAACTGCACTTGCCCAACTCATATTCAACGACGAGGTGGTTCAAAATCATTTTGAGTTGAAAATATGGTCATGTGTCTCTAATGTATTTGAGTTGGATATACTTGTTAAGAAAATACTAAAAGTTGACAAGCTTGATATGGATCAGCTACAAAATGATCTTAGAAAAAAAATAGATGGGAAGAAATACCTACTTGTGTTGGATGATGTGTGGAATGAGAATCGGGAGAAATGGCTAAGCTTGAAGTACTTGTTAATGTGTGGTGGAAAAAGTAGTAGAATACTAATAACCACTCGTAGTGAAACCGTTGCGACAATTTCAGATACAACTAAAGCATACACCTTAAAGGGTTTGAATGAAGAGCAAAGTTGGTCTTTATTTAAGAAAATGACTTTTAAAGATGGAAAAGAGCCAGAGAATTCAACAGTTAAGGCAGTTGGGAAGGAGGTTGCAAGAAAATGTCAGGGAGTCCCACTCGCTATAAGGACGATATGTGGGATGTTGTGCACCAAGCATCACGAATCAGAATGGTTGAATTTCAAGGATAAGAAACTTTCAAAATTAAGTCAAGAAGAAAATGATATTTTACCAACACTTAAACTAAGTCATGATGTGCTCCCATCACATTTGAAGCATTGTTTTGCTTATTGTAGCTTGTTTCCACTTGGTTATGAGATCTCTGTACCGAGACTGATTCAACTTTGGGTGGCACAAGGGTTCATTAAGTCATCTGACGAAAATGAGTGTTTGGAGGATGTTGCATATGAATACTACAAGGAATTGCTACGGAAATCTTTTTTTGAAGACGAAGAAAAATATGAGTTTGGTTTAATAAGAAGCTGTAAAATGCATGATCTCATGAATGAATTTGCCATCTTAGTGTCAGGGATCAGAAGCACTGTAGTTGATTTGAATCGAGAGAATTTTCATGAAAAGCTTCATCATGTATCTTTCAATTTTAATGTTGATTTGTCATATTGGAAAGTGCCAACTTCCTTGCTAAATGCAAATAAGATACGAACTTTGCTTTTTCATCGCCAAGAATATTTGATCAAGGAATATTTTCCTCGTGATGAATATCGGATCAAGGAGTCATTATGTAATTCATTTTGTACTAAAATTGCTTCAAATTTTAAGTCATTACGTATGTTGAGTCTCAAGAAATTTGGAATTACAACATTACTTAAGTGTCTTAGGAAAATGAAACATTTGAGATATCTTGATCTTAGTGATAATCCCATCGAGAGACTTCCAGATTGGATAGTTGGACTTCAAAATTTGGAAACACTAGATCTCTCCGGCTGTGAGAATCTTGTGGAACTACCCAAAGGCATTAAGAAGATGATCAACTTGAGGCATTTCGACTTGACAGGCTGTATTAAATTGACTCAAATTCCACGTGGATTAGGTGAAATGACTGATCTTCGTACATTGGGTAGATTTGCTTTGAGCAAAAACAATTCCGTGTTGAGAGACAGTGCTGGCCTTGGTGAACTGGGGAGCCTTAATGAATTAAGAGGACAGCTATCTGTTAGAAATTTGAGGCACGGTGAAGATGTGATGTCAGAATCAAATGGTGGTGCACCTCTGAAGGAGAAACAACACCTCTGTTCGTTGGGTTTGTTCTGGATACGTGGAGACAACTTAAACGCAGTTGATGAGAAGGATATTACCATGTCCATGGAGATATTGCAACCCCACTCAAATCTAAAGCAGCTGTCCGTGCGGTTTTATGGTGGTGTGAGGTTTGCGAGTTGGTTTTCTTCTCTCATAAATATTGTTAATCTCACATTGGTTAAATGTATGAGATGCCAACATCTTCCACCCTTGGATCATTTGCCTTCCCTTAAGTTTCTTCAACTTTCACAGTTGATACAGTTGGAGTACATATCAGACAATGAGAGCAGTAATAGTATGAGTGATGAGATGATGAAGATTTCATTCTTTCCCTCTCTGGAGAAGCTCTGGGTAGAAGATTGCCCTTCTCTGAAGGGATGGTGGAAGGCGCACACTCATAACAATGCTTCTTCTTCATCAAAGGAAAACCTGTCGTTCCTGCTCCCTTCGTTTCCTTGTCTTTCTAGCTTGACCATCAGGAAGTGTCGTAATCTAAATTCGATGCCTCTGTATCCAAATGTGGATAGAATACATCTCGATAGGACCAGCTCGAATGTTCTTCCTTCCTTGTTTGTTAGAGGAGCATCTGATATTACACATGATGTTGGTGTTGGTGTTTCTTCCTCTTCTTCTTCCCCTCATCTCCCCAAAGTAACACATATGTCACTTCATGAAGTTAAGGATTTGGAATGTATAATGTCGGAAGGGATCTGCAACCTCACATCACTCCAATCGCTTTCAATTGGAAACAGCTCAAAATTGGCATCATTACCAGAAGAACTTAGCAATCTCACATCACTCCAATTGCTTTCCATTGGAGAATGCCCAAATTTGGCATCACTGCCGGAAGGGATTTGTCGACTCCCCTGTTTAAATAGATTGCTAATTCAGTATTGCCCCATGTTAAGCGAAAGATGCAAGAAAGAAACAGGTGAGGACTGGCCTAAGATTGCTCACATCCCATCCATTGAAATTGATATATCTTAAGGTGCGTTTTCTAACTTATTTCAATTTACAGTTGCCTAGTTCAATAAAACTATGAAATATTCAAATGCCATTCTCGTTTCTTAATTTTATTCTTCATTCATCATCACCAACAATTTATTTTTGTTTTCAGATGACAAACCATGTGGACCAAAGATTTTGTCCACACTTTTGCTTTCTCATTGAGCAACACTAGTTCCACGCAAAGCGTATGCATTCCTTACCCACTGACTTTTAAATTTCTTTTTTAATTTCTCTTTAATTTACTTCTTATCAATAATATAGTCTTATCTCTTCATATTACATATAATTTCGACCCAAAAAAATGAATCATAATTTTGACCCAATAATAGGTTCTTCATCATCATCTTTTATCTGCTTTCTGCTTCATCTCATCTAAATTCATAATTTTGTTCCAAAAAACAAATCTAAATTAATCAACTTATGTGGATGGATTTGATGAATTTGGTTCCTCTGTTTTTCCTGGTATAAATAGGGTGTCATCTAGCACTTTTTCTGATATAGTGTTCTGAAGACTATGGCGGAGAAAGTACTATGATGGCCCATGGCAGATAAATTGACTCGAGAACGATCTTCAAAAGTTGTGCTTACTTTTACATTTCTTTTTTTCACTGTTTTCTAAATACGCATTGAACTCTCCCTACTTGTCAACTTGAGGTACTACTGTGACAATTTAATTTTCTAGACCACTGGTCCACTACTATTAGTCTATTACTAAGGAAGATGATCATTAAATACCAAGCAACCGGCAAGATGACAATTTGTCCGTACTTCCTTCAGTACAATTATTATTATGGATTAGGTTTAAGTTTTGCTTCTTAATTTACTTTTTAATTTTTAATTTTTCAAACTTTTTAATATGGCTTCAAATTTTTATGTTTTTGGTTTTGCTTCTTAATCTACTTTCATGGATATGCAGCACTGATTCAAAGAAGAAACAGATGGAATGAAGATGAAGGAAGCCAATTATCATACAGCTTTTGCTTATACAGGTGACTCATTTATGTGGATGTGATAAATGATAAATTTTGGATTCCACCGCAAAATCAATGAGCAATATGGGGAGTAGCCTCCCATGCAAGGTCCCCCATACTTTCCATTGTTGGTTTGCTTGCATTGTTATTTACTGTGCTTGTTTTGTACCTTGTTTCTTGCATTCATATCTCACTAGACAGAGCTCTAAATTAAGTTTTGAACATGCAGTGTAGTGCGATAGCTCCATATATTATACACAATGTTCGTTTTTGAGGTTTAAGTGCGGATCAAATGTCTCAGTGTTGCATGGAAGCATGAGAGGACATCTTAAAATCTTGAACCGAGATCACATCTCAGTGATTCCATGATCTATTCTTGAAATTTCCGACGAGACAAATAATTCAGGATCGGCCTTGGCCCAAGTGCAAACAGTGCACTTGTCCAGGGCCAAATTGTTTTGGGGCACCAAATTTTTTTAGTAACCACTTCGCCTTATCCATTTGCAAATCGCGACAGTGCCAGTCCAATGCCCTTCCGTCGCAGCTTTCCTTATCGGCCTCTTGACCTCCGAAATGGTGGCAGAAATCGCTCAAAACTCGACTGAATTTTACAGAACCGGTCGCCGTCGTTCACCGCTGCAGTCCCTCTGTCGCAGCTCATTGGGCCTTTTGGGTACTCTTACTCCAAGCTTACAGTGAGTACTATACTAATATTTCACTAAAAATTGCCCATTTATATGTTTAATTGTTAAATATGTGATTAAAGTAAGTAACTTTGAGATACCCAGATTGTTAATTTCAGTACTTCTTGTTTTCCAGATTCAGAGGAAAGATGGGTATTTACTGGGTTTGAGATGTGAAGGACTAATAGAAGTTGTGTTTGTTAGTGGAATTTCTGTTTGTTTGAGATGTGACGGACTAAAAAGGTTGCTTTGGTGGGGAGTGTTCCCCATAACTGACCCATGGGTAAAATATTTGATTCTTTGGTAGCCTGATTAGTGAAAAACCTTACTTTTATAGCTTCTTCCAATTTTTTCAACATATTGGTCCCGCTAAGTTGATTATATCAAAATTTGAATGTTAGCTCACTATTTGGTGCTCCCTGATCTGAAGTTTTCAGGTTCTGCTGAAATTTCCTTTCTTGAAACTAACGACATCCTTGGGATACATTGTGAATTAGGCTGTAATGTGCTTCAAACTCAATTGAACTTGGTCACTGGCTTTTCTTGATCTTCACCAGGTGATGCATGGTTTTTAAATTCTCCAGAAGAATCGCTAGGATTCGTCCTTGCAGATGAAGGTTTCGATGTATGGGTAGGGAATGTGCGTGGAACACGTTGGAGTCATGGACACACATATCAGAAGAGAATTAAGCTTTATGCACTATTATAGGATTTTTGAGATTGGAGTTGGCAGGAATTGGCTCTATTTGATCTATCAGAAATCAAGCGCTGCATATATCCAACAACAAGCTCCAAAGTCTTTGTTGTTGGGCATTCACAGGTCTTACACCTCTTCATCTATTTCACATCTTCTTCCCTTGCTACTACTTTTGGTGTTTACTCAATTTATTCATGTTATTAGGGAACAATGATGTCTTTAGCTGCTCTCACCCAACCGGAGATAGCGAAATGGTTGAAGCGGCCGCTCTTTCCTGTTCAATACCATACTTGGAGCATTTCACTTCTAAATTTGCACTTAGAATGGCCAACATATATGTTGATCAGGTATTCCTTATCTTCTTCAAAGTATATCGTATGAATAGCTTCTGCAATGAAATTGATGCATGTATTCTTTTTATATGATTCTTTTTACTCAATGTTATGAGATTTTATTAGTAGTTATCTTGTATCTTTTGTATATTTTATTCAGTGAATTGGGTGTCAGCCTTTTGGATTCAATATGAGATGGCCATGTTGCATGCTTGGAGTGATTGTATATGATTTTGATTTTAATCGTCGGGTTTAGGTACTATGTCCCCCGGTTGTATGTTTTTCTTGAATTAATAATATAATATGGGCGTGAGGGCCTAGCCCCCCAACTTCGAATGGGTTCCAGCCCTCTTTAAATATGTTGGCGTATTGAATAAAGACACATTTTGAATGTTCAGCCCGAGCACAAAAAAACTCAGGACCAACCGTGTAATTTGGCCTTCTTTGGGTTCTTATTGCTGCTTTTGTTTCCAATTTTAGTAGATTAAAATGTGGCGATACCAGTAATATAAACTAACTATAACCAAATCCCACGTTGTGGCGTGGGAACACTAAAGTAGCGAAAAAGAAAACGAAAGGGGACCAACCAACGACTACAATTTGGGAATTGAGATACACTTGTGATCTTTGTGTTCAAAGTTCGTGGATTAAGAGATTCGGACCACTCAATTTTAATTTACAGTCTCTATATTTTAGTGACCCACTTCACAAAAACTTAAAAACTTGAACGGCTAAGATCTCACTCTCTCATAAATAGTTCAAATTTCTCGGTTTGTAGGTTTCGGACATAGATATCTGTAGTGGATTTCATATAATATGGTTTCATGAGGTGAGAATTTTGACACATGGTGTTGCTTTTT
The DNA here is from genome assembly GCF_019419815.1 of Pyrus x bretschneideri. Taxonomy (NCBI): domain Eukaryota; kingdom Viridiplantae; phylum Streptophyta; class Magnoliopsida; order Rosales; family Rosaceae; genus Pyrus; species Pyrus x bretschneideri. The sequence continues at coordinate 5,665,719 of NW_025999546.1, forward strand.
CCAAATTTCAATTTTTAGTGTCGTTGGTTGACCTAAGTTCTTACAACAACGCAATTGTCTCTACTCTCATTGAGTGAAAGAAGTTAGTAAATTTGGACTAAACCACAAGACGATACAATAATGAATAATTTGATATTGAACCCGTCTTATACATAAGCCAAACATAAACCCTCCCGCTAATATATAAGACGGCATATTATTTCATTGTAGTATTAGGGACAAATAATTCACAACTTAAGATATTTGTGAATATTACAAATATTCACTTAGCCAATAGAACTATTCATGACAAAAAATAAAAGAAACCAACAACAAAATAATCAACGAGTCATGAAATAGCATTGAGTCCCTCGATGATTGAAGTTGTGAAAGCATCCATTCGAGGCTTTGGTTGGACCAAGCCAACCTCAATGCCACCCGACATGTCTCTACTCTCACTGAGTGAAATGCCTGTCACACCATCAATTCCAATCTCCTCTATCTTTCTAGGCCTGCCCCATCCAAAATCTGTCTCATACAGATCCACCTTCCGCGACCTGAGAACCACGACTTGGAGCTCCGACCCGAACATCTCCTCCCACTCCGAAATCCACTTCTCTGCCCCTCCCAAAATGGCCTTGTCTAACTTCTTAATATAGTTTTTCCGATTGCCCTTGCCGCAACAACTCCATTTGCCCCTAGTAGCGCTTTCCTTGACACCACTGACCGGCCAAATCCAACACAATTACCAACATACATAACTGGTACTGGGTGACCCAAACGAGCTATCCCACCCGCAATAAACCCAAAATAATTTGGATCTTCGTCGCAACACTTGCTGTAGTGGTTACCATTTTCTTGTTTTCATATGGTGATAAATTTACCTTTTTTTATTATTATTTTTCTGCTTTTCACATGGTGCCAACACATCATTCCAAAAGCTGTGTGTTTCTTTTTCTTTCTTTGTCAAGCTTAGCAGCTCTCTCTCACTTGAGCTCCGAAGGCAGGGCCTCAGACTCTAACAATATCAATAGCCGATCTGTGCAAAAATTCACAGTTTTTCCTTAGTTAAGTAGGTAAAGGATGGCCAACTCCTCCATAATCCGTTAGAGAAGCACTTTTGGCTCTGCAACTTATGGCGCAGTGCTCGAAGTATTCTCCTCCTGCATTCTCCCTCAGAGCCTTGCGGCTTTCAACTCTTTTTGTTGTGGCCAATAAAACAACAAATACTACTGCCATCACCATCTCAGATAATTGAATATTTATGGGAGTCCTCAAGATCCGTTATCCTTCGAGAACGATGCGATCTGGGTCTCCAAGTTTGATGAGATTCTTCTGGATCTCTGGAATCCAGTTGTCAGGTACAAGTTTTTTTATCTCGTGACGACTACAGGTTGTTGTAAATTTCAATTCTCACTAGAATTTGACACGGTGGGAAAGAGATGAAAAAAATGAACATACCTAAGAACGGAAAAGGATCCTCTCTGGATCCTCTTTGTGGGTATCTGGAGATCCATCAATCACAGTCGTTCATAATATATCGTGCAGTCAGTTTTCGTTAGATACTATTTATATTCAATTTTAAATTTAAAATGATTTCTGACTGCACGATGTACGATGAACAATCGTAATTGATAGATCCCCAAAAAAGAGGATCCGGAGAGGATCATTTACCCCTAAGAATGATGTCATCTTGAGCCATTGTTTCAGGTCTAGATTTTGTGTAGCGTTTTCCATTTAGACGAGAGCTTCTCGTGCTGATAACGTATTGTAAAACAGGCAGTATGTGTGCAGTGAAATAAATTAAACAAGACACAATATTTACAAGGTTCCTCTACAGTCAGTATGACTGGAGTACGTCCTAAGAGCGGCAATGGTGCTTTTATTTATAATTTGGAATAATAAGAATACAAAAATAACTCTCACTATTTACTCTCTCTTTTCTTTTTTTTCTCTCTTCTTCCTTCCAATTTTGTGCAAGTGATCTCCTCCTCCTCATTCATTTTATAGGCAAGGGACACTATTCATGTGGGCCATCCACATTATTTATAACAATTTGTGAATATTACAAATATTCACTTAGCCAATAGAACTATTCATGACAAAAAATAAATGAAACCAACAACAAAATCACTAGTCATGAAATGGCGTTGAGTCCCTCGATGATTAAAGTTGTGAAAGCATCCATTCGAGGCTTTGGTAGGACCAAGCCAACCTCAATGCCACCCGACATGTCTCTACTCTCACTGAGTGAAATGCCTGTCACACCATCAATTCCAATCTCCTCTATCTTTCTAGGCCTGCCCCATCCAAAATCTGTCTCATACAGATCCACCTTCGGCGACCCGAGAACCACGACGTGGAGCTCCGACCCGAACATCTCCTCCCACTCCGAAATCCACTTCTCTGCCCCTCCCAAAATGGCCTTGTCTAACTTCTTAATAGTATTTCCGATTGCCTTTGCCGCAACAACAACTCCATTTGCCCCTAGTAGCGCTTTCCTTGACGCCACTGACCGGCCAAATCCAACACAATTACCGACATACGTAGCTGGTACTGGATCACCCAAACGAGTTACCCCGCCCGCAATAAACCCAAAATAATTTGGATCTTCATCGCAACACTTGCTGTAGTTGTTATAATTTACTTGGGTTTTAAGCAAACAAACCCATATAAATGCACACGTTAGGACATATGGTGATAAATGTACCGGACGCGACTCATTTCCCTTGTTGCATAGCTCAATAATCCAATTCTTGATGCTCTCCATTTTGGCCAAGTCAATCAAAAATGTTGCCCGAATCATGTTTTTCGGTTGCCCGTTAACAATGGCATTCTTATTAGCACCTAGAACCACTCCTTGCGAAGAAATTCGCTTCCACCACTCCTTCAAGAAGATACCCTCGAGACCAAGTGCATCAACAATAGCCGTACGATCATAGTAGGGCACTGATTGTACGGCTATGTTTGACGAGTCTCCGAGACGGGAAAATGAGGCCCAAGCCTTGATGAAATTGTTAAAGGTCCTCTCATCACCAACAACTTGGTGGTACGCAAGCCCAATGCAAATCCCACAATTTGGGAACACTGTAATTTGAGCACTTAACAAAGAAATATTTGCTGCTCGTGCCTCGTTACTACGATGTGGTATACTACCTGTCGACGCTAGCTCGGGCACAAGTGTGTGAAACTCTACCGCATCTCTTTGGGAATTGCTCGAGAGATACTCAAAGTCCCCGTCCGACTCAGCGACAGTCAATGACACCGAGTCGCCTTGCGTGTAGAGGAGCTCGGGCTTTTCGGGATGAGGCCGGGCCAGTAGGGTTCCGGCGAAAGGGTAAAATTGTTGGAGAGCGAGGGAGAGAGAGTGCTTGATGTTTGGGAGGGCGGTGGAAGTGAAATGGGAAGTGGGAAATGGGAAGTCATAGAAGAAAAGAGGTAGGCTCGGAGAGAAGAAGAGCCATGGTATGTCAAGGAAGGTTAGAGGGAGAGAGGGTTTTGGAGCAGCTGATGAGTTTGGTGGGGGAGATACTTGGCATTTCTCAAGAAGTTTGGGTTTGGAGAGTCTTGCCATGGATGAGAAAAAGAGGAGAGGAAGATAACACAGGAGTGGTGAGCAGAAAGCTAAACTGTTATTGTGACGAATGAAAGATGTTGCATAATTGCATTTGATATAGAGACTAGAGAGTGCGTGGTCAGCTTTATCACAAGAGTAATGTTATTCATACCATATTTTTATATCACATTTATATACCACTTTAGGTGGTATCTGATGTGAACAGCCACGTCATTTGAAAAATTTGCAAAACCCAAGAAAAGAAAGGAGAAAGACTTCTATTATACCACAATCATCATTTAATTAACTAGTTTTTCTTAATTATTAGTTTATTAAATAATGAACTAAATTTAAAAATATGATTAATTCAAATGATATGGCTATCTACATCAAATACCACCTAAAATGATATAAAAATGTGGTACAAAAATATGGTATGAATAATATTGTTTTTCTCACAATCAACTGTTATATCTTCAAAATTGTTTTAAAAAGTATTTAGCGGTAAGCGGGAAGTTTAATAAGGGGAAATGATACACACTTTTTTAGTCTTTTATTATTTTATTGGATAATGTTAGAAGATCAAAATTTTAAATTAAATTTATAAAACGTATGATGTGTCACTAATAGAAAATAAACCCGCAATACTTAAATAATAATTCAACAAATCAACAACTACATCTTTTGGTTTACATATTTAGTTTAAAATTTTGATCTTCTTAGCATAAGGATGGTCTACCTAACATTATTCTTACTAGTAGTTTTATTTATTCAATTCGATAATCAAAAATAAAAAAAATAATGTATCATATTTGATTTTAAAAATTTAAACTCCCTAGCGTAAAGAATATTTATCTAGTACTATCCTTACTAGTAATTTTATTTATTCAATTCTAATAATAATAATAATAAAAGGTATCAAATGTTAAAAAGAACGCGTGAAGCTCACTTTTTTAATAAATTCTCTAATTATTTGGGAAAAAGAGAAAAAAAAAAAACTTTTTTGCAACTAATATACTATTTTAATGACATCAATCCAATAAATATTTGTTGTGCGTTAAAAAGTGAATCATCCGTCCATTTTTAGTCTGTAAAATAAAATAGATTTATGAATTTATGGACCCGAGGAACACGTGATTGCATAGACTATTTGTTGCATGAAAAACATGGTATATTTAGACCCTTTTTTATTTCTTAAAACCTTTGCAACTAGTCACTACGTCTGGATCTCATTATATTTGGTTTTGAAGACGGAAATTTTCAAAGTGAATGTGGTAGGGGTGTATTCAGTTCTATTGGGTTTGGTAAAATTGAAAATCAAACTGAAATTACTGTTTGATTTGGTTTATTTTTTTTAATTTTATTCGGTTCGGTTTCAATTCAGTTTCAATTTTTCCGATTTGGTTTCGATTTTTTTACTGAAAATTTATTTATCCAGATTCCATTTCTAGAACAGAAATTTAAATAAAATCAAAACAAAAGTTAAATCCATCCCTGACAATATTAATAGAGCCAACTGCAGCTAGGAATTGAAATGTATATACATACGATTAAAAACTGAAATGAATTCAAGAACACAACTAAATCCTATCACAACAGCACCACATCAACCTTCTGGTATTTTTAAATAAAAATTTAAATTTTGAAATAAAATTATAAAAAATAAAAAAAATAAAAATAAAAATAAAAACTGAAAGAAACGAGAAGATGAAAGAAAAGGGTTGTTCGGCCGCGATTGGGACTGAGAGGCTCCCGGCCGGCCCACAAATGGTGCGGAAGCAGGTTTAGATCGTGGATACATCCTAATAAACTTTTTTAAAATTCTAATTGAATACACCTGAATTTTTAAACATTTTAATAAACTATCTTAAAATCCTGATTAAGTACACATTAAATTTTAGAAAATCACTTAAAATTTTAATTGAATACACTTAGATTCATTAAAAGAATTAAAATCGCTCAAAATCTTAATTAAATACAACCCCTAAAAAGGAAGGAAGAAGTCTGACAAAAAAAAGAAAGAAGAAGAAGAAACGGCAAGAGAAGAAAAGAAAATGATGTGTAAGTGGAGAGAGGAACGACACAATGCCTTATGCCAGAGAGAAGAAAGAGAGAAATGAAAAGGGTTTAGTTTAGTAGTGATGGGCTATTGGGCCATTTTATGGCTTGGCTTGAGCTAACATTTGGGCTTAAAATAAAATGAACATAATTGGATTTCATAACTAAATATTTAACATAAATAAAAAAAGAATTGTTATTAGCATTTCAAAAATCTTATTCTACATTCTAAATTTTCTATATTAAGAAAGAAAAATACAGTTATGAAGAGTGTAGAATGAGATTTTTGGAGTACCAATAACAATTCCCTAAAAAAATAAACATATTTAATTCAATTCGGTTCAGTTTCAAAAAAACAAAAACTGAAACTGAACCAATTAATTTTGGTTCGGGGTTCCATATTCTATTTGGTTTTTTTTCGGTTTGATTTTTTTCAATTTTGGTTTGGTTTTTTTTTGTTTCGATTTTTGAACCCACCCCTAGAATGTGACCCTTTTTGTTTTTGTTTTTGTTTTGGTTTTATCAGATATTTTGTGATGGACTGCAGTATTTTTGACCAAGTTTTGTACAAGTACAGGAGACAGGAAATTATTTTGCACCTACAAAAGGTCTATCTTTGGAAAGATAATTTTAGTGTGCCCAAAATATGGAGGCCAAACACCATATATCATTATACAATAAGATGGACATTTGCCAAAAAAAAAAAAAAAAAATCTTTCCTCAAATTATTAATGAGTGGAGTACAGGACTGTGTTTTCGGCACATTGAAAATCTCTCATTTTTTATACTACTGGTGGATACAATGCACTGGTTCAAACGATGAAGTTTGGTTCTATTTGAGCTAAATTAAGGAAATAAATCAAAACAAATCATTTATTGGGCGGGATTAGGTCGTGCATGAATTTAAAAAAAAAAAAACTAATGAAAAGGGTTTAAAAACTTTGAGGTTTAATGATAAAGACAAAATAAAGGGTAAAGTGAATAGTACCAGGATTGAATTTTTAGTGCAAAAATGTGGTTTTTCGTTAAAATGAACAGTACCACGGACTTTTCATTAAAACTCTCTTTTAAAAATTTCATGGTGCGGTGAAGATACCACGAGATTATATAGGCTTTATAATGGTTTTTGTAGTTTCCCAAATTGATATAAACCGTGAGTACCTCACAACTTTCATAAAAAAAATGTAGTTAGTGAGTTTTCACAAGATCTTTTGCCAACGCTGGACCTAAGTTTTTTAAGGCTCCGAGAAAAATTTCAAATGATGCCCTTGTAGACTAGGGATTGGCACTTGGAACCGAATATCAAAACCAAAACATGGACCGAACCGCACTAAATGGTTTGGTTTATGCAGTTTTGAAATGGTTTTGGTTTGAAACCAAACCGAACCGCAAGCTAAAAAATGGTTTGGTTACAATTCCTAATATCTAAAACCGAACCGAAACCAAACTGAGCCGCATAATATAAAAAATATATATATTAAGGCTTTTTAAAATTTATAACAACTAATGTAATCTATATTTTTTATGTTTGTGTATTGTGTAGAGTTAGCCAATTCAAATTCAAGCACCGCCTCCCTTACGCTTAATTCACAACCATAACAAGAAGCTCCAAGGCAATCTCAAGTTTTAGTTCATAAGGTTCAATGGCTTTTCATCCATTAGTTTCACTTTCACAAGGTCCAAGGTCTTCCCAAGTATTGTATTCTCAAGTTCAAATGCCTTCTCAAGCCCGTTCACAAGCTCAAAGGCTTAAATCTTCAAATAGTAAGTGTCCAAAAGGAGAACAAGCAGGAAAGGGTTGAACGATTCAAATTTTCAAAGTTGCTACTTGAAACACCAAATTTTTTTTTGTTGAACTATATAAACAGTTTATTTTTCGAGTTGTACTAATGCCATAAAGCATTTTGACATAGAACTTTGTTTGAACTTTAATTTTAGTATGGTAAACTTAACTTTTTCAATTGGGTTATACTAAAGAAAAGTCATAAGGCATTTTAATTTCAAGTTGAATTTTAGTATGGTGATCGGCATGAATTTTTTTCATTTGGGTTGTATTAATGTCATTTAGTTTACAAATGACTAAGTGAGGCACAAATGAAGACCAAAACCATTTGAAACTGAACCAAAACCAAGTGGTTTAGTTCTATGGCCATTTAATTTGCAAATGACTAGATTTTGAACTTTTGAGTTTGTTTGAATGTTGAGACTTTTATTAATGTCAATTAATGGCAGAAGGAGTTCTCTTCAACATTGCAAAGAGATCATTGGAAGGCAAAAGCCTGACTCTTGCCACTAAGAGCATTTCCAACACTACTAACTAAATTTTTGACGTTTTAGTTAGCTGAATGCCCAAAAACTATTATAGCTAGCCAATTTAGCATAAGCATCTCCAACGCTATTAGCTACTTTTTTAAAAACAACTACAATATTTTATTGTTTAACAAATAAACCTTTAATAATAAATTAATTAATCATTTGACCAAAATAATAAATTCCAATCCACCAACAATTCTAGAACCATCGGTCGGACTTGCCTACAATACTTACATGTATTTAACATAATCAACACAAAAGTCTCACTATGTGGATTTTTTTTGTGTCTTCTTTTTTTTTTTTTTTTTTTTTAGTGAAATCCTAATGGGCCAGAGAAGGGTAATTTAAGTATAATGAAAATTTTCACATTTTTTGTCTTCTTCCTTTATATGTGTATGTGTGTGTGTGTGTTCAAACACCCATAAGAAAAAATGGTGCTATTTTTTGGATTAATGGAAGAAGTCTCACGTTCGATCCCTCCTGCACATTCGTAAAATAACCTATGAGAAACCAATTTCTTTAGCACAAACTCAGCATTCATGTCCATTTTCATTAATTTCTTTTAGCACAACTCATCAATCCCCAACATTTTACTCTAAGTTGTAATATTTATGCCACTTAATGCTAAGGCCTATTGACATTCCTCTTCGCTTGTAAGTGAGATGTCTTAAGAGATTTTGAAAGATTTTAAAAGAATTATAAATTCATGGAGTTTAATGGAGTTCCACCATGTGAATTTCAGGTGAATTTATTAAAAATCTTAGGGGGAAGGCCTGATTTTCTAAAGCCTAAAAAGCACTACAAAATCTCTTCAAATCCATTTAAATCCTTCATCTTTTAAAATACTTTAAGGGAATTGTTATTGACACTCCAAACTTTATACATTTGGAAAGAAAAATACACTTGTGAGGAGTGTATAATGAGATTTTTAGAGTGCTAATAACAATTCTCTACTTTAAAGTTAAATCCTAACTGAATATATGTGGAATCTTGTAGACTACTCTAAATTTGAAATGAATACCATTTGAACTCTTGGATTTTTATACTCTTCTAAATTGTTGATTGAATAGTTACTTAGTATTACAGTCTAGTACTATTTTTCTTCACTTGTAAGTGAGAGGTCTTAGGTTCGATTCTCGTCAAAGACGAAGTTGAACCACCTTATTGTTAGCTTATTATGAGGCTAAGCCCACTCTCCCTTCCTAATGTAGACAATATTGTTTGTTTAAAAGAAAAAATTGTTAATTGACTACTTATGGACTTCCATGTATTCATTTAAAATCTCAATTGAATATATCTAGATTTGTAAACTCTTTTAAAACCTTTTATACTTCTAATTCCTAAAGGCCAAGTTGGATAACAAATTTAGATTTCTTTCATAAAGATCGCATTGTCACCAATAATTTCCATGGCATTGTTTTTCTCTACCGTGTTGGATACATTACCAATTCTGCCACCAAACGCGCTGCGGATGTGCACGCAACTCACATCTGCTGTAAACCCTTCTATCACGTTAAATTGTCAACTTCTAAAACAAACACAATACCCGTTCTTTGTAATATTCCAAAGGACAATCATCAACCGTCTAATCTATAAATATGACAAAAATTCCTCCTTAATCCCACCATCCTCAGCCTCAACTGTCAAATATTCCAAGACGTTTTTGCTCATCATAGCGTAAAAGGCACCGCAAGGCCACCATGGAAATGAAGAAGATTGCTTGCGCTGTCCTCTTCGCCGCCGCCTCTGTCAGTGCTGTGATGGCTTCTGAAGGCCACGCCCACGCCCCTGCCGAGGCACCTTCAGGAGGAGCCCCAAATGATGCCTCTGCCAGCCTCCCCGTCTTGGGGTCCGTGGTTGGTGCCTCCATTGTGTCATTCATTGCTTACTACATGCAGTAACGTAATCAAGAAAGAAGGAATGAGAAATAAGCGAGAGGAGATCAACTGAGTAATTCAAAGGAAGAGTGGTGAGGTTTATTTTTTTGTTCCTAAATTGAGGGTCTCTCTTGGTTCTCATTTCTTTCAAGTTTATGTGAAACATGTATTTTATAATAACGCAATAAAGAGTTTCTATTATTTAGTTTTGATGCATGGTCTCAGACTACTGAAAATGTTGCAGTGTGCAAAGTGTTATTGTAGATAGAGAAATCATGTCTCATGATTTCTCCCGGTACTATTAAAGTGATTTAGAAAAAAGCAAGAAAGTTTCATTTTCAAAGTGGTAGTCATTGAAACAAGGGAACTTTAACAAAAAGCTCCCGGTACTATTCACTTTAACGAAAAATTACATTTTGACATTAAAAAGTCAATCCTGATACTATTCACGTTACCCTTTATTTTGTCCTTATCGTTAAAACTCAAAGTTTTCAAGTCATTTTCATTAGTTTTCCTTTGAAACAATACTTGATTAGAAGAAAAGTCATAATATTGTATTTATAATTTCAAGTCTTGAGAGGTAACGAGAGTGGAAGTTTCCAGTTGGAATATGATATGAAATTTCTACTTAACTTTATATGATAAAGAAATTTTCAAGTAACGTCCAAATGCTTCAGTTTCGAGCTTTTTGTATGAATTATAAATGTAGGAAAACATCCTGAAATTAAGATAATTAAAAAAGGAAAGTAACTATAATACCAAGTATATATTGTCGCGTTGATCTGTTGCTGCATTTTGTTGAGAAGTCAAGGGTATGTTATTGTTACCATATGTTTATAACGTTTGTCCATTAATTCGAGCCATTTTCCTGTTGTCCTTTTCATCATGAAATATGATTTGAGCCATTTTTGTACTATTATATGAAAGTTCCACCAGTCAGTCGTACGGTTCGGTTTTATTATTATTATTTTTTCATTTACAAGTAGTAAGTTTTAAGTTTGATACTTATGCACATGTGATAGTTTAACCTAAATTTCTTTTCAATGTAAATATATATCACTATATTAAAAACAGATATTTTGTATTAGCATCTTACATATTATTGTAGGTGATACTATATACATCCAAGTCGTGCACCAAATGACATGGCATATTTTACACATAAAATTTCTTATTACAATTATTAATCAAATTTCAAGGTATTTTTAAAGTCAAATTGATTAGTGCCACATCATTTGACTATAAATTTGGTCCACAAATTGGAGTAAATTAGTTGAAATTTAAAAATAAAAAAAAGTTCAACTAGTTGTATTATAACACTTAGGGGGCGTTTGTTGCGCCGGACTATCTCGAACTGGATTAGCTTCAAGGACTAAGCTGGACTGGCTTAGACTAGACTAAACTGAACTAACTTAGTGAAGCGTTTGGTGCAGTATTGGACTAAGAAGTTGGATAATAACAAATTCTAATATTATCTTTTTCTCCATCTTTTCCTACCATTTCCGTCCCACTCTTTTTCTCTTCTCTCATCGTCCCACCCTCTCCCTCTTTTTTTCCACTTAGACCTCTCAATTCATGTCTCTTTCTCATTCCTGGTCAAACTCCTTATTGATTCAAGTCTCTATTTCTCTGTCCTCCCCACCTCTCTAGCTATGCGTTGTTCGAACGGAACCTCACGGCTTCAATTTTCCCGACGAGTTGCAGGTTTCCCAATGTGTTTTTCGGCCAACCCTCATTAAATTGGATAAAGTTAGCACCGCCAAAAAATTCATCATCATCCCTGGACCGAGATCTTAGCTTTGAATGCTTGAATTTGTCATGGATTTGAAGAAGCCCAAACAGGCCGAGACTTCCAGACCATTTTCTGGCCACATTCGACCACATTTTAGCCTCGATTCAGGTAAAATCGTAATCTTGTCACTCCCAGCTTCAATTTGGTATATTTTATATGAAAGTTGGTTATGAAATGGATCTGAAAGAGAGTTGGAAAGTTAATGATTGATCTAGGTGACCGGAGATGACGAGAAGTCTGTCGGGAGTGGTCGTTGAGCATGACGAGGACGAGCAAGAGAGGATAGTCTTAGCTAGTCCCATAGTTATTGGGGGGTCTCGCTAAGACCTCTTAGTGAAGGGTTTTGTCCATGCTAGTCCCCTTTAGTCTCATTAATGTTAGTCCCAGCATGGAACAAACACAGTATTGGACTAATAGCTAGTCCAATCCAGTCCAGTCCAACTTAGTGAGGGCAAACAAACGCCCCCTTAGTGTGCTAAAATGGGTACACTAAAAAATTTCTCCACTATTGTTGAGGTGCTCAACAACAGAAAGTGATCCCTTCCAACAAGTCCACCAAATCCACTCATTCGGACCCTTGATCCAACGGTTACAAACAAGAGATCTTTTTAAAAGCTATAACAACTTTAGCCATTGAGTCAAATTTTAATGGTCCAGAAGTGAACTTGGTGGAAAAGATTCTGAGAGGATGTCTGTCCTCAACAACGATTCTCGCCTCAACAGTCCCTCTTCTCGTCCGGGACAACCACTGGTCCACTTCATATAGCTCTGCATGTCTAAGTCGAGTCCAAATTGTCGATTAGGTTTGGCGGGAAGGCCATGGTCTGGGTCATGCACAACCCGCCATGGTCTGCTTGAAATTATTTTGGGCCAGGCCTCTACATTCGGCTCATGCCCGAAGCCCGCACCTAGACATGCGCAGGAGAGGTAAACGCGCGCCTTGAAAGATAAATTGTTCTCCTCTCCTCCTCCTAAAGTTACCCTTCCCTCTCTCTCTCTCTCTCTCTCTCTCTAAATTCTTGGTTCAACAAAAATGGCGGCCATGATCACACGCAGATTCAGCTCCAAGCTTTCAAGACTCTCTCATCCTCACTCATCACTGTCTGCTTCCTCCACCTACCTCACCGCCCAAAAGCTCCAAAACCCTGAAACCCCTAACTGCTTCACTCACTCCTCCAATTCCACTTTCTCCCCAAATCCTTTCAAATCTTCATCAAACCCCACCATCACTATCGAGCGCTACATAAAATCATCAAATCCAAAACCCATAAACCCTAATCTCATTTGGGTACCCAATTCAAATTCCATTACTCAAAACCCTGAATTCAAAAAAACAAATCTTGGTCTTGCTTTTACGCAATCGTGTCCAAGTTTCAGTACCAATTTGTACAACCCTAGGTTTAATGGGTTATCAGATCAAAAGCCCAGATTTTTTTCAACCTCCTCTAGTTCATCGCCATCGGATTCAGAATCTGAAAAACCCCAAAACCCTAGTGAATACCCTAGTCAAAACCCTAATTTCAAGCACCAAGAAATCGAAGGACCGACGGTGGAGCGAGACCTTTCGACATTGGCCAATGAGACCAGAGATGTTCTGGAATCGATGGCGAAAAACATGTATAGTCTGAGCAGGGCATTGGCTCTTCTGGGTTTGGCCCAACTCGGCGTCGGAGCTTGGATTTCGTACATTACCAAATCGACCCCACTGCCGGAAGTTTCAGTTCAGAGCATTCTGGCTTTCGGGTTGCCGTTTACATTGGCGTTCATGTTGAGGCAGTGTTTGAAGCCAATCTACTTCTTTAAGAAGATGGAGGAGCAAGGCAGGCTGCAGATTCTGACTCTCACTCTTCAGATTGCTAAGAATTTGAATGTGTTCTTCGTTCGGGTTCGCGGCGTTTCGTTCTTGTGCATTGCCGGTTTGTCCGTTGGAGTCTTGTTTGCTGCCCTCACAAGATGAAGGATGAGTGATTAAGATTAACTCTGTTTTAAGTATTGTTTTTCATGAATTTTGGAAGTTCCATACTTCCCTATTACTAAGTTATCAGTTGAACCTTTTGCAATGTTGGAAGTTCTTGTTACATGTAGCAATTCTATGGTTTAGTAGACTCTGAATTTGGATCACATTCAAGTAATGAAATGATGATTGCGTTTATTGTTCTAAATTCACGGTCTGATAAAATAAGTATCTTATGTTGTCCGACAGTGGAGCAAAAGAACACTTCATTTGACAATGTTAGAGAGGATATGCCTAAAAAAGCTGTGCTTTAGGATGCATGGAGTTATTTGGATGGGTAAATTATTTGGTGAATAGCGAAGTTACACTCCGTATATTTACGTGCATTTAATATAATCACCATCTTACAGTCATATATATATATTCATGTAAATATGGTTACTACATACAATAATTGACGTAAGATAATAGATAGATACGTGAAAGAAAAAAGAGGGAGCACCTTCATCATTCGGAAATATAGTTGGCAAATTACATAACGAGTATATTTTCATAAAAAATACAATAAGTTAATTACTTGGGCACTTTGCTAGAAGCTATACTTCAAAACAATTTGGGCAATATTTACAGGCGATTTTTTTAAGAGAAGTTTAACAAAAAGCTCATAATACTGTTCATTTTAATGAAAAACCACATTTTTACACTAAAAAACCAATTCCGGTACTATTCACTTTACTCTTTATTTTGTCCTTATCGTTAAAACTTAAAGTTTTCAAATTCTTTTTATTAATTTTTCTTTTTAACAGCTAAGGTGACAATGTGTAATCAAGTCGAATATTTAATCCTTCAAACCAAAAATACAGTAAAAAAAAAATGTAAATAAGCAAAAGTCAGGAACCTGGAAGCACATACTAATCTCTCTTTTTCCCCATTTATCATTTTTTTTTATCAAAATATAAATATTAAAAAAAGATTAATAATAAAGTTAATATCCTTGGAAAAAAGAAAGCATTAATCTGTCCGGCCTATACACAAATTCGAATGACACACGCAAAAGCTGAATACTCCTCTTTATCTCCAAAAATATTTTCCATCGCTTTATCCCCATATGCCATAACAAGTCCCTTTGATCTCTAAACCAAAATTTGCGAGTGGGGAAGCCCTCGCCTTCACTTCTTCCGCCTCCATGTAAAAATGTTCTCGACCATATACAAAAAGAATTTAATCCAATTTATTGGAATTTCGAGGACCTCGAGCATTTCAAGTCGGGCATATCGCAGAAGGTAACATCACTTTCGGGACTAGTTCCCCTCTGGCTTAGGTTCTGTTCGAACGTAGGTTAAACTGCGAGCTGTTGGAGAAGGAACAGCACTGGCAGTGGCTGGAGAACCCGTCTCACCTGGAGTGGCCTGAGTATCACGCTTCCACTGCAAGCTCCTGGCACCAGGCTTGATTAGGGGACGAGGCCTATACGCACCAGACATGCCTCTCGGGAAAGGGGACCTACCAAACCTGGCAGTGGCAAATGGAGAGCCCCGGGCAACCCTTGGCCACATCATGCCAGGAGCAGCTTCTTGATGTGCAGCTCCCCTCTTTTCAACCTGCGATAGGATGATAACAATGGTAAACATTCGGTTCCTACATTTAAAACACCAAAAAATACAAATGAAAAATGTATGGATTCCATGATCCTTTTTATATCGTCTAATGGTTGATTATGAATCAAATCCCAAATATAATGAGCAATACATATCCTAGCTGCAAAGATTTTGCCTTGAAAATTATATGCCAAGAAGCAAGCTAAATAAGGTCTGTTCTCCAAAGACCTAACAATAGCAAAAAGTCATCACTAGCGAGTTATGAGTTCTAGTTACTACAATGATATATACCTTGAGGATCCGTGACATGAAAGAGGTTCCATCCAGAGATAATGCATTGTCTGCCGCTTCCTTCCGTGTGAACTCTACATAAGCCGACCTGCTCAAGTAAAGTCATTTAGCAAAGACTAAGTAAGGAATATGTATTCTCCTTGTATCAAAGCAATGGCTAGGCTAGTAGATGAGAAGGGAAGAAGAATTATGACGAGACATCTTACCCTTTAGGTTGCCCAGTTGCCGAATCAGTGACTATCACTACTTTTAGCACTTCCCCAAACTTGTTGAAATGTCGAGAAAGACTATCTTTTGTAGCAGCAAAATGGACCTGTGCATCCATAACAAGATATAACTAAAACTGGAAGTGCCCAAAACCAAGACAAAACATCAAATTTTGAACAAGAAGGGAGCTATTACATTGTTAACAAAGATAGTTCGAGAATCTGCATCCTCCAAAGGGCGCCCCCCACTGGCATATAGACCTGCATGATATTCCACAAAAAAAAAAATTAATAAAAATTCATATTTGCATACTACTCGAATCAAGAAGTTCCAATGCCAGAAAGAGAATCGATTATTTGAGTTAAAAGTAGGGGCTTGACTTCTCTCATTTCTAAATAGGGGAAAATAGTAATAACGTGAAAACAAGTTTCCAAACTCACCACTAGAAGAGGAAAGCATCTTCTGAGAATCTGCAGCGGGTATTGCCTGTTGCCATAAAAAGATGTATTCAAAAACAGTCTCTAAGTGCAACGAAATATCAAGTAAATTTCAAGTATAAGTGATGATTGAGGAGCGGTGGTGTGTGTGTGCATCTTACATTTCCATTACTTGCTCCGACAGGATTGCCATTCTCATTCATCACATGCAAACCAGATTTGGAAACCCCTGCCGCACTATCCTGTAAGGATTTCCAATCATCATCGGCAACTTCTCTTGGCTCCTGATAATGGGGTGGTTTCCACGTATTGACATTCACAGATATGTTCATAATCTTATGCGAAGAATTCGCAGCTGCAATAGGTTGGCCATGATCTGTATTCCTGGATAGCCGCATAACATCATCAACATTCTTCGCCACATTGTACCCCGACGTCAGTGAATTTTCACCCTTGCTTCCACCGAATGTCCCAGTTTGAGAAACATCAGTAACACTACGACCCATAACATTAACATCATCAAACCCTTCCTTGTCCGATATAAAATCAGAAGCCAAACCAGTTTCACTTTCTAGCATAGCATTCCCTACATACTGTCCACTATATTGACTTCTAGCCAGATACGACGATTGTGTTTGCTCAAGAAGTTGGACGTTGTCTTCAAATTCAACATCCCCGGTAGCAGCATCTCTAAATGATGCAAGAGGCACACTGGTCTCAGAAAACTCCATACCACGACCAAGTCGGTCAAACACACTTCCTGAAGGTTTGACTCTTGTTACATCCTCAGCAGCTTCTGCAACAGCTTTCATCACAGTTGACATGGGATTTGGCACCCTGGCCACAGACTGAATCCGTCGAGGACGATCAACCAATGATGAGTCAACAGTGGGTGTAGATACCACAGAACGAAGACGCTTCAATGTGGGCTGCGTTGCTGAATTGGATTGCCTTGAGGTTGTCAGTGCATCACGCATGGCAAACTGGAGTAGCCGTCGAGGGGCATCAACTTGCACTTGAGAAACTGGCTCCCTCTGTCAATAAGTTGATGATTGAATGAGAAAGTTGGATAACTGTTATCAAAGTGCAACATACTATACCAAAAACGTCTTCAAATGCTTCTTCTTAAATTGAATACTTAGTCCAGCCTACAAAACCATCTTGCTTTATTTTTATTTTTAATTTTTTTAGGAGGAAGAGAGGAGAGGGGTGTTTTTTGTGAGTGAGTGTGTGCTCCCAAGACAGCTGCAGAACAGATAATTATGTTCAAATCTTTCAAATTTTCAGATTTTTGTGAGTGGTGTTTATGTTCAAATCTTTCAAATTTTCAGAATATGAGGTTATTTATAACTATTTAACACAGAGAGAAAAAAATTTGACTTTTCCATACAACTGAAGAACAGATAATTATCACATGAATCAATATGCCCCCAAGACAGCTGCAAGATCCACGATCAAATTACTAGTGTCAAATCAACTACCCCCTGTTTATCATAAAAGAAAAAAAAATCAGAAATTCAAACCTCTGTATTATGTCGCTCATCGGACCGAATCCTTTTCCTTTGAGCTGCAGATTGACGTGAAGGAGACTTTGCACGACTGACTTTGCTATGACTTTTATCTTCTACATGAATATCTCCAATCTCAGAGCTTCGAAAAGGAGGGGGTTCGGCTTCATCCCTCGCTAATCCTTTCCATTCCCTATTGTGACGGCTTCTAGTTACCTTATTATTAGACTTCTCTCTTTCTGGCTCAGAACTCAAATGATAAGAATCACTTTTTCCAATTAAGTCACCTGATGTCGTTTTTCTTTTACTCACATCCTCAATCTCAGAATCTTGTGATTGTAGATGCAAATCCGAATTTGAAGCCAGATGATCCCACAACCTAGCGAGGAAAATTTCACAATAAATACATGACCAAACTAAACAACCATTATATGTGGAATAGCATTCCTCATAAATGAGAGAAAAAGAAGAATTACCAAGAAACAAAAGAATCACTGTCATCCCCCAAAAACACGTTCAACTCATTCTTTGCTTCTTCTTTGCCTCTGCCATTCCTTAAAAGGACAATAACATATTCCTGCAAGGAAATTAGAAAATTCAGCGAAAGTTCTAGTGCCATAACTGTTGTCAGTGGATAGATTTACATAAAGAAAATAAACGAGGGGGTGAACTCAAGTAGAGAACTGAACACAAACAAATATGAAGAGGAAGGAAAAGAAACGTCCTCAAATATGTTTCAGCTTTCATCTCATGCATATGAAACTCTACTGACAGGTATGTAAAGGGCACAGAAAAAACTCCAAGGTTATGGATAGCAAACATCAAGTACAATCTAATCCAAAAACAGATGGACACATGTACTTGTATGCAATTCTCACGTCCTGTAAAAAAAGAATGATATTTGTGGGCTACTTCAGATATTTTAATTTCTTTTGTTTAATTTCATGGTCGTATTGCCTCTCTAAGGTCAGAAATAAGGTCACGATTGGTAAAAGAAGGTAAGAAGATCGGAAAGCAATCTCAAAGTGTCCCATTCAAGAAGTACCGAAAAAATTGGTAACACTGTATTTCAAATTTTCTATTGGACACATTAAATAGCCATGTCCTTTCAGGCCCAAACTTGATGCTTTGCCTACTAGTAAGAAATAGCTCAATAACCCTTCAAATCCATGTTTAAAGCTCGTTGCACACATAAATTTATCAGGAGGTACATAACAAAGGCCCCTATTTAACCCCCTCCCCCCACCCTCCTTTCTTTTTCCTTTTATGAGTTTAGCAATCGCCAGTAGTCCACCAGAAAAGCATTCCAATCTGCCGTGTATTACTAACATCACATTATATTTCCTCGATCATTAAGGAGAAAATCAGCATTTGAGAGATTGGGAGAGGACATCTGCATTCTTATAAGAGGACCTTTCACATTGGTATGTTGTCCCTCCCTCTTGGGAAACTATCATGAAAGCTTTTCTAGAAACCCACACAAACAATCACCTTAAAAAATTCCATGAAAAAATAACCCCAAGCAATGGTCATAAACGTTGGCACACTTCCTGGACCTAATAACTCACACTTTGAACAATGGGCATAAATTCATTAAAAACCTTAGTAAGGCATCCGAACTTTTTTTCTTTCATAAAAGGTACCCAACCTGAAGCAACAGAAGTGCAACCATTCTCTAATAGAGAGCTCCAAAATCTAGGCAATGATTTAAATGGAAATGAATTTTGAAAGTTCGGTAATGCTTATGTATTAGTATCTCCATGTCCAACCTACAATGCCTACCGTAAATCAAATGGCAACATCATGCACGAACTAGCCTAACTACAGTTCACTAATACCAATTCATGGTACCATCAAAATAAATCAAATCCAGGATATCCAATAGAGTTTTTTGACCATGAAGTCGAAACCAAATCCAAATCTGTACTTCAGATATAACCTAAAAACCACGAAAACGATAGCCAATTATAACAGAAAATCAAACGGAACAAATTCCCCCAATCAAAGCATTAAACTGGCCAATAATCAGCATAAATTTCAGAACAATGCGCAAAAGATTACTAGTAGCCGAACGAGAGAGTCCGTACCACAAGAGTGTCGTCGGTGTAATCCCCCATGAACTCCTTAAGCTTTTCTCTCACACTCTCTCTCAACTTGATGACTGAATTGCCCGTCAGATTAACCCTAAATGTCCTATCATCGACTCGATCCACGCTCCCCATCGCCACGAAACCCTAATTTCGGCCCTCACAAACAAACCCTACCGCCCCAATGCTTCGGAAACCTGTACCAATCGCAAAACCCTAGCTCGGGTTTATAAATATCCCCAGAGCCGATCAAACCCCGTCCCCCGCCGGAACCAGGGGTATAACTGTAGGGGATTTTCCCGGGAAAGTGACGGAAAACGATTTCCTAGGCAATTGGGCAGGTAGGGTTTCGTGGAAAAGTTTCCCGAGAGAGAATTAACGGGGAGAAAAAAAATGAAATCTTTGATGTAAGAGAGAAAGAGAGCGAGAGGGTTTTGGTACGAAAGCGAAACGTCAACTGTGAGAAGTAATATCTCGCAAATTAACACTTTTCTACTGAGACTGGAACGCTGTACTTTCTTTCTGTTTGGGATAATTCGTATTTGATATCGTCGCTCTTATTTTATTATTTCTTTTTGGCTTATATTTTGGTAGCTCTTGGTGCTTTATATAGAATCTCATCTTATTATTTACGCTTTATTTTATCTCACTTTATTCTATGGACTAATTTTTTTTTTTTTATAGGTGATATTATTCACACATTAATTTTTATCTATCAAATACATGTATCAATCTTAGACAGTCGGATCGGATAAATTTAAAAAGATTAATAAAAAAAAGTTAACAAAGGTGTGTGAAATGTAAAAATAAGGATGTAAATACCGCTACCCTTCTTTATTATGTTTCACTTGACCTCATTTTGTCAACATTGTTGAGAGAAGCGTTTTAGTTCAATGATGTGTTACAGGCTCTATGGTCTTTTCAATGGTAAATATAACAATATGTTAAAAGTAATGTGATTTTATTGCTATATTATGGGCGCATTGTGGCCATCGTTCGACTCCCTTCCAACATGCCCTTCCATGAGTAAAACTCAACCAACTCTTGCCCCCATCAAAGTTGCAATGGTGACATATCATGCACGCCAGTCTATGTAGGTAGCTCATTTAATACCATAATAGTAAAGTAGGTGAGCTCAAGACTTTTTGGGCTCACTAAGAGCAATTCCACCCCTAAAGATTTTGTGCCAGCACCCCGCTCAGTTATCCACTCAAGTAAACAGTAATAGACTCAAGTGTACAGTAATAGACTAAAGCATCTCCGTCCCTAAACAAATAGCCTAGTCAATTTTATTAAAATATTATTATTTTTTATTATAAAATAATAATTTAACAGAATGAAGGGATATAAAACTCCCCCACCGCTCCCCTCCCCTGTCTCTGCCCAGAAGCTCCCCCACCACTCCCCTCCAATGTGCAGACGAAAGAAACCCATTAGCAAGATGAAGGGATATGGGAAGAACACAGTGGAAGGGATCTCTCTCTCTCTCTCTCTCTCTAAACCTCAGCCTCAAGGAGGGCGTCGAAGGCCCCCAAACCCCCATCCCCATCGCCCATTGCTCCGCCTGCAAATTGGCCTTCTTCAACCTCAACCTCTAGGAGCTCTGCACCAAGATCTCTCTGCGACGTGTTGATCGTGCGGGAGGTTGATGGCCCGGCTGACGTCAGATGGCCCGGCATGTGGGTCTGTCGATTTTAGGGCGGTCTCTTGCCTGGCTTGGGTTGGGTGCCAGTCAAAATGCTAGGCTGGAGTGGATAGCCTGGGTGCCGGGCTGGTTTTTTGGCTGGGTGCTGGCTTATCAGTTCCCCGGTGGAACTGCTCTAAGGGCTTATATAAGGGGGGTAAGTGCCTTGTATACGGGGGTCAAACGATTGATAGGGAAAATAATTTAGATTATAGTCAAGCGCGTCTTGTAATCATTTGATCAATACATTCCCAGTACCACAATGAATGTAGTCCAGTTTTGATGGATGAACCATTTAAATCTTGAGTCCATTATTTCATATCTTTAAACATGATCCCATCAAGAGCTAATTGTTCTAGTTTGTTAACCTGCAAATTTTAAGCGTTAACAGTTGGACCTATATCAGACATCTTGAACCCTGGTTGGTCATAGACCATGTGGAGGCACACGATCGGACCTAAGTACTCGCTAATCGACAGTCATAATTTAACCCATCTATATTTATTTTGATAGAAAGAAAGTGAGAGAATTAACAGCAACACCAACTATGGGATACCAAATAGGGTTGAAGAACTCTAATACCTTTCTTTTGGATCAAAATACTCTTAAGACAGTAAAATGCTAGGATGACCACATTTTGAAAATTCGATCTAAGTCGTCTTTTTAATAGAAGTAAGACCAAATTATATTATGGACCCTACATCTTTAGAAGAATAATTTAAATGTGATCTATAATACGTGGTCTTCTTAGCATTACTCATCTAAGACCTATTATTCAAGTTGGAAAGGGATCCTATCCGAATCCCTTCCACCCAATCCTCCTCATCAATTAATATGAATCATTGAAATTTGATTCAACGACTACAATTAGAAATCCACCTTAAAAATTATAATAACTTTAACCGATCAAATTTCAAGAATCAGAAAGAATCTCTTCCTCTTCAAGTTAAGCAAGGCAAGTACTGTACGAAAATTGTTCCTTGGTGAATGGGAAAGCTAGAGGGGGATGGCAAAAATCATATTTGCGAACTGACAAATTACTGCGCGGTGCACGAAACATCGAGGGAAAAAAAAAACAAATGAAAAACAAAACAAGGCCGAGCACGTAACTTACTTCCACAATTCAGCTCTAGGACACAAAGGATATTCTGCAACCGAGTCTACGTATAGTCCGTGAATTCGAGAGTTCGAGCGGTCGGATACTTCTAATTGGAATAAAATCCAATTTTCTGACTGTTTTCCCCTCCACCAATCAAAGCTACAAACGGGGGTTGACTCGCGACACCTGGAAAACACTTGATCCTCATATGGGTCGCCTCCACGCTCCCTCGCCGCCATATAAAGTCGCAGCTGGAACATTCGGCTTCGACTTCTCCTCCTCTGACACCTCTTTCTCGCTCCTGTTCGCCTTAGGGTTCGTCTCTCTCTCTCTCTCTCTCTCATCACATATAGTGTTTTGATTATCTAAATTTTGATTATTTGATTATTGAAGGGGAGCGGAGCTAAGCAGCTTATGTATGTGATGAAAGATGTGAATTTTCAAATGAAAAATAATATTTTGATGGTGGGTTTTCGGTTCTGATGGGAAAATAGACCTTAATTCTAGGTTTAAGGATGTTTAGAATAGTAAATTAAGGTTCTTGTTCTGATTTTAATGAATGGTATTCGGCGTTTGAAGCTTGATGAGTTGGTTTAATTACTTGTGTGTTTTGTCATTAGCAAATGGTTTTGATTAGCTTGAAGAGTAGGTTTACTGGTAGCATGATTAGTATGTTTTATGTGTTAATGTAAATCTGCACAAGAAAGCCATGAGTTATTCCACCACCAAGAATTTGAATTCTTCGTAAATATCCGTTTACTGTTTTTATTTTTCTTTAAAAATTTAAACAGAGGAGAAGCTGAGAGCTAGGAACAAGCATGTAAAGGCCTAGTTGAGAAAAGTTGAGGTTCCACCCAAAAACCAATTGGCAATAGTGGGAGATAGCACGCTACGTTGCACATTTGTGATTTCAAACTTTGGAGTGGCTAGTTGGCAATAGGGGAAGTGATGTTCCGATGTGGAGCATTTCTTCACTCACACTAGTAAGAGTTATGGTCTGTCTGGTATGCTAATTGGTTGAATGCTTTGGAGTTATTGTATGATTTGGATTCAGATTGGCTCATTATTATCAAGCTCTTTAGCGTTTGAGAAGAGGGGTATTTGTTTCAATTATGGTTATAAGTTGCTTTGAAAATCAGTAGGTTCATAGAGTTTATATGAAGACCCTAGTATCTTATTCGGTTGTTGAATTCCCCCTTCACTAGGTAGTTTTTAACTCTCAATGACTGAGAGTATAGATTTTTTATGGGAAGATCTTCACGGCTTAAGTAAGGCTTAGGTGTCCAAATGTTAGCGTCAAGTAGCGCTGTTGATTGGGGCCTTCGGTAGGTCACTATTGTCTCCCCCAATGTTGAGCTAAACATATGCAGTTGATGTTTATTTTACGGTGTTTTATTTTTATTACAAGAGAAATGCAGCTGAAGTGTGCATATTGTTATTATACTGATTGTCTACTTCACATCGAGGTTTTAGCCAATGCATGTTGTATTGAATGCCCATAAACAGACATAACCTAATGAGGCTGAATAAGCATAAGGACTCGGAAAAAGCTAATGTCTGATATTGTTTGCAGTAATGACAATCCTCAAACAAAATGACTAGAGTGTGAACTTCATTCCTTCATTTTTATGGGGTTATCCCTGTTTAATGATTACCAAAGCTTTTGCCGTATAAGGAAGTGAACTTATTTTCTTTTACCTAAATCCTATGCCTTCCAAGATTTATCATCTTTCATTCCCCCGTCTTTGTCTCCGTCTCTATCTATCTCCCTCTAGAAGTAGTGTCTCCCTCCCTGAGTACAAGGTGAAGGGTAAATAAGTACGGATGGGCTCAATACTTGCTTGGTGCCTGGTTTAATTTACTAGGAAAACAAAATAAGAGGAAGCTAATACTCTGTGAACCTAGGGTTTAAGATTAATACTTTTGTTGTGTTGCATTCTCTAATATTAAGGTTTGCTGTCATGACAGATGAAATAGACATTTAGCTTTCTCAAGGCACATTCACAAATCATGCGCTTTGCTGTTTTTCAGTTGAACTGATTGTACACTTGAAAGAAAAAGTGACCTTTTTTTCTTCTCCCTATCATTTAATTTATATGTTTAGTTGATTGCACATTCACATTCACAATTATATTTTTATTTGATGTTTAGGCTTCAGAACTAGAATTGTAATTAGAGCTTCAATACTTATCTCAACGGTATCCAACTTATTGTCACGCATGAACCTTACTTCTGTGCACTGTGACTAATTGAAAGTCCCAACTGCAGTAAGCTAGAAGGTTATGAACTATAAAATGATTGCAAATGTTAGATGAAGGCAGCAAAACAGGAGTGGGAAAAAAAATAAGGCAAAAAGAAAGCAAAGGAGAAAATGACCAGTAGCTGGAACATAAGACATTTTGTTGTGTCATCCGAGGTTGTTTATTAGATGTTGGTGATGGTGGTTGTGAGGTTAGTCGTTATCAAGCGTGAAATGAAGAAGGGGTGGGTTTTGCTTATGAAATGAACTAAAATGTTGAAATATATTCTGTGGGTCTTGGCTTCATGTGAATGGTGTAGATTTCAGGTCATGTATATTTTTATACTTGTACTGATAGCTGTAGTAATGGTGTTCTCTACTTTCTGCTTCCCCCTTATAGAACAGATTGTCTCATAAAACAATCAATTGTCTATCATCAGTGTGGTTCACTGTCATTTGGGACGGCACCAGAAGTGTGTATGCACGCTTATTTGGGATCGTCCTCACTTTCCTTTGTATGTGTATTAAATATTGGGAATTGCTGCTATGGTTCCGTGTAACTCATTTTTCTTGGTTTTTTTTTTTTTTGGTCATCTTAGTGCTGCTATAGTTTTATTGTTTTTCCCTCTTTTTTTTTTTATGCCAGGAAAGTATCCCTTTAGGAGTAAAAGGCCTTGAAGCCAACTGTGAAATCAAAAGAATCAAAACTAAACTTATGTGCTTCTGTTTCCAAGTGAAACCTTAATTAGTTATATTCCCTATGTAATTATTTTTATTATTCTTTAAACCGAGGAAACAAGCGTGAATAACTAAGTGTGAGTATTCATTCAGAGCCATCCTCAACTCTCACAGGCTGAGTTGAGATCTTAGGATCATGTTATGGTGGCAGTGCCTTGGTTAAAGTATTGGTCAAAGAGTCATTTCCCGTTAATATGGTCCTTCTGATTGGCGATCTAACAATCCATCTTTCTTGTGCTAAAGATTCAAACAGCTATGCTGATTTTAATTTAACGAGTTGATGGTGGAGTCGGCTTGTTTATATTGTTGTAATTGCTTGGCTGTGTAGTATTGTAGATGTCTGGTAGGGGGAGATTTCTACCTAGAGCTGTGTTATTGTATAATTTTGAAGGACTTAGTGAATTACAATGCTGGAAATTGTAAGAAAATGGAGCACAACGAGACAGGATGCCAAGCTTCTCCTGAAGCTCCCAAGCTTTGTGCCAACAACTGCGGATTCTTTGGAAGTCCAGCAACCATGAATTTGTGTTCCAAGTGCCACAAGGACTTGGTGTTGAAGCAAGAACAAGCCAAAGTCGTTGCGGCATCCATTGGTTGTGTGGTGAATGGCAGTCCCACTGAAAGTGGCAAGGGGCCTGTTGCTACTGCTGCTGTAGATGTACAAGCTGGTTCTGCAGATGTGATGCTTATCTCAACACAGGCTTCCTCTACGTCGTTGAACATTAAGAGTGAGGAGAAGGTGAAAGAGACTCCTACGAGGTGCGGCACATGCAGGAAACGTGTTGGTCTAACGGGGTTCAGTTGCCGTTGTGGAGATCTCTTTTGTGCAGTTCATCGGTACTCTGATAAACACAACTGCCCCTATGATTACCGGACTGCTGCTCAGGATGCAATAGCCAAAGCCAACCCGGTTGTCAAGGCAGAAAAGCTGGATAAAATCTGATAGAATCTTGGACTAACGAGGGTTTAATCCTTTTATCTATTGCACACATGCTCTCATTTCTACCCATGTGGCTTCTGCTTCTGTTTAAGTTGATCTGTGTTGTGTTAGGTCTCTTGTGTGATAGATGGTTGGAAGCTGTTGTGGGCATTTTCAAATGCCAGGAACGATTGTGTGTAATAATCCCAGCCGTTCGTGACGGCCGTGATGCCCTTACTTGGCTTTGCTATGGATGGTGTTTTGGAACTTGTTTATTCTGCTGCTTGGGGATTTAATTTATCAGATATAGGAAGGTGCAAGTGTAGCATGCTCACGTAATGCACGTTAATGCTTCGCGGGTTTTACCCATCTGCTACTGGGGGAGGGGGAATCGGCATTGAAGTTGGCACCTCAAGTGCAAGGATGAATGCGTTTTGACTAAAATTGAGCTACAAGTTCCTTGCGGAATAGAAGCATTTTTAACTTATAAGTTGGGACCAACTTCAGAGTTTCATGCTTTATAATGAAGTATTAATATTATCATCATCAATTCAAGCAAACCTTTGTGCAAGCCTGAGTACATATGATAATCAATTTATTTACCACATAAAGTAATTTGTTTACACCAAGGTAATCAATTGGTTTCTATTCCGATTCAACACCATTCTCATCCCGATTCTAGACAATTTAGTAAAAACCTTTATAGGAATCTGATTCTAATTCTTTCTCAATCCAACTTCTCCTCAATTGAGTTCTCCTCATTTTGATTATGGATTAATAAACAAGCCATCACTGGTTTTGGAGAAGGGGATAAGTTATGAGGCGTGGAAATTGTGTTTGTTTTGATGCCTCTTGAAGCAAATAGTTTGCCAGTATCTGGTTGGAATCATATGGCCATGTGACATACAAGAGAAGAAAAAAATGTGAGGTTGCTTGGTTTTATTGTCCATTTCAAGTAGTAAGAGATTTATAATTTTCATAGATGATGGAGAATAACGGAGACAAGAAATAATAGCACTGCAAAAAATTGACTGAAGAAACTGGTTGATAGAGTTGGCATATATCAGCAGTTGTGACTTGGGAGACAAGTCTACTGAGCTCAAAAATATGTATTTAGATTTCTATTTTCCATGGGATACAACAATTTAATCCGTCGAAGGTAGTTCAAGCTCCAAGGGACCCCAATTCCTGAATTAGAGAAGTTAAATCTGAGAAAGACGAACCACCTTCTTCAACAGCCCTCTTCGCCATCTCTCTAAGCACCCTGGCTCTGCCTCTCATTCCCTCTGCTTCTTCACTCACCATCACTTGATTTACAGCCTTTTCTATGGCTTCCCTCTTCACACTGGCTTCCGTCATCACATCCAGAAATGTACCCCATTGTTTAGCACCAACAGCAACCCCAGTTTTCAGTACCACGGTCACCAACTTCTCATTGTAAAACTGCTCAGCCGACACGGGCCATGTGATCATTGGCACCCCAGCAGACGCTCCTTCAAGGATAGAGTTCCACCCGCAGTGAGTCACAAAGGCTCCGATTGCTTCGTGCTCAAGGATCGGCACTTGCGGAGCCCAACCTCTTATAATTAGTCCTTTACCTTCCATTCTCTCCTCAAACCCTTCGGGGAGCCACTCTTCTTTATCATTCTTTTCTCTCTTCACAACCCAAATGAATTCCTGCCCAGAAGCCTCAAGCCCCGCTGCAATTTCTTGGAGCTGAGAGTCAATGAAATTGGTTATACTTCCGAAACATATGTAAACAACTGAATTGGGTTTCTTAGAACTAAGCCAATTCAAGCACTCGTGCCGATCAAGGGAGGCTTCGTCATCTGCTGCCTTATTTACTGACGAAACCGGGCCTATATGCCATGCCTTCCTCCCAAACACTGTCCTGTAATGGTCTGCAAAAGCCGGTTCAAGTTCATAAAAGCTGTTAACAATGAACCCATAGCTCTTTTCCTCGCTCTCCATCGCCTCTTTAAACAACTTGGTGAATTCAGCACTTTGCTTGGGAAAATTCGGGATTTGGCTTCTTGTCAGCTTGATCTCAACTGGAAAATTAGGAATAGTAAAAACTTCTGAATCAGATGACAGCTTCGCGTGAGGCTCATACAACGCCACACTATGAAAAGCACACAAAGCGAAAAAACCGAGGCCTTGAAATATGATCCTTGGAATACCAAACTTGGCAGCAACATCTGTTGCCCAAGGTAAGAAATTGTCTGCAACAAGGCAATGAGGGCGATGTTCGTCTAAAAGCTGCTCAATTTGTGGTTGAAGAAGGAAGGTGGCTCTGATGAACTTTTCGTTCATCTCCCTGGTGGTAACTAAGTTAGCATTTTCACATCCTTGAGGCAACCCTACTTCCTCAGTTGGGAACTTGATGACAAGAATGTCAACATCAAATCCCAATTTCTTGCTGCTTTGGATTGCCTTGGAAAAGAGAGGAGCATTGAGAGGGGTGGTTATTAGCGTGGATTTTACACCACGAGAAGCAAATAGTTTGGCCATGTCTATAAGGGGTATGAAGTGGCCTTGAATCATATATGGGAAGAAGAAAATGTGAAGCTGCTTATGGGGTTTAGTTTCCATGGGGACTTGACAGAATGCACAAAGGAGCTCCAACCCCAATAATGGATGGTGATGCTTGAAGAGGGAGTTGATACTTTTGAGACTTGGGATTTAACGATTTGTTTCTTTTTAAAATATTCATGTTCTGCCAAGTGGCAAAGACTAAAATGGTTTTGTTATGTCATTGCATACGTAGATCATTTTGTCCACATTAAAGTTTGAATTCCATGCCAAGATAGTTGGTGATAAGATCTACTAAAGGTTTGTATCTCTGGTGATTGAATTCTTAAACGACGGGCATGAAAATCGACTAACAATAAACAAATAAAACAAGCCTTAGTCCTATATTTGATAAAGTCGAATGGATATAGAATTGTAAATGAGTCGACTCAAACCGAATAGTACCACTATGTTTAAGTTTAACTTGCTTCTTATACGTGCCAAGCTCGAACGAGTTCAAAAAAAGTTCAAATGCAATAAAGAACTCAAGCTGTTTCAAACTATTTATTATAATATGTTGATATTATCTTTCTTTTAAATAAAATTTTCTTGATAGTACATTTTAATAATAGAATATAGAAAACATAAACATTGTAATAATCTTTTTCCAAACATGCCGCTTTAAGAGCAACTCCAGCCCAAGCACATGGGCTTGTCCAATGTGGGAAAAATAGGCTGGCACCCCTTAAAACCCCTCTAGCCGATCCAATTAAACTGGCACCCAGCCCAAGCCAGCTTTGAGGCCGACCCAAAGCGTGTTGAGCAATGTGTTGAGCTATGTGACATTATGCTGACGTCAGCCAGCCGTTATGCCTTTACTTGGCTTTGCTATGGATGGTGTTTTGGGCCTTGTTTATTTTGCTGCACGGGGAATTAATTTATCAGATATAGGAAGGTGCAAATGTATCGTGCTCAAGTAATGAACGTTAATGCTCCGTGGGTTTTACCCATCTGCTATTGGGCGAGGGGGAATTGGCATCGAACTTGGCACCTCAAGGTGCAAGGGTGAATGCGGTTTAACTAAAATTGAACTACAAATTCCTTGCAAAATAGAAGCATTTTTAACTTATAATTTGGGACCTCGATGTGCAAGGGTAAATGCGTTTAAACTAAAATTGAGTTACAACTTCAATTTAGTAAAAACCTTCTGATTTTAATTCTTTCTGAATCCAACTTCTCCTCAATTGAATTCTCCTCATTTTGATTGTAGATTAATAAACGAGCCATCATTTGTTTTGGAGAAGGGGATAAGTTGAGAGGAGTGGAAATTATGGTTGTTTTGATGCCTCTTGAAGCAAATAGTTTGCCCATATCTATGGTTGGTATCATATGGCCATGTGACATACAAGGGAAGAAAAAAATGTGAGGTTGGTTGGTTTTATGTCCATTTCAAGTAGTAAGAGATTTGTAATTTGCTTAGAAGATGGAGAATAACGGAGATGAGAAATAATAGCACTGCAAAAGATTGACTGAAGAAACTGGTTGATAGAGTTGGTATATATCAGTAGTTGTGACTTGGGAGACAAGTCTACTGAGCTTAAAAATATGTATTTAGATTCCTATTTTCCATGGGATACAACAATTTAGTCCGTCGAAGGAAGTTCATGCTACAAGGGACCCCATTTCCTGAATTAGAGAAGTTAAATCTGAGAAAGACGAACCACCTTCTTCAACAGCCCTCATTGCCATTTCTCTAAGCACCCTGGCTCTGCCTCTCATTCCCTCTGCTTCTTCACTCGCCATTACTTGATTTACAGCCTTTTCTATGGCTTCCCTCTTCACACTGGCTTCCTTCTTCACATCCAGAAATGTACCCGTACCCCATTGTTTAGCACCAACAGCAACCCCAGTTTTCAGTACCTCAGTCACCAACTTCTCATTGTAAAACTGCTCAGCCGACACGGGCCATGTGATCATTGGCACCCCAGCAGACGCTCCTTCAAGGATAGAGTTCCACCCGCAGTGAGTCACAAAGGCTCCGATTGCTTGGTGCTCAAGGATCGGCACTTGCGGAGCCCAACCTCTTATAATTAGTCCTTTACCTTCCATTCTCTTCTCAAACCCTTCGGGGAGCCACTCTTCTTTATCATTCTTTTCTCTCTTCACAACCCAAATGAACTCCTGCCCAGAAGCCTCAAGCCCCGCTGCAATTTCTAGGAGCTGAGAGTCGATGAAATTGGCTATACTTCCGAAACATATGTAAACAACTGAATTGGGTTTCTTAGAACTAAGCCAATTCAAGCACTCGTGCTGATCAAGGGAGGATTCGTCATGTGCTGCCTTATTGGCTGACGAAACCGGGCCTATATGCCATGCCTTCCTCCCAAACACTGTCCTGTAATGGTCGGCAAAAGCCGGTTCAAGTTCATAAAAGCTGTTAACAATGAACCCATAGCTCTTTTCCCCGCTCTCCCTCGACTCCTTAAGCAACTTGGTGATTTCAGCACTTTGCTTGGGAACATTCGGCATTTGGCTTCTTGTCAGCTTGATCTCAACTGGAAAATTAGGAATAGTAAAAGCTTCTGAATCAGATGACAGCTTCGCGTGAGGCTCATACAACGCCACACTACGAGAAGCACACAAGGCGAAAAAACCCGTGCCATGAAATATGATCCTGGGAATACCAAACTTGGCAGCAACATCCGTTGCCCAAGGAAAGAACGTGTCTGCAACAAGGCAATGAGGGCGGTGTTTGTCTAAAATCTGCTCAATTTGTGGTTGAAGAAGGAAGGTGGCTTTGATGAACTTTTCGTTCATCTCCAAGGTGGTAACTAAGTTAGCATTTTCACATCCTTGAGGCAACCCTACTTCCTCAGTTGGGAACTTGATGACAAGAATGTCAACATCAATGCCCAATTTCTTGCTGCTTTGGATTGCCTTGGAAAAGAGAGGTGCATTGAGAGGGGTGGCTATTAGGGTGGATTTTACACCACGAGAAGCAAATAGTCTGGCAATGTTTATAAGGGGTATGAAGTGGCCTTGAACCATATATGGGAAGAAGAAAATGTGAAGCTGCTTATGGGATTTAGTTTCCATGAGGACTTGACAGAATGCACAAAGCAGCTCCAACCTCCAATAATGGATGGTGATGATTGATGAAGAGAGTGGATACCAACCAGTGAGCTGAAAGATTCAATATATTACTTTGAGACTAGGGATTGTTCCTTTTTTAAAATTTATCTTCTGCCAAGTGGCAAAGACTAAAATGGCTTTGTTATGTCATTGCTTACGTAGATCATTTTGACCAAGATATTCGGTGATTAAGATTTATTATGTTATGTCATTGCTTACGTAGATCATTTTGACCAAGATATTCGGTGATTAAGATTTATTAGGCTTCGTTTGTCAGCTCAAACTGTACTAATTATTTCAGTTGGATATGATAAATAGTCATCAGATAGTACTAACTAAATTAGTCAAACATTAAGTGTAATATCAGCCTAAAGAATGATTATTTAATACTGACTTTGGAATTGTACCGGATAAATCGTATTGTTGTTATTTTTTGGATCCATTAGATTTTACCCCTTGCAATTCACAATCCTAAGACTAAAACCCTTGTATCTATAAACATCTAATATAAACCCAAATTTAAAATGTGTAGCTCAATTGAAAAACAATTGACCTAGTAATACAATAGTATTACACCTATGCCACTCATCCTCAGCATGCGTTTCAGAATACAACCCCAGGCGTTTCAGAATATCATCCCATGACCGTTTCAAATCCAGCCGTTTTGCAGAAAACCATCCATAACAACATCATTGATTTCAATAATTACCACGTTTATGGGGAGAGATTGACAATCAGAAAATTGAACCGTTTTTGAGATTTGAATCACACCATTCAACTTAAATGGAGATACTTTCAAACAACATGGTGTGTAGTGGGTCTTCAATGAATCCGATCATAATCTGTGCATTTAAACAGGTGATTATGATACGTTTTTACCTATTTATTTTATGAAAATCTGTATGGATTTCATAGTATTTAATCAACATTGTTTCGTAGGTACATTATATACCGTTGGATAATGATAAAAATTTGGAGGAAGTAATCTATTCCAAATCGTTCGTTCATATTCGACCAGAATTTCACTTGTAAGTATACTATATTTTTTGGTATGACTCGATTGTGTTGTTTACACTCGATTGTGTTGATTATGATACGTTTTTACCTATATTGTGCGCTCATAATGTGTTTGAGGAAAGTCCTGAATGAATTTTATATGCCATGTTGGTAAATTGGCATAGTCTCATTCAATTTAACTACTCTTTTGATTGTAACATGGAATATATCTTGTAGGTACATTCATTGTCTAACCTGTTTTGGCTTTGTTTTGTCTTTTTCATTGTAGATTTGGGAATGGAAATCAACAGGAAACAGTTTGGAAAAATGCAATACCGAGCTGCTTTTGGTCCATTTTTGAATGTTTTTAATGTTTTGAAATTGAAAATTCAGGAAGAACATCGAGACATTATAAAAGGAACACCATTTTGGGGTCTTTTCAAAGCTTATGATGGAGGGTTGGTTAGCGATGATATGTGTAGGAAGACTTATGTAGATATAATCAGAATAATTAATTGTTTCAATGCTGGGACGTCTGAATTCAAATTTGGTGATAGGTGTGAAAAGTTAACAGGGTTTGAAGTTGAGGAGTTGCTTGGATTACCTAACTTTGGTCGGGATATAAATCTTAATAAACGTTGTTCAAAGTCTGAGGAAGGTTTCATTAAAAGAAATTTTAAAACAGTTGACAGAGTTACAAGGCAAAATATTGAATCTGCTATGATTACAATAGTAACAGGGAAAACACAACAGAATCGTGAGGATTTTGTATGCCTAATGTGTTTGCATCTTTGTATAACATTATTATTTTGTAATAGTGGTAGTACCATCTCTTGGAACATAGCTTCCCGTTGTCAAGATGTTCAAACAATGGCGGGCTACAATTGGGCAAAAGCAACATCGGATTGTTTGCAAAAACAACTGGTCAAGAATTGCGGGAAACCATCACATGTATCTGGATGTGTTGTGCTGTTGCCGGTATGTATTGTACACTAATCGGGTGTGTTAATTTATAATTCATTCTTTATGCTTTGTAATTCGATGACCAGTTTATGTTTGTGTGTCAATAGTTTTGGTTTTGTGAGATAAGTTCATTGGTTGAACCTGTAAAAGGAAGAATGGATTTCGCACCCAAATTTGTGAAGTGGGATCTGCAGGTACTGCATGAGGCCATGTCAGCTATTGAAATTGATAGGCTACAGGTACGTTAAAATTGAACTTAACTTTTTTCTTTTTTTTTTAATTTAATTTTTTTTTTAATGCATGTTTGGTGATTTTGATATAAATGTTTTGACGATGGTTATCATTTTGCCTATTTTAGATTAGCGATGCATCAGAATTGCACATGAATAGAAGTTTGAGATGTGAATCTCACGTTATGGTGTCCCCACATAGAGATTTATGTCAAAAGGTTAATGTATCCAAATAACTGCTGATCTATATATCCCTTTTTTGGCATCAATTTGAAGGCAATATAATTGGAAAAGGATTCGTAGAAATAAATGTGTAGGCAAAATAAATAATTTCAATATACACCGGAAAAAAAAGAAAAAAAAAATTTATGCTGCACCCATATTAGATTCAGTATTGTCATCCTTATGTATTGAGTACTGCGGGCCCTTTTTTTTTTTTTTTTGTTTTGTTTTGTTTTTTTTTCTATGTTACGTACTGCACAATTTACCTACCGAATTACACTCCTGGTGTAGATGCAAATTATTTGTATATACCAAACATATGTACTAATGTATGGATATTAATCATTCAATAATAAAAGTAACATGAACTTTGATGCATAACACTAAAAAAAATTTATGCGCACTCATACTAAAACTTGATTTTAACATATGTAACAAAAAAAATGGAAAAATAATTTGCCTATAAGTTGAACAAATGTTTCTTGATGCAAACTATATGATATGGGTGTAGCATATTTTTTTTTCTGTATATATTGAAATTATTTATTTTGCCTACAAATTTATTTTTGCCAATCCTTTTCCAATAATATTGCCTTCAAATTGACGCTGAATTATTTATTTTGCCTACTTTCTTGTTGGAAACTAAGATAATAATTGGAATACAATTTATTTACCGTTGCCAAACTCCATATAAGGAGTGTTTTGAAATATACGTAAGAGATGTATCAAATCTGTAATTTACCTTTAAGTCCATCATTCACATCCACGTATTATTATATTTGGATTTTCTTTTGGTCGAAAAATGTATTATTATATGTGTTTGGTATATATACAAATAATTTGCATCCTTGTTAAGACGGATATCACCAGCACTTTATTGAATTTTGAATGTCTATATTTTGTATTATGTAAAACCAAGTACAAGGGGGAAGCTCATATAAATGAGCGGAAGAAAAACAGAAGCCGAAAGAAAGGGAGGACAAGCAGAAAACATGGAGCATAAAACATGGAAAAGTAAAGGTGAGGAAAACATGGAGCATAAAACATGGAAAAGTAAAGGTGAGGAAAACATGGAAAAGTAAAGGTCACCACTTTCTTCCAATACTCCCCCTCAAGCTGGATCAAAGGGATTAATTGATCCAAGCTTGAACAAAAGACGTTGAAAATCAGCAGAGGGTAATCCTTTTGTGAAAATATCCGCAAGTTGATCATGACTGCGCGTGTAGTGAGTGTCGATCACCTTGGACTGAACTTGATTTCTGACGTAGTGACAATCAACTTCAATATGTTTAGTTTGCTCATGGAATACAGGATTCGATGCAATGTGCATCGCGGCCTGATTATCACAGTGTAGGGACATGGGTTGTTGATGAGGAAAACCTAAAGTCAACAGAAGGCTTTTGAGCCAAATAAGTTCACAAGCAGTGGACGTCATAGCACGATAATCTGCCTCTGCACTAGAGCGTGCAACAACACTTTGTTTCTTGCTTTTCCAGGTAACTAGGTTGCCTCCCACAAACGTACAAAACCCAGTGGTAGACTTGCGATCGAGAGAATTGCCTGCCCAGTTAGCATCGGTATAGCCTGAGATCTGAGTGTGACTATTGTTGCGCATAAGAATTCCTCTACCAATGGAACCCTTAAGATAACGTAGCACACGATGAACAATCTTCAAATGATCCATGCTTGGAGAGTGCATAAACTGGCTAACAATGCTGACAGCATATGATATATCAGGACGTGTGATAGTCAGATAAATGAGTTTGCCAACCATTCTTTGATAGTAACTTAAATTGGGAACTGGATCATCGTGAGTTTTTAGCTTCAAGTTGCTATCCAAGGGGGTACGAGCAGGCTTGCAATCTGTCATTTTTGCTTCGTGAAGAAGATCCATGACATACTTGCGTTGGTTGAGGAAGAAACCCTTGTGAGAGTGTGCCATCTCGATGCCCAGAAAGTATTTGAGAGTGCCAAGATCCTTGATAGCAAACTTGTTGTTGAGATACTGTTTAAGAGCAATAATCTCTGACATATTATCACCTGTCACAATTAGATCATCAACATAAATGAGCACAACTAGTTTACCCACTAAGCTGGAACGAACAAATAGGGAAGAATTCGCAATACTTCGACAAAAACCAACCCTTTCCAGAACATGACTGAGCTTGGCATACCTTGCACGTGGACTTTGCTTGAGACCATAAATGGATTTATGGAGTTTGCACACCATTTCTGGATTGTTTGATTGAGGATGACCTGGGGGTAGCTTCATGTAAACCTCTTCTTCAAGTTCACCATGCAGGAAAGCATTTTTAACATCCATTTGAAAGAGAGGCCATGCATTGTTAATTGCAACCGACAACAATACTCTAACAGTGTTCATTTTTGCCACCGGAGCAAATGTCTCTTTATAATCGACGCCATAGGTTTGTGTAAAACCTCGAGCAACCAAGCGAGCCTTATTCCTTTCGATTGTGCCATCTGAATGAAACTTAGTTTTGTACACCCAACGACTCCCCACTGCCTTCTTTCCTTTTGGAAGTTTCACTATAGTCCATGTGTTATTTTCATGGAGGGCTTGAAGCTCCTCTGCCATAGCATTTCTCCACTCACTGTGAAGATTGGCTTCTTGAAAACTTTGAGGTTCTCGAGCTTCATTAATGGCACTTAGGAATGTAGCAAAAGAAGATGAGACTTTGCTATAATCAATAACATCAGTCACGGGATACCTGGCAGTGTAGGTCACATAATCATGCAACTTGGATGGAAGTTTCCTCTCTCGTGCAGGATTGCGACGAATTGTAGGAGATTGAACTACAAGTATTTGAACAACATCATGGTTGGAAAGATCACTAGAGGGTGCAGTGTGAATCTCTGATGAGGAAGGGTTTTCATCTTCAAGATGTTCCACCGAGTGAAGGTTAACATCATCCGGCACATGATCACTAGGAGTGCATGTTGCATCTTCTCCGTTTGGATATGGAAAAGGAAATAAGTCCATCAAATGCTCCCCCTGTCTAGAGTAATCCAGTGATTGTGAGAAGTAAGGAACATGTTCTTCAAATTTAACATCCCTTGAAACAACCATTTTTCTAGTTGTTGAATTATAGCACTTGTAACCTTTTGGGTAGATGAATAACCTAGAAAGACACATTTGGCAGCCCTTGGGTCTAGCTTGTCACGATTTTGAGTTTGAATGTGAACAAAGCATGTACACCCAAAGACTCTCAAATGGGAAAAGTTGATCTTTCTATTTTTCAAGACCTCATAAGGTGATTTAAAATTCAACACTTTACTAGGCAATCTATTGATGAGATATGCCGCAGTAAGGACTCCTTGAGACCAAAACTTTTTAGGCACATTCATGTGAAACATAAGAGCTCTAGTCTTCTCAAGTAGATCTCTATTCTTCCTCTCGGCCACCCCATTTTGTTGAGGTGTTCCAACACAGCTTGTTTGGTGTAATATACCATGTGTGCTCAAGTAGTGTGACATGTTATGAGACATATATTCTGTGCCGTTATCTGATCGTAAAATATGAATTTTAGAAGCAAATTGGGTGGCCACAAGTCTATGAAAATCTTGAAAAACTTCCATCACTTCACTTTTAAATTTCAAAAGATACAACCAAGTAATCCTTGTGAAATCATCCACAAAAGTTACAAAATATTTGTATCCATCAAAAGACTCTATAGTTGGTCCCCAAACATCGGAATGCACAATTTCAAAAGGGTTACTAGCCCTAGACAAAGAGGAAGTAAATGGTAATCTAGTAAACTTAGAAAAATGACAAACATCACAAGGACTTGTAACTTTGCACATATTTGGGAACAAGGTGGATAGAACTTTTTCAGAAGGATGTGCTAGGCATTGGTGCCAAAGTTGTTGTTCTTGAGCTAAGCTTGAAGTGACTTGAAAAACCTTGGGAACTTGAATATGCTTGGAAAGATAGTAGAGACCATTTAAGAAAAATCCTTCACCAATCGTCTTCTTGGTGACTACATCCTGAAAGATCACATTTTTGGGAGAGAAAATGGCAAGACAATTTAATGAGTTTGTGATCTTGCTAACAGATAAAAGTTGAAAAGGGAATGAGGGAACATAAAGAGCCTCAGACTCGACATCACTTGAGATCAAATGTATTTTTCCTTTTCCCACAACCATAGCATTTTTTCCATTGGCAACTGACACTTGGGATGGAATAGAAAATTTTTCAAATTTATGCAAGTTTGTAGACTTGTTAGTCATATGATCAGTGGCTCCAGAATCTATAATCCAATAATCATGCACATTACCAATGTTGAGAGCAGTTGAGAAGGAGTGTAAGATACCTGGGATGTCCCTTTGTACCACGCCTTCATTTCCAGCCAGGAAGCCAGCAAACTGTCCTAGTAGTGCAGTTTGATTGTTGTCACACTGATTTAGTGGTCCTTCACTATCTCCAAGACCTTGTTTCTTGTGAAGAAACATAGCAAACTCGTTGATCAGTGCAGCTGGATTAGTGGTGAACTTCAGTGCTCCATCAGAAGAAGTTGTGGCAACATGATTTGCCTTGTAAGAAGGGTTGTACGAGCCTTTCGAGACACCTTTGTTATCCCTAGGAAACTTTGGTGTTAACTCTGGATGAAGAATCCAGCATCGATCTCTTGAGTGCCCACCAGCATCACAATGGCTACGTTTTAAGCCAGTTTTCTTTCCTTTGTAGCCTCTCTCCTCACCAAGTTTTTGGTTAGAGAAGTAAGCCCTAGCTTCTGGTATATTTGCCTTCATATCCAAGGTCATGACTTTCCTTCGAACCTCTTCTCTTTGAATTGTGGCACACACACTTGAAAAAGAAGGCAGGTCGGAATTCATGAGGATATGACTTCGAAGATCTTCGAATTCAGGACTCAGACTTGCTAGGAGTTGGAATATTTTGTCTTCCTCGGCTCTTTTAGTTAGCACAGCAGCGTCGATGGTGTGTAGTCGACACACATTCAGCTCGTTCCACATAGTGGTCAGCTTTCCAAGATGTTGCACAAATGGTTTCCCTTCCTGTTGCAAACCAGCAATGTCCTTCTTTAACTGAAACACTCTAGCCGCATTGTTCTGATTTCCATACATTTCCTTGAGATTTTTCCAAAGAGTCATGGAGGATTTAGCATAGCTAAAAATTTCTGCAATCTTACGATCCATGGAATTGAGTAGCCACGACATGACCAACTGGTCTTTGCATAGCCAAGCATCATACTCCGGTGAGGTAGTCTCAGGCATTGGAATAGCACCATTAACATAACCAAGCTTTGATCGTCCTCCCAGAGCAAGAGAAACTGCTCTCTCCCATGGAAGATAGTTAAACTCATTTAGCAAGACAGAACTAAGACGTTGATTTGGGTTGATATCAATATCTGAGTGTGGTGATGGTGGAGTAGCATGAAAGTCGTCTCCTTCCAAATTTACTAAGTTTTCTTCAGCCATGATTGAAGGACAAGAAGCTCACAAATCTCTCAAGAGAACATCACAGAGACAGGCCGGTTAGGGTCACTGCTCTGATACCATATTGAATTTTGAATGTCTATATTTTGTATTATGTAAAACCAAGTACAAGGGGGAAGCTCATATAAATGAGCGGAAGAAAAACAGAAGCCGAAAGAAAGGGAGGACAAGCAGAAAACATGGAAATGTAAAGGTGAGGAAAACATGGAGCATAAAACATGGAAAAGTAAAGGTGAGGAAAACATGGAAAAGTAAAGGAAAAGTAAAGGTGAGGAAAACATGGAAAAGTAAAGGTCACCACTTTCTTCCAATACACTTCGTATTGGGTAGGTAAATTGTTGTGCACGTAGAAAAAGGAAGAGTCCGAATTAGTCAAGGAAGAAAAAATTGCATCTAATCCTAGTTATGACAATTCAAACCCGTTTTGGTAGATATGAACCTATATGTGTAAACAAACTTCTTGATAACATTGATGACATGGAAAAACAACGAAGACCTAATTCTGGTGGCAATCAATTCGAGATGCCAGGGGCATTCTTTATTGAACATAAAACAAACAGGAAAATCGAATACAAAAACGAAAAAAACACAAACAGTTAAAAGCCCCGAGCAAGTTTATATCATATTTCGGCAGTGCAAGTCTTTCTGTTGTGGTGACCCAGGGTTCCACACCTAGAACATGTAATTGGCCTTGTCCGCTCCCCCGATGATTTGATTCGCTTCACCCTTGGTCTTCCGGGAGGTTTCTTTGTCAATGGTGGATTA
This sequence comes from Pyrus x bretschneideri, assembly GCF_019419815.1. Classification (NCBI taxonomy): domain Eukaryota; kingdom Viridiplantae; phylum Streptophyta; class Magnoliopsida; order Rosales; family Rosaceae; genus Pyrus; species Pyrus x bretschneideri. The sequence goes on from NW_025999546.1 coordinate 5,706,349, forward strand.
ATCAGCATTTCTTCATTTTCCTCCTGTGCATACCTATCGATATCTGGAATCGGCACAATTGGTATATCATAGCAACTCTTAAAAAACTGGGCCATGAAATAGTCTTCCACGTACTCATATGGATTCCCCTCCGACTTAAGTATAGCAGCAAGTGCATGGGCACAGGGGAAACCCCTTGATTTGCCACATTCTACAGCTACATGTGCGAGATTGGAGATCAACCATTACAGAGTCCTCACCATGCACCTCAAACAAAAACTCACTTGAACGACCAACATCCCAATGGCGCCCGCATTCCAGCAAATCTTGCATAATGGTCTCCAGGGCAAAGGAAAGTTTTCCAACCCTCAGCTACACGCCTCCTTTGTGCATTCATCTCCATGATCTTGGCCCTAATTCCATCAAGCATCTGGTATATGGGCAAAAAACGTTGATCGACAATCCATGCATTGAAGGATTCAGCTACGTTTGAACACATTTCGCCATACTTTGGGCCTGGAAAATGAGCGGCTGCCCAATTTTCTTTTGGAAGCGTTTTCAAGAAATCCCTCATTACAGCACCACCTTCCTCCATTAACGTCCTCAGATGCATTTCAAATGCATCCTCGGTAGGAGCATATGCACATTTCCCAAAAAGCTGAATGATCCAGTCGCGATACGACTTACCCAGGGAGGATGGGTACTTAAGAAGTATGTTTTGCTTCAAGTGGTGGTAACAAAATGCATGCGGTGATTGTGGAAATACTGATGCCACTGCTTCGATCAACCCCTTTTGTCGATCAGATATGAATGTAATGGTTCTTCCTTGAGGAGTGACGATTTTTGACAAGTTTTGGAGGAACCAAGACCAGTTCTCTTCATTTTCAGAGTTAACAACCGCAAAGGCTAAAGGATATATACCTGTTTCATACAAGACAATATGTTATAAATATTGTGAACTGGAAAACCTGATACCAGTTTGTTAAAATATAGGCAGAAAAAATAAATTGACACCTAAAATTTATACATAGCAGTGGATAATCTTCCAACAATATGACCTAGTTTATATACGGATGAACATATACAATATGTAACACACACATAATTTATAGGGACTATAACACATAATTTATAGGGACAATATGTTCTCCATAAATATGTAAGACATGATTGAACAAATGTATTAAGAAAATAAAATAAATCATAAATATATCATATTTGGATATAAGTACCTTGGTTTCCATTTTTCCCGGTAGCGGCAAGCGACCCTTGTATTTGTTCTTGATAAATGTTCCATCAAGAAATAACATAGGCCTGGAAACATAATTCTAGGTAAATTAAGAGTTGCCACATATGCAATTCATGTAAAATGAGAAATGATGTTAAAAAAATACTGTCACCATCATAATTTACCTACAAAACACAAATCCCCCTATGCAACCATGGAAAGATACGAATATCCTTTTAAATCGGGAAGATTCTGATTCGCTCTCCAACACACAATGTGAGCCAAGATTTGAACTTTCAATTGCTCTGACGTACCAAGCCAAGTGATTGTATGACAACAATTCGTCACCATGCATCAATTTTTTGGCTGATTCCTTCCCGTACCACGCATTATAGTACGAAATATCCAATCCATAATATTTCTTAAAATCCTTTACGATCTCAGTAGGCTTCAACATTGGCTTGGAAGATGCTTGCTCCACGAGAACAGATGAGACCACTTTGGACGACATCATGCCACCTTTCCGTTCACGAATCAACCTGCTGCAAGTGTGTGTGTTGTTCAATGTACGAATATAAAAAAAAACCATTGGCGTGACACAAAGTGGCGTGCACCCGCCACATACAACCTTTAGACAGTTTTTTAGAACACTCAGTTGTCACTCTCTCCTTTTCATTTTTAAAAAAGCTATCCTAAACCCCTTCTCGATGGAATACTTACGAAGTTTGTCTCTAAACTCAGAGACCCCCCCAATAAACCTTTGCCCAACGTGATTAATATAGGTTTTCCATGGGTGAAATAGATAAGTTTGTGGCAGTGGTGCAACATATTTTCCAATGAAATCATTAGTGTTACTAGGTGTAGCACCATCCCAAACGTTGAAGGAAACTCCATTCCCATTAACACCACTATTACCTTCACATGGTGATTGACACTCGTTAACAATAATAGTCACTGAATTTTGCTTGTTATTATAACATGACAAATGTAACACACGCACATCTAAATCAGATTTTAACAAGCAGGGAGGATGGTCAGGGACAACATAATTCATTTGGAATTCCCCAACTATGAGCTCATCAAACCGTGAACACACTTCAGAGCACAATCCCACGAAAGAGGTGCCGGCATATATTGGAATTGCTGCTGATGTGTTTTTGAAAACACATCCTGCAATGATGGCACCCTCCATTTTACTCCTAATAGTAAAACAACAATGAAATATATGTCAGTTGGTGAAATATATGGTAGGTTAATTAACAAACAATATGAAGAAAACAAAATGAACATAGATAAAAACAAATGATACAAATACCTTGTTTCTTTTTTCTGCCTGATCCGTATTTTGATAACACAATCACTCAAAAACCGCACTGGACTCAAGTATAAATGATAAAAATATAGAAAAAAAACCCAATGTGAGACCAACCTGATAAACTTTCGAATTTATATAGAACTAGAACTACACTAATTTCAGGATAAACACATGCAATAAAAGCGAAAAAAACCAAAATTAGTGCCTTTTCATATTTTAAATTTGGTAAGAAGATGAAAGATTGAAATAAAATGCCTAATTTTATGCAAATTTAAAAATATAGACAATGAATTCAGAAATATGCATAAATATTCAAGTCCTACATTTATGTCAAAACACTCCTTATATGGAGTTTGGAAACGGTAAATAAAATGTATTCCAACTATTATATTATGAGAAAAATATGCATAAACATTCAAGATTTAAATATCTGATTCTTTAATTTCGTTATTATTGAAATTGAGAAAAATATGCATAAATATTCAAGATTTAATATAGTCATTTAAATTAATAAAGTCATTCAATACATAAAACAATTCAAAAATCGTATAGCTTTTAAGACATTCATTCTCATATTCCATATTAATATGTAATTAGTTTAAATGCACCATTGATTCGGCTATATCTATGTACACATTAATTTCGCCTCTTGTGCTTTCATCTCCATAATTTCGTACATTAATATCTTTTGATTTATTATTTTTTTTTATTTCTCAAAGTCATTAACTCTTCCATATATTTTGCATGTAATTAATTTTTATAAATCAAACATACAATAGGGGTATTTTCGGCATCCAAAATATGTAAAATGTGTCAAGTTGAATGTAATTAATGAAATCGTTTATGTGGATCCTAATCACTTGGTTTTTCTAAAATAAAAAAGTCACGTTGGGTTTTTTATGTGTAAAATTAAATTCTAAGGACTAAAGTTATATTTTCAGTTATTTTTATGTCAGTGCTGAACCCATCACAGCTGACAAGCGAAAGAGCTTTGAACCCACCAAAACAAACACCCAACACCTCCAAACTCTCATCAGTGACCGTCATCCTCTTCAGCCGGAGCTCCTCCAGCAACGGGTACTCGGCGGCGAACGCCTCCAGCCACCACCGGACATCGGAGCCCCAATGGTCGGGGACTAGATGGAAGTCCGCAAACCGCGGATCCGAATACGAGATTTGAGAGAGTTGAAACTGAAAAAATGGAAAAGATTTTAAGTTTTGAATTTTTTAATGGTGAGATGTGGCATTGACATGAAGATGAAAGCTTTGGATGAAGAGAGAGATGAACGTGAAGATTTGAGGAGAGAGAAGGGCCAACCCATAGACCTTTGCGTATTAGAAAATGAATAAAAGGGAAAAGAAATTGATAATAATTCTCAGAAGAGGTCATTTTGAACCTTGTTTGTGCAGATTTCACCATAATTGATAACCCAGAAGCAAAAAATTGGAGAAAATGAAGAAATCGTTATGAAATCTCTTATGGAGTCTTGGGTTTCGGCTGGCTATTCTTCCTTCTTGGGCTCCTCTATCACCGGAGCCTCTGCTGGCGGTTGGGATGGAGGGAGGGAGAAGGAGCGCCAGTACCTTGGTTGTGGTTGATAAGGAGTTCACAATGCGCTAGAGAAGAGAGGGTTGGAGAAGAGTGGACGCCCGACTAATTATACCAACCTATAGCAGAGGATAACTAAGCGGGTATAGGCTGTATTAAATTGGTGAGACTGAATTGTTTTATTTGGTAGTTATTTAATACAAAAGGACATCAAACATCGTATTTCATATTATTAATATTATTTTATACTTTATACGGTGTGTCAAATGAGGCTTTAAAGGTTTGTATCTCTGGTGATTGAATTCTTAAACGATACAACATGAAAATCGACTAACAATAAATAAAATAAAATAAGCCTTAATCCTATATTTGATAAAGTGAAATGGATATAAAATTGTAAATGAGTCGACTCAAACTGAATAGCACCACTATGTTTACGTTTAACTTGCCCCTTATACGTGCCAAGCTCAAGCGAGTTAAAAAAAAAGTTCAAATTCAATAATTAATTAAAATTGTTTTGAACTATTTATTATGGAGGCAAATTTTCTGCCCTCTCACTTCTCATGCCCTTCTGTTTTTGTGGTCACAGTTAAGACACGTCAACATTTTATATTATTATTCATTTTTGTCTTATTATCTCTATAAAAAAATAATATAAAACGTTGACGTAACTTAACCGTGACCATACAAAACAGGAGGGTACGGGAAGTGGGAAGGCAGAGAATCTGCCTCCATTTATTATAATATGTTGATAATATGGTGTTTCTTTTAGGTAAGGGATCCTCTTCGAATCTTTTCCACCAAATCATTCACATCAAACAATCCGGGCTCTTGAAATTTGATCAAACGGCTAAAATTATTATAATTTTTAAAGTTGATCCCTGTTAGTAGTTGTTGGATTAAATTTCAAGGGTTCAGATTAGTTGATGGGAAGGATTTGGTGGAAGGGATCTAAAAATGATCCATTTCCTTTCTTTTAAATAAAATTTTCTTGATTAGTACATTTTAATAATAGAATATAGAAAACATAAACATTGTAATAAACTTTTTCCGAACATGCCACTTTCAAATAGTCACATAAATGTATATTTCATTCTTGGGTAAATATCAATCTCTACCCTCAAGTTTCATGGTTTTCAACATTTAGTATATGAAGTTTTTTTTCGTCCCAGAGTTATACTTAAAGTGTTAATTTTGACACAGTCTCATACATCTGTTAATTTGGCTGTTAAGCCTCCCGTTAACTGATGACGTGGCGTTCATGTGGACAATGACTAGATGCCACGTGTCATTAAGAGTCGACGTGGAAATTAAAAATTCAAAAAAAAAATTTAAAAATAATTAATTAAATAAAAGTATTTAAAAAAAAACCAAAACCTTACCCTTGCCCACCCGAGCCACCCTTTCTCTGATCCATTCTTCCCTCTTCACCTCCCCGACCCACCTTATCCCTCTCTCTGCGACTCTAGGCCGTCCAATCCACCTTCGTCCCTTATTTGATACCTGCCCTACAAAAGCAATTTGCAAACACCTCGTCCCCGCCACCGAGCGCAGAGAAACTAATAGACCAAAGAGAAGCGATAATGGGGAAAGCAAGCTACAAGAAGTTAACCAGAAGCCAAAACCTAAGGCAATGGCTCGTACTGGCGGTGTTTACGTCTACACCAGTTCTTATCGAGGACATTTACGCAAAGGAGACATCACCCGGCCTCCGCCCCCATGAGGTCTTATTCCTCCGCTTGCTTGAGAAGGTCTTTGATGACTGCGTCGTCGAAATAAACGAGCAAGTGATCTCCATGGTTGAGATCCACCTGGAAAAGCTTCAGGTCAGCGATGTAGGACTGGCAACCATCTCCAATTGCTTGGATCTGGAGATTCTACACTTGGTCAAGATCCTCGAGTGAACCAATGTGGGATTAGTCTTCGTCGCCGAACATTGCATGCTGCTAAGGAAGCTTCACATAGACAGATTGAAGGCTAATCGAGTAGGCGACAAAGGGAAGATGAATGGGGTGGGGTCGTGGAGGGGTGTGGGGAAGACGAACGGGGTGGAGCCGTGGAAGGGTGTGCGGATGAGAGAATGGAGGGAGAGGGTCAGGGGTTGAGGTAGGTGCCGATAAACTTTTTTTTAATTTTTAAATTGAGTGGGTCAGGGGTTGAGGGAGGGAGAGGGTTGGATTTGCACATATGGGTAGAGGCCAAGAAGGAAGGGATGGTCGAGGTTGAGGAACAACCTCTTTTCTTTTTTTTTTAATATCCATGTGGTGCCCAATCATTGTCCACATGGGCAACACGTCATTAGTTAACGGAAAATTTAACAGTTTGAATAACGGATGTATGAAGCTGTCCCAAAATTTGCACTTTAGGTACGACTCTAGGACGAAAAAAACTTGATGTACTAAATGTTGAAAACCACGAAACATGAGGGTAGTAAACTGATATTTATCCTTCATTTTTTATCATATTTTATGCGTGGAATAATGGAAAGCAGTGTCGTCCTTGATTCCGGGGAAAGGGATTATCTCCAGATCCCTTCCTCTTAATTCACAAAATTAGAAGATTCGGACCATTGAAATTTGATCCAATGGCTAAAGGATAATTTTTAAAGTGGACCCTTGTTTATAGTCGTTGGATCAAATTTCAATGGTTTGGATCCCCTAATTTGGTGGATTATGAGGAATTGTTCTGGAGAGGATCCCTTTCCTATTCCGAGAACTCGGTATCACATCATGGCCGCCACAAAAGTTGTCTGGAACTTCCTTTATGTTATTCTTCATACAGGCTAGTGATGCGAGAATTACTTGACACTCAAATTAAACCCTCGTTTGACAATTGTAGTAGAATGGATAAGTGAGGGATCGTTCTAGACCGGGGATTAGGAGGGCTTGCTAAAACCTTCTAAATTGACTTAAAAATGTAAAAACAATATAAAACACTAAACTAGACTCAAAGAATGTGAAACTAAACGTTAAAACACTAAGACAAACCAAAAGAATCAAAATGCTTTAAAAACACAAACTAAATTGATTTCTAACTATATTGAACATTAAATCAAAAGGGGGATTGAGGTTTGACGAAAATTGAAATAATGAAACAAGTTAATAACTAGACAGAATGTAAATATGAAATTGATGAAATAAGATGGTTGGTGAATTAGCTAGAGGTTCTTTCTCCACACATGATATTTATGCATATGAATCAATTTCCAGTTATTCCTTCATTGAATTATGAACGGCAATGCCCCAAATTAACCGTGACATCACTAGTTAACCCTCATATTTTCCTTATATTATTGGATTGGATGGCATCATTCGACAACCCAAAACATTCTCAAAAGTTCCCTACATGTCATCATAATAGAGATACAATCGAAGATCATTAAGAATAATGAAAACCATAAGCATTGACAAAGCATTTGCAACTATGACATCATGTTACTCATGCTAAGAATTAAACTTAACGCGATCGTGACAAGCGACCTTCACTACTTTCAAGTATAAGTTAGTAACGATTATGTGAAACCTTCTTAAACTTTAGCCACATACTCATGCATGCTAATTAAGTGTCGACCCTCAATCAACAAACACAAATAAGTTAATCATCAAATAGTTAAGCCAATGGCATTCACGAATCAAGAGTTCATAACCGGAATTCATCAATTCATATTACATAAATAATCATGGTATTGAAATCACCCCTAGCCAAAAAGGGTTTAGTTCCTCATAACTTTGAAATCAAAGAAACACCTAAACATTCCAACAACTCAAACGTGAATTGTATGAACGTTTAGGCACTATTCTCTTCCATTCCTCATATTACAAAACAAAGAGAATTGAATTTAAACATTGAAATCAAAGAAACGCGTAAACATTCCAACAACTCAAACGTGAATTGTATGAACGTTTAGGCCCTCTTATCTTCCTCTTTATTGTGGCACAAGGACTAAGGGATGTTGTTGGTGTGTTGAATGGATTGGGGGATTATGGAAATGGAAGAAATGGAGGAGAAATGGAAGGGAAATGGAGAGAAACTCACGGCTAGGGAGAAGATGGAAGTGTTTGTGGTGTGTTGTGTATGAAATGAGATGATTTGTGAATGAATGAATGCAAGGGTATTTATAGGAGGAGTAGAGATGTATATGGCTATTTGTTTAAGGTGTTTGTGGCTGCAATGATGAAGAATTGCATGTGGAAATAAAAGGGAAAATGTGGTGAAATGATGAAGTAGGAAGGTGGAAATGCATGTGAGATGTTGGAAAGGAAATGGGAATATGAGTAGGCCATGGCATGGGAGTTGTTTTGTTGGTGTAAATGTGCCATGGTTGCAATGATGAAGAATAAAGGGTGCATGTGGGGTGGAATTGAATGAATGCAAAGTGAATGAATAATGAAATGAGTTAAAGAGGGAGAATGTGGTGAAATGATGAAGTAGGAAGGTGGAAATGCATGTGACTTGTTTGTGGAATAAAGAATGAATGGTGGAATGATGAAGAGTTGCATAAAGAATGCATGTAGGGTTAGCTAGGTTGGCTTTGTTTGGATGCATGTGTGTTAATGGTGGTTTTGCATGTGAATTGATGGATTGTTTTTGATGGAATGGATGGTTCTTTGCATGGCTTTTGAAGTGATTGTGGGCTTTGGAATTGGAAGGAAATGCATGGCCTTGGGGTTGGTTTAAGAGAGAATGGGCTAGGCCCTTTGTTTTATGTCCAAAATGAATACAAGGCCTTCAAATTCGTCCAACATTTTGGCTCCAATCATATGCTATCCATTCCAAGCCCAATTTTGCTCCAAAATGCATCTTTTTGCTTCCTTAGCCATATGAACCTAAAAACACACGAAAATGACTTAAACTACTAAAACAACTATGAATTAACAACATAGATGCACGAAAACAAGCTAAGTAAGTCGCCTAAATATGCTCCTATCAGCTAGTGAGAATCTTTACAAGGGTAAAGTTTTATGGGAAAATTTGAAATAGGTCCAATTTTATAGACTACCTTTTGAAATCAATCCAATTTTTAGTGACTTTTGACTTTTGAAATAGGTCCAATTTTTAGTTACTTTGGACTCATTTCAAAAAACCCCATGTTTTATTATTGATAAGTATTCCTAACTACTCGAACTTGCATGCTTCAAACTATGTCTTCCCTTGCAAATCACCGCGCTTCCATTGCCAGGGTAGTACTTCGGGGTAGAGCGTCCGTTTCGGTAAAGCGGTCGGATCGTTCAACAACTACTGGGGCCTGGTGCAGGTGATCCTCCAAGCGTTCTCACAAAATGGTCGGTCGCCACTTTGGTCTTTACCTTTACTAGTGAGGCATAACATACTCTCGCCGATGTTTGATCACCTATGACAGTTCCTACCCCTGTCAGAGTCGGAAACTTCATCCCCAGCATCCTCTGGTTGATTGTGACCAGGGAGTCATCAGGGGGTTGCAAGACTCCAAACCCATCTTCTTCGTTGAACACAATAGGCTATCCCAATAATCTTCTCTTCACTGGTCGGTCCGTAGTCCCAACAGAGTAGGAATGGGACACCGCCTAACATGACATCCAGACATAGGCCTTCCTTGCCCTGTTGGAATCCCCTGACAAGGTCGATACTCCAAACAAGGTGTAAATCACTTTTCTCTCAACTGGGTCACGACAATCTAATACTACAATCTCTTTTCCCTCTCTTTTCCCTCGGTAAATTCATGCTACAACAATTTTCTTAATTATCACATAAAATAATTTATTTAGACCAAGGATAGTTTAGTAATCAATTGGTTTCTATTCCAATTCTTGATTGAATTTGTAAACAATTTGTATGAAATCAACATCACTCTTTACCCGATTCTAGACAGTTTAGTAAACAACCTTCAACAAATTAACTAAAGAAACTGGATGATAGAGTTGGTATATATCAGAACTTGTAACTTGGTAGACAAGTGCACTGAGTTTAAAAAAAATGTACTTAGATTGCTATTTTCCATGGGATAGAATTATTTTATTTTATTTTTTGAACAAATAATATTATATACACTAAAGAGAGATAATTGGCTTAACCTTACAATGTCATGGGATACAATAATTTAATCCGTCAAATTTGACAAAATTGATCTTTGAAATTTTGTACTCTAAATCTTTTTACATCAATGAATTTTTTTTTAAATTTCTTCCACCCTACTTTGCGAGGGGAAGGGCTGGTGGAGCTTATAAAAATATGTATTTACTTTCTGCCTTGAAGAAATTATTCATTTGGATCATTTTTTGCTTTGATTTTTTAGGAGAAAACATATTTTGACTTATGGAATTAATCCACCATGTTATGAATCTATGATAATATTCTTTGAATTCGATTTCCCTGTCCCAATATCACTTGTATAAAGAAAAATATACTCTTTTTCTTTCATTTGCTATTAATTCAAAGTTTTCCGCATAGATGCCAAAAAAATAGACACATACAAACACAAAAAGTGATGGTATTTTGGCTGAAAGTAGGGCATGCTCCAAGGGACCCCAATTCCTGAATTAGAGCAGTTAAATCTGAGAAAGATGAACCACCTTCTTCAACAGCCCTCGTTGCCATCTCTCTAAGTGCCCTGGCTCTGCCTCTCATTTCATCTGCTTCTTCACTCACCATCACTTGATTTACAGCCTTTTCTATGGCTTCCCTCTTCACACTGGCTTCCTTCTTCACATCTAGAACTGTACCCCATTGTTTAACACCAACAACAACCCCAGTTTTCAGTACCTCAGTCACCAACTTCTCATTGTAAAACTGGTCAGCCGACACGGGCCATGTGATCATTGGCACCCCAGCAGACACTCCTTCAAGGATAGAGTTCCACCCACAATGAGTCACGAAGGCTCCGATTGCTTGGTGCTCAAGAATCGGCACTTGCGGAGCCCAACCTCTTATAATCAGTCCTTTACCTTCCATTCTCTTCTCAAACCCTTCGGGGAGCCACTCTTCTTCATCATTCTTTTCTCTCTTCACAACCCAAATGAACTCCTGCCCAGAAGCCTCAAGCCCCGCTGCAATTTCTAGGAGCTGAGAGTCAATGAAATTGGTTGTGCTTCCGAAACATATGTAAACAACTGAATTGGGTTTCTTAGAATTAAGCCAATTCAAGCACTCGTGCTGATCAAGGGAGCCTTCGTCATCTGCTGCCTTACTGACTGATGAAACCGGGCCTATATGCCATGCCTTCCTCCCAAACACTGTCCTGTAATGGTCTGCAAAAGCCGGTTCAAGTTCATAAAAGCTGTTAACAATGAACCCATAGCTCTTTTCCTCGCTCTCCATCGCCTCTTTAAACAACTTGGTGAATTCAGAACTTTGCTTGGGAAAAGTCGGCATTTGGCTTTTTGTCAGCTTGATCTCAACTGGAAAATTAGGAATCGTAAAAACTTCTGAATCAGAAGACAGCTTCGCGTGAGGCTCGTACAACGCCACACTAAGAGAAGCACACAAAGCGAAAAAACCGATGCCATGAAATATGATCCTTGGAATACCAAACTTGGCAGCAACATCTGTTGCCCAAGGAAAGAAAACGTCTGCAACAAGGCAATGAGGGCGGTGTTCGTCTAAAATCTGCTCAATTTGTGGTTGAAGAAGGAAGGTGGCTTTGATGAACTTTTCGTTCATCTCACTGGTGGTAGCTAGGTTACCATTTTCACATCCTTGAGGCAACCCTACTTCCTCAGTTGGGAACTTGATGACAAGGATTTCAACGTCGAATCCCAACTTCTTGCTGCTTTGGATTTCTTTGGAAAAGAGAGGTGCATTGAGAGGGGTGGTTATTAGGGTGGATTTTACACCACGAGAAGCAAATAGTTTGGCCATGTTTATAAGGGGTATGAAGTGGCCTTGAATCATATATGGGAAGAAGAAAATGTGAAGCTGCTCGTGGGATTTAGTTTCCATGGGGACTTGACAGAATGCACAAAGCAGCTCCAAGGATGGTGATGAAGAGAGTTGATACTAAACAAGGTGTTGAAAGATTCAATATATTACATTGAGACTTGGGATTTAAGGATTTGTTTATTTTAAAAAAAAAAATTTATATTCTGGGCTGGCAAGTTGCAAGACTAAAATGGCTTTGAAGTTTTGAAGCATATGGTGTTCGTTATGTCATTGCATACGTACATCATTTTGGTCGCATTAGAATTTAAATTCGATACCAAGGTATTCGGTGATTAAGTACTAGTTTGGTACTGAGGTGTTTTTATAAAAAATGGGTATAAAAAAAAGCTAAGCTCAAAATGTGTTTGGTAAACACTTAAAAATAGCTTATTTTCACAGTTTTGGGTAAAAAAAAAAAGAAACAGAAAATGTGAAGAAGCAAAAATGAGCTTATTATCACAGCACAGCAAAAGTAGTTTTTTTTCAAAGCATAGCAATACCAAACTAAGTATAGCAATACCAAACTAAGTCTTAAGGTTTGTATCTCTGGTGATTGAATTCTTAAACATGAAAATTGACTAATAATAAAGAAAAAAAAATAAACAAGCCTAGTGCTATATTTATAAAGACGAATGGATAGAATTGTAAATGAGTCGACCCAAACCGAATAGCACCACATTGTTTAAGCTTAACTTGTTTTTTGTACGTGCCAAACTTGAGCGGGGTTTAAAATTTCAAATTCAATAATGAACTCAAACTATTTAGAACTATTTATTATAATATGTTGATATGGTCTTGTAAATAAATTTTCTTGATAGTACATTATAGAAAACATAAACATTGCAATGAACTTTTTTTTTCAAACATGCTATGTAAGATAGTCACATAAATGTCTATTTCATTTTTCATGGGTGGACTAATGGAAGGATGTGCCTGTGTCATTACGTTTATTGTTTTTCTAGAAAGAAATCGAATTGAAACAGTCAATTTATAGTGCCTGTGTCATTACGTTTATTGCATCAAAATAAGACCATCAAAATAATTAAGACCATCAAAATAATTTTTTTCTTAACATGTCGAAACGTGTTATCCGCGTGTCATTTTTATGTAAAATTGTTAAGGATCCATTATTAACGGATTTTTATTGTGTGATCCGATAATGATCCAATTAGTTATCGTGTTGATCTAAAACCTATTATTTTTGTATCGTTTACGTATTGTATTAACGAGTCATATAAGAAATTACCAACTCGTGTACGGAATACTCTTCAATAACATGGGGAGTTTTGTTGGATCTTTACATGTTGAGGCTTGTTGGGCTAAATCCGCTAGTCCATCTGGACTTGTTGAGAACAATTAGGCTTTGATGAGCCTGCTGAGCCCACCAACCCATTTTCATGTTTTGGGTGAATCCATCACATGAGGTGCAGAGAGCACGTCGGCTCGGCAGGGATGTCACCTATGTTGTGCGTGACAAGGTAATATTCCTCCTTGCCATATTTAGGGTGCATTTGTTGTATCGGACTATCTCGGACTGTACTAACTTCAGGGGTTAAGCTAGACTGGCTTAGACTAGACTAAGTTGGATTGACTTAATGATGCGTTTGGTGCAGTGTCGGACTAAAAAACAGGATAATTAATAACTATAATATTATATTATATAATACACATCTAATAATATTTTATAACTAAATCAAGCTTTTTCTTTTTTATTTCTAAAGCAGACACTCCACCTCTCGTTCTAGAGAGTTCTTCCCTTTTCTTCCTCTTTAGTTTCGTCCCCTATCACTTCTTTTCTCCATCTTTTTTCCTGCAACACAACATCCTTCAAATCATTTTTCTTGTAAATCGTCCCCGTGCTACTCTCCTTTCCCTCTTTGTCTCTTCATTTTTCTTTGTCCCAAAGCTACTATCTCCCCTTCTCTATCTATTCTTTCTGAAATTTTCTGGAGAAAAGGAAAAACTTTTGGAAATTTTTTGGGAATTTTCGGGAATAAGGAAGAATTTTGCTATTGGGATTGTTGTTATCATTTTGCATATATGTTTTGAATTTTGATGTTGAGATTTAGGCAGTGGGTGGTGCTGGGTTTCATATCTGGACATGGGTTGGCAAACAGAGTTACCCAGAAGCATTCTTGCAGATTTGCAGTTCACAAGACTTGATGCATGCAATCGTTCTACGCAAGTTTGGAGACGGGATTAGCAATCCCATGGTTTTTGGGGGGCTTAGCTAAGACTGACCAGGCCCTGTTTTAGTCGGGACGAGTGAGAGCTAATCTCATTAACTCTAAGACCTATGGGGAACAAACACGGGACTGGACTAACCCTTAGTCCAGTCCAGTCCAGTGAACTTTAGTGAGGGAAAACAAACACCCCCTAGATGCTTTAGCCCACAAGGGCCTAACAAAGTATCAATGAAAATCCTAAGGCTATCCCCAACTCTTGAGAATAAAGCTTAAAAATTTAAGTCATAAATTTTTTAGTCATAATCCAGAAATTGCTTTTCTCCTCCAATGGTTATAACTTAAAATTTTAGCCCGAAATTTTTAAATAATAATTTTAATCTATTTTTTTTTTAGGTAAGTATTTTGAAAATAAAATAGTTGTGGATTATCTTAATTTTTTTATGAACGTTTTAATATAAAAATATTTAAATTTCGATAAGTAATTAAAAATCATACAAATACATAGGTATTTATAAAGTTTTAAGTGAAATTTTATCAAAATATTTTTTTTAAATTACTTTAGACGTTAGATTTAATTTTGGATCATCAAATCTTTTTTCTTTTCCTGTTATATTTGATCTCATTTGATCATAGTCATTGAATTATAAGTAAAAAACAAAAAAAAAAAAGTTTGAAATATGATAGCTTGATGGGTCCATAATTATTTAAGCCATACTTAATTTTAGAGGGGAATTTAGCCCAATATATATTTTCTCCCTATGGCTTATTTCAGCTCAATGGTTGGGTATGGCTTATAAGAGAACAGCGTGTGTGCCAAGAGGCTGCACAAGCGTGGGTTCCACAAACGTAATTTGTACCTCTTTCAAAAAACATTACCTCCCTCGACATATAGTAAGTGAATTTGATAACTGATTCATGTGGTCTTGGTAAGTATCGCATATGGTCTTTCCCATCATCATTGGACTTTTACTTGCTTGCTTGTCTAGTTTGACAGCCCTTATTCCGAGCACTTAGTATCACATTATGGTCGCCACAAAAATTCTCTGGAACTTCCTTTAAGGATTAGTCCCTCCTCCTCGGGTGTTATTCTCCATAGACCGACTAGTGAGAATCCTTGTAGAATTTTGTTGTTGATAAGTGCTATTGGCTGCTCGGACTTGCACGCTTCAAACTGGGTCTTCTCTTGCAAATCACCGCTCTTCCACTATTAAGGTAGTGCTTCCGGGGCGACCGTCCCACTCGGTAGAGTGATCAGATCGTCAAAAAATTGCTAGGGTCTGGCATGAATGAATACTTGTAAAGCTAAACATGACATGTCACATCTACTAAATATAAAACAGTTATTCAAGGAAACTCTCTATATATATAATCATAAAACAAAAAATCCATTCACTAGTATGTTGCAGGATTGTAGCCACCCTCCCTAGCTCGCCCGCGGTACTCCTCTGGATAGTTCTCCTACATGAAAAATTACTAAATTGATATGAATAATCATGTTTTAATTTGATGTTCTCAGTTAGTATTCGTAATTTTATTTTTCAAATTGATTTTTTTGAATAATATATATATATATATATATTTTTTTTTTTATCCAAGTCGCACAAATATTGTGGGGCCCAAGATGTCCACATCGATATATAAAAGAAGGAATTGAAAACGTTGTATGCATTTGAAATTTGACCAAAATTTGAGAGTGGAAAATGTAATTTATTCATAGATTATTAATACAATTTGGGAACATATGGAAGAGGAATAATATAAGATGAATTTTTTTTTTCTTAACAAACAATATTTTTTACATTAAAAAGGAAGAGTGAACTTATACTTACAATCACTTAGTAATAATATGATTTAACCTTAACGTTATCACGAAGGATGGCCCCACACGCCCAGTCGAATCAAGGGGAAGTGCCGCAGCTGAGGCGGGAAGGGCAACTGGGCCATCTCATAATCTCATACGTGATCGACAAAATATTTTTCAATGTGATCGGTATACAAGTTAGTACATTACACGTCATTATATAAGTAAAGAGATATGCGTGATAAAAATTTAATAACTTAAAAATAAAATTTTGTACTATTTACATAAAAACATATAATGTATCATCTGTATTCTCGTCATAATAAAAAAATTTATTGTGACCGACCGAGCCGTTTTTACCCACTTGGCATCCAACAGGGTACGTCCGCCACGTTTGAACCGCGTGGCATCCAATCACAGCCGTCGATGTCACCGTGTTTGACCTTCTAATACCAAGTAGAGGTCACTATCCGTTGGACCCAGTCAGGTCAGGTGGTGGGGATCAGATTAGCCCACACTTCTTCGATTGATTAACATTAACGCTAACAGCAGCATTAGGATTAGTTTATTCATTGGCGCTGATCGATAAAGTTGAGAAACAGCTACGCTATTTCTAAACCGTGGCCGAGAAAGTGACTTTTGTATTTCCCCTGGAATCTCCTTTTCAAAAATAAAAATGTATAAAAATATAAATTGGCTTAAGGACCATATTTGTAACGTGGAAACTTTGCTTAAAAATGAAATACAAATATTAAAGAGCTTATCCCATTCGGGGATGTGAACTTTCCACGAAATAATAATCAGTTTAGGCATGTCTAGTTGTCTACTACGCATTGAGATGAGAATGAATGTGTATGAGCTAAACTTGTCTTTTTTGATCATATCATATTGTCGTTTTGCAAGTATGTCATACTCAAATGCAATAGGACTCGTCCACGTTTGTTTTTCTTTGATCGTTTAAAAAATGAATAAGAATGTTATTTAGTTCATTACGGTTTAGTAGTATTTCTCTTCACTTACAAGTGAGAGGTCTTATGTTCGATTCCCACCGGATATTCCTCAATATTCCGACTATTCACGGAACGTGAGAAGCAGATTAATATGCATGTGCTTCTGGAAGAAATTGAAGAATTTCTTGGGAATCCTACAAGATTCATTCATTCTTTTTCTCTGACAGATGGTCATCGATTTATCTGGATTCGAATCCTACTTAAAAGTTCATTAGAGATCATACATTTTTCAAGAAAGAACAAGATGTTTATGATTTATTTCGTACCTTACGCTCAATGATAAAATGAGTCAGATTCTACATGATCAAACCTATGAGACTTAAGGAATGATAGAAGGGAATAAAAAAAGAAAGGGAAAAAAAATGAAGTAAGTAAAAATGAAGTACAAGAGCCCAGATTCCAAGTGAACGAAAACATGATTGAAAGAGGAATCCTTCTAGTAGTATTGGCCATTTGTCCTACTTTCCTCCACATTTTATCAAGTGGTCATGGACTCATGCTAGAGACATAAACGGCCATAAATAATTATGAGATGATATATTTCCAAATGGGATAAGAGAATTCCTACTATCTATTCTTTTTTTGTTTTAATTAAAGAAATAATTGGAAAATAAAACAACAAGTACAAAAATGAGTAATAAACCCCAGTAGAGACTGTTACGATTCAATTCAACACTTTGTTCATTTAGGTTTGATTGTGTCATTGCTTTTTGTTTTGGATTAGATTTATCATTGGATGAAATGCATTGTTGATATTGACCCTAAAAAAAAAGGAATTTGAACCACATTATTGTAGCATTTTGAGACTTAACCCACTGCCCTACCTCATAGGTGCAGATAATATTGTTTCATAAATAAAAGAAAAAAAAATGACACACATTTTTTGTTGATTCATTTCTCTTAAGGAAACATGTCTTAATAGCCAGCAGTATTAATTACATAATTTTTCTCACGGCAAATTTATCAAAAATGGGAAAGAAAGTAATTTTCATTCCCAAACTTCATTTCCCGCATACCAAACATAGGCACAGTGTAAATCAAGGGGGAATGAAATAAGATGGTATTGCCATGGCCTCATATTTCAACATTTCCAAACATTGAAAAAATAAGTTAATTTTTTGAATTTTCTAATATGTATTTTATGCATTCTTGAAGGAATTTACCTATGTTTTATTGCGATCTCTAGGTCTCAAAAAGCACACATAATGATAGTGTATATTTTTAATAACAATAATACGTGAATATATAAATTAATCACATTATTGACACACTCTTTAAAAGAAGTATATCCTATTCTTATTACAAGATTGTCATATCCTAGTGCGTGAACACTGTGTTAACCACTAACTAAATCCACCTTGCCACACTCACCCGCGAATTCGATACAACAATGTGGTTGGAGTTGGAACTAAGGGGAGACTACGAGACTCGAGTTGAAGACCACAAATCGTGAACGTGACTTGAACTACGAACTTGGGATCGAAAACGAAAAACTCACCATCAAAAAATGCTTAATGTTATCAAATTGGATCTTTATTCTCCTATCATTTTTTAACTGATATTGTTTCGAACTTGATATTAAGCAAAATATCAGCTAAAATCTTAACGCAACATTGGAAAGTTGGTGAAACCGACAAAGATTTAACAAGCACCGTTGCGTATTAGTTTGGCCTCATACTGGTACACGTATACGAGTGGAGTCGCGACACGTGGGACACACACGTGTACGCCGGACGATGACCGAGAGCGACTTCTTTGTTTAAGAGAAAACGAAACGGGTCAGATAGGGCGGCTTGGCCATAATAGGAGCTGGACGCGGGAAATTGGCCACTGGAGCTTTCCATATTTCCCCATTTCCCATTTTACCCTTCCACTTGCATTCTTATAGGGTCCCTTTCATTTTAATTTTTTTTAAATAATATAAATTTGGGTCCTCTTTTACCCATGCAACATAACAACATGCACCAACAAAAACAATATATTATTTGCTTCTTTCTTGCGAGTGGATGACAGAAAATATACCTCACACCAACCAAATCGAAATACTATTCGTAATTCCCGATAAATTTTTGTGTGACGGTCATCCCGGACGGAGCCAGAAACACTTTTTAATCGGGCAATTTTAAATGATAAAATTAAGTTAAAAATTCAATATAATGTTATTAACTTACTGTTTAATTACATGATTTTGGATAACTGATGTTTAGAATGCTAAAATTATCAACCATTAACTAATGAGAAGAATTACATGACTAAAGAGAGTGAGAGGGTAAGAAAAGTATAGAATGTGAGGAGTAATTTATATTTTTAGTCAGAGCAATTTTTAATCACAAAAGAAGTTGAGTGAGGGCAATTGCTCCCAATGGCCATATGCTGCCTCCATCCATGACGGTCACCTTGCTACATAATTTTGTTAGTTTACATGTTATAAAGAAACGATGAAGTTAATATTTTACATGTTAAGATTTGTACTGAAAAACTATTTCTAATTTTTGTATTCATTTTGAGTTTTTTTTTTTGCCACATTGACGTCTTATTCATCAGGAAATAGTATAATCTTATCTTCTACCATTCGAAAACAAATGATGTCCCTTGCGGAAGCTAGAAGTTGTACATGCTTGCCTCTAGGCTTCCTCGTTGCCTGGAGGTGGTAAAGAGTATGACAACATGTACCTCTCACTTGGAGCTTATTTTCATGAAGGTTTTTTGTGAGAATAACTATTTTAAAGAGTGAAGAGAAAGAAAAGGGACATGAGCTACTTTACTTTTATGAAATTTTGTACAGTAAAGAGGTCAGTGGCCCTGAATTGGCAAGGCATCCCAGACCATGAGAGGCAGCTTTTGTCCAGATGGAGGACAATTTAAAGGTAAAAGGAAGCAAGAACATGCTTTTGAAGCATTCTTTTTATATAATGGCTTTTATGGCAAATCATGAGAATCACTATATTCGTTCGTAATTAGGAATCAATTCTTGTATAAGATGCGGGTTTATATGATCAACATGACAAGAAGTTTTTTGCATGCGGGGATGAATCTAAATTTTTAATTTTTCTTCCTTAATATTTGTACTATCGAGTGGTTCATAAAATTATTAATTAATTTTATGCATAAAGATATAATATATTTTTGTAACGCTTAGATAAAACTCGTAACACTAAAGAAATTAAAATCCGCAACCAATAGAAGCAATTGGACGGCGGCATGTTGCTAATATGCTCCATGTGGGTAAAACGGCGGTCCCACCGAACCTTAAAATAAGCTTTGTCAGGATTGACCTTTTCTCAATAATGACGATTACCACGTCAGAACCAAATCTAGAACAATGAATCCGGATTCTCTGTGTGAGGGTTACGAGAATCCGTCAATCGTGTTCGTTTATCGGACATTGTTTGATCAAAAATTATTTTAAATATTTTTATTTAAAATTAAACACAAATAATACTAACAAAAACTAACTGTACGATGTATGATGAATGGACACGATTCACGAATCCTCATATCCTCACCAAAATAATCCAAAGAGGATCCTGTTGGTAAAACAACTAATCCAATGCCAAACAAACATTAGGTACACAGAGTCTACGAAGAATTTTACTTTTGAATCTTTTTAGCAATTTT
Source organism: Pyrus x bretschneideri (assembly GCF_019419815.1). Lineage (NCBI taxonomy): Eukaryota > Viridiplantae > Streptophyta > Magnoliopsida > Rosales > Rosaceae > Pyrus > Pyrus x bretschneideri. The sequence goes on from NW_025999546.1 coordinate 5,726,928, forward strand.
TGCTTAAAGTAATAGGTCTTAACTCGATTTTTGTCAAAAGCAAGTTCCAACAAAATTATTAGGATGATGTTGTTAAGATATTGACACATCCAACTTCACCTCTCACACACCTTTATTAATTTTATGTTGTTGAATCAAATGAATTGAACAAAATTAATAGGCAAAAAATAATAAGGGTATGAGATATTAAAAAAAGTGTATAGATATCACTACTTAATTAGTAAGACAAGTCTTTTGTGAAATTTAGCGCATTTTCCGCACTTTATTATTGATAGTATCTTATATATTAAAAAATTAAAAATTAAAAAAAAAATCAATTATTCCTTTTTTCACTTTAATTTGTTTAAGCAAAAGGGTAAGGCTGTTTTGTCACTCTGATATTTGCATAACTCCTCATTTTAGTCCCTGATATTTGAAATCGATATAATTGGTCCATGAGTTTGTCCACAATTAATTATTTTGATCAGTCTATGAAAAATCTCTATAAAATAAAGATAAACTGATAAAAATGCCCTCAATTTTTGTTAAATTATTTTGGCTATTGTTTATATTATTGAGGGTAATTTTTTCATTTTAATCCTTATTTAACATAATTTTTCACCCGAATGATCAAAATGATTGACGGTGGACAATCTCAATGATCTCTAATATTGATTTCAAATCTCAAAAACTAAAATGAGAAGTTAGACAAATCTCATAGACCATTTTGGTAAAAAGCCAAAAAGGTAATAATCAAAGAAAAGCACGAAGGGTATTTCGGTAAAACTGAATGGCAAAATTGTTCTATACGCGTCTCTCTGAGGCCCATCGTTCTTCATAATATCCCCCTCCCCATTTCTCTGCTCCCATCGCCCGTCCAAACCTCTCCTCTCTCTCTCTCTAAAAACCACAACTTTTTCTTCCTCTCTCTCTAGAAAAACCACACCCTCTATTTTTCTTTCTTTCCATCTATCTATATCTCCAAAAAAAACAGAAGGAAAAAAAAGAGGAGGAGAGAGATCGATCGATCGATCAGAATTTGAGTGAAAAAAATGGCACAGAGAGCCGAGAAGGAAGAGACGGAGTTCAAGGTCCCCGAAACTCTAACGCACTGCGTCAACAACTGCGGCGTCACCGGTAATCCCTCCACCAACAACATGTGCCAGAAGTGCTTCAACGCCGCATCGGCCGCCGCCACCACATCATCGTCGTCTTCGTCCGCGGCGATTTTGAAGTTCTCTGCAGAGAAAAGTCCGAGATCTACCTCATCCTTCAGCTTCGAGGCCCAGGCCGAGACCTTCCGGAAGACGACGGCGTTGGAGATCGCGAGATCGGACGAATCGCCGAATAGGCGCGTGGTCAATCGGTGCTCCGGATGCCGGAGAAAGGTCGGGTTGACCGGATTCCGGTGCCGGTGCGGCGATCTCTTCTGCTCCGAGCACCGGTACTCCGACCGCCATGTGTGCAGCTACGACTACAAGGCCGCCGGTCGCGAGGCCATCGCGAGAGAAAACCCCGTGGTCAAAGCCGCGAAGATTGTCCGGGTCTGACTGGTTTGATAATTATACATCGATTGAATTTGTAGAAACGGAAACGACTGAAAAAGTTTCGGAATTTTCTCGAGAAAATTTGAATAGGTATTTGTGGCTCGATCGGTTCTCATGGCGCGTCTCTCTCCCGGAGATCATCAGCGATCGTTTAGACGAAGAGCAAAATGGAATTTAGAGATGGAGATTGATCGCTTCGTTGATCAAATTCTCTCTGAATTTTTTTTTTTTTAAACTTTAATTATATTTTTGTGTTCTTTTTTTTTTTTTTTTTGTCGTGGATTGGAAATGATAAAAATTATTGTGATGATTTACGATATTCGATGTGATTGTTGAATGTTCAGCTTTTTTGTAATTTTAATATATTTTCTTCTCCCTGCAAATTTGAGTGGCAGTTGAATGTACAATCCAGGAAGGGACAGGGTGTTTTTCGTCATTTAATATTCGCAACTGGAAATTCGGTTGCCGATGGTGGGAAGCACTGGGGTCCGGGGAATTGACACGAGATGAGGTTTTAGAATTATTAATTTTATCGCGATTATTTCAAAAGACTTCAATATATCGCATCGGCATGTTGGCGGGCGGGCCTATGCGAAGCTGACGTGTGCGCGGTTTTGACTGTAAAAGCTGTAAAGCGTTGGACGTGAGGTGAAAGGAACATTTGCGTGCGATAATTGCTGGCTGTTTTTAATGTAAAGAGTTTGTTTGAATCTAATTTTAAAATAATTGAAAATGTTTTTAGAAAAAATATTTTTAATTTTTAAAAGCATTCAAAGTGTGTTCTATGCAGGAAACAAGCTCAAAGTGATGTGTGGAGGGGATCTCGAGGACGACGAGATCAACGGTTGAGGTTGAGCGTTGGTGGGCGCGTAGAATAGAATAGATGACGTGGATGAGTGCGCGTGGCGTGGATGCATATCAATTGAGTTGTGTGGTGGGGCCCATGGTGGGTGTGGGGACCACCTGTTTCGTGACCTTTGAGTGACATGAAAAGTTGTGAGAAAGGTCCATGTATTTTTTTTGTTAATGTGATTCTGTGAATGGGTATGCATGCATAGATGCATGTATCTGACATCGGACGACTCGGGAAGTTGTTGAGTTTTGTCTTCATCGTTTTGTGGGGTTTGGGTTTGTTGGAACCTGGACTTGGAAGCATAGTTCTTAGCTTCTTAGTGGAAAATGGAAATGTAAAGTGAAACTGCTAAAGCTAAATGATTGTCTTGAAGAGGCAGGTTTGCTATGGTTACTTAGAGCGGCAAAAAGACCGATGCTTCACATTATAACAAATTTAGGAACAAATACTCACACTTATTTAGTTTAGTGATCGAAACTTCTAGTATGTTGAAGTTCAGGAATTATTGCTCTATTTTTTCTTTTATTTATTTAATTTATATATTTTTTTATTGTTTTAAACTACTATGACTCTTTTGCACGCTTGCACAAAGATAATGGGAAAATATGACAAATGTGAAATATGACAAGGAAAATGTTGAAAATGTAATTTAGTAAATAGAGATATAAGGTCAAATTGTAAGCACCAACCTCAACATGCAAGGTTGGACTTGGCGGGTACTACACGAAAGCCTGTTCCCCATCAAATAATCCATCATTAAGAGCTAAATTGACAATAATCCCCCAAATCCTTCAGAAATAAGAAAAAAAAAAGTAAAACTCTTGTCTTTGTGTCGTTGGAGCTTCTTCTGTTTCTTGTTGGGTAAGATAAAGTCTGAAATTCTGGTCTGTCAGTAGCAATAAGTAGCCTCTTGTTTTATAATATGAAGGGGAAAACTTGACAATGATTTAAACTAAATAATCCCAAAAATATTCTGTTAATAATTAACGGTTATGACCCAAAACCCCTTTTTTTTTTTTCAAAGCGAGTATTGATGCTTTATTTTTTATTTATTTTTCATTTTATTATTGTTAGTGCGAAGGGAGAGCTTGAAACTAATACATAATTTAGAAGGAGGAGGAGTTTCGAGCCCGAAATGAATGGATAGAACTCAAACACTTTATCCATTAGGATATTGGACCGTTTAGTGATATTAGAGATGGAGAGGCAACTAACACTTAGAGCTAGTTTGGTAAGGGCAGCGGTAGCGGAGGTGTTAGAGGTCGGGGTTGTGGTTATAGTTGTGATGGCAGTGATGGGATTGTGGTTATGGTGGTGTTGGTGGCAGTGGCGGCCATGATGATGGTGATGGCTGTGGTTGTTGTGGATACAATGTGGCAATTATGGTTGTGATGGTGGTGGCGGCAACATTTACTCACGATTGCAATGATGGTTGTGATAGTGGTGGCGGCAATTATGGTTGTGATGGTGGTGGCGACAACATTTACTCGAGTTTGATTATGCAGAAGCATCCAATAATTCCCATAACAAATTTCTTAATAGATATCTAAAGATAAAACGGAGTCATAAAGATGTTAACGTTTTACATTAGTCACTAATCAAATGTGCTATGTAATTTAAAGGCCAAGGGCATAACCACCCTAAAATGTGCATGGTACCACCTCATCACGGTTTCTTAAGCACTGTCGTGAGAAGAGGGGCGGCAAGGCAATGTCTCAGTTTTAGGCACCATCTGGCTGGCTAAAAGGGTTGGCGATCTCATCTGTACCATCTGTCGGCGACACAAGCATTACAGCGGTTCCCCTACAAACCTGACACCATAATATTGCACACTCAAAACTTGTTGTACGGTACCTGAGCAAAATAACCAGTAATATAATACTAAATCCAAAAGAAGGAAACACACACAAGTGCTAATGAATTCCCAAAAGCTATCTTACTTTGCCAAATAGCTAAAAGGTTTGGATAGTTCACTGGGCACAAGCACTTTGCCAAATAGCTAAAGCGGGAACTGAGTTTCTGATTTAGTGGAAAAATGCATATGGAGGATTATATGGATTGGAAAACTAGTTCCGAGATTCACTTTGAGTGGAAGCTTGTGAAGCTTAAACCGAAAAATACGGCCCCTTGAATGGCATAAGAAAGTTTCAGCAATTTGCTCAACAAGGAGAAAACAGAATATGCAAAGCAGCTTTTAGCAGCTGATTAAATGATGGATTTGTAAAGGAAATTCGACTCACTGTACACAAAAGAAGGAAGGACCATAGACAAGTATTTGAGTAAGTTTAATGGACTTGCAGTCTCTGTCGTGGCAAAATTGGCACTTTTATTCTCAAGGACGGTACTAGTTGGACTATTGTCTCAAAAATAGGTTGAAATTTGAAGTTGGCTACTAGATGGGGAAGGGAACTGAGGTACCAGTCAGATAACTCAATTACATCAAGAGACAATATTGAAGCTGAAGTTATGTGTGTCAAAGTGCCCACAGATTCATGTCACATTATGTTATAAAAACCATAGTTGTACGATGACATGATGCATTAAATAAAGCCAACAAGTATTGGTCCGAAGAGTAAACAAGAAGTATACAAGTTTGCATACTCTAAGATAAGTCACTAACCCCCCAAAGGATCAAATGAATTTTTCACCTTTGAGAAGTTTCAAATTATGAGCAAGCAATGGGTAGTCATGTGTGCATCGTCTGAGAGGAATTTAAAGGATAAGCAGCCCTAGAATTGACTGAGCAGAACTTTAACGACATTTAAAAGACTTCAAAGTGCAACTTAGTGATGATTTTGCAGATGAGTTCTCCATTGATAAAATGCAAGAAGCATGCCAGAAGATTAAGTTCATCTAACCATGATCTTTTATGCTTAGAAAAGTTAGCATGTTGGTCCCGTGCCCAACAGAAAACTTAACACTAAAAAATAAGCTCACGTTTCGCCCCTAGATGCCTCAAAATTCCATGATATGCTATAGAGATAAGAAAAGTACCCAAAAGGCAAACTATATTCAAGAATTAACACAGTTTTTAAGCAAGATTCCAACCCAATTGAACTTGAAGTTTCCGTGCCTTAGTCATATGAAGGGTACTTTGCGCATTTGTTTTGATTGTACAGGCGCACTTGTTTTCCTATTCTTCGGAGCAGTACCCTACTGATCATACACGCCGACTTGTTTTCCTAATCTCAGAGCTTTGCCCTATAGTTGGATCAGCATGGGGGGTATTCCCCCAATTCTAGTCAAATATAGTTGACTAATAAAGCAAGGAGACCCAAGCCATTTTCTTAATATGCTACGCTTCTCTTGGGTCTGGTGATTATTCTTTCTTTACTAATTTTCCACCCTTTCTTCTAAAAAAATACTAATTTTCCCCTTAGATTTTCATATCTCCTCTTACTACTATATTCTCACAGCTGTGATCAGATAATCAGAAAGTATCACAACCAGGCATACCATAAATCCTAACAACTTTAGGCATGGTTGAATACTGCTAAACCAGCAGCCAAAATCTCAACGTATACATGAAGTTCCTGCGCTGTATTTTTAAAGATCCTACGACAAAGATATACTAGAAGAATACATACTATGAGGCCAAGGCGCCTGGTCTGATCAGTGGTCTTCAATGGATCATCAGAATCTGCAAAGCAAGGGAAAGATTCTCAAGTCAACTAAGCATTCACTGCTGTAGGAAAGTTCCAAAATCGTGAAGTTTAAACACACACATCGTAAACGGTTTCTGGAATGCTGTGAAACATTTACCTCTTAGAAACTCCACCGCTTCATCTAGGACAAGGTTTAACAACTGGTCATATCCTTTCAGAGTCCCTGTCACTGTAACCAAATTCACAACAGAAAATCAAATTGTGCGTATAAAATAGGTCATAAGAAAGGTGTTAAAAAAAGAAAAAAAGAAAAAAAAAAAAAACTCCCATTAATATTTTCCTAACGAGCGCGACGTAAATCCTGATGACATTAGTTTCTCTTCAGTGTCACCACATATCCTGGATCATATCATAACAGATTTACCGTACAACATACAACGGGTGTGGGTTTCTACATTCTAAATCTTCGAGGTTGTTTGATTTGGATCTTGAAACCTCCTATTTCGTGTTAGATAGAACCAAAAATTGCTTGAAGTATGACACCCTGCAAGAAAAACACCTAACTAACCCTATCGCTACGGCTAATCAAATAACCAATAACCAACAGCAATGTGCAGATAATCCAGAATCTAAAATTAACCAACTAGAATTCATTTGAAAAATTCGGCAAAGTATAATAACCTTGTCTGCCGCCGGTGAGCTTGACTTGGACACCTTTGTCCACAAACTTGGCCAGGTCCAAAACTGTTTCTTTCCTCCCTGACTGAAACAAAAAAACACAATTTCAAAATATAATCAAAATTTTCAGCTTTTTTTAATTTTTATAAATCTTCGCGGGTTTCAAAATTACCATTTTTCTTCAGCTCCGTTCGGTTCAATTCGCCGATGAAGCTCTCCACTCAAAAACCCTAAAATGCTAGAAATTTTTGGGGAAAAAAAAAAACAAAAAGTTAGACAATAGGATGAACCAAATGGGAGTCCATCAAGTGAAAGTTGAGTATAAAAATGTATAACATTTAATCAAAACCTAGGGTTTCTGAAAACCCCAAAAGAGATCGAGGACTACTTTAAGAAATTTTGTAAGACAAATTACCAGAAAAAATTAACATAAAAAATTATAAGATCTAAAGAGAAATACTGCAGAAGTGACGCATACGAGGGTGAAAGTCAGTACCTTTATCTCTGTGATTTGGAAAATTAGAGAGATATGAGACGGTGAAGAAGATGAGACGCTTTGGCAGCTTAGCAGGAGCTATTAGAGTAGTTCAGGGTTTTGAGTTTTTATTTTTTATTTTATTTTATTTTTATATATACAAAATGAGGTTTTACCGATCTATCTTTTGTATTTTCCATCATTAATAAAATTGGATATGCATAAAGCATACGACCGCGTGGAGTGAGATTTCTTAATGGCGGTGATGCTAAGATTGGGGTTCAATAGTAATTGGAGGAATCTCATAATGGGATGTATATCATCGGTGAACTTTGTAATTCTGCTTAATGGTCAGCCCAGCGATAACTTTGCTCCTTCCAGAGGTCTTCGCAGGGAGATCCTCTATCCCCATACTTATTTCTGATGGTGAGTGAGATCTTTTCTCTACTTATGCAGCAGGCATGTGAGATGAAAGGAATTGAAGGGATACAACTGAACTGCATCGGTCCGACCATTTCTCATTTATTTTTTGCGGATGATACTCTCATTTTTCTGAAGGCGGAGAAGGATAATTGCTGAAATCTAGTTCGCTTAATTGATGAGTATTGCTCTGCATCGGGCCAACAAGTTAACTTACATAAGTCAAATGTGTTATTCGGCCATAATGTTCTTGCAAGTTTGGCGAATGAGTTAACAGGTATTTTGGGAATGGACAAGGTTGATGATACCTGGGTGTCCCGACAATTTGGGGCTGCTCAAAAAAATGTGGCTTGGCTTATGTGAAGGGGCGCCTTTTGGGGAAATTGCAAGACAGGAAGAAGTCTACTCTATCAACTGCAAGGAAAGAGGTTTTGATCAAGGCGGTGGCACAAGCTATTCCAGCATATCCTATGAACCTTTTCAAATTCCCCATAACTTTCTGCAAGGAGCTTGATGCTATGATAGCTGACTTTTGGTGGGGACAAAAAGAGGGAGAACATTGGATCCATTGGGTCTCTTAAAGAGAAGTTGTGCCTTTCTAAAGCCAATAGTGGGCTTGGGTTTAGAAATTTTGTGGACTTTAATGACGCTCTACTGGCAAAGCAATGCTGGAGATTAATTTCTGAACCGAATTCCAAGGGGGCAGAGGTGCTTAAAGCACGATACTTCCCCAATTGTTCGTTCTTGGATGCGGAAAAGGGTGGCAGAGCGTTGTGGGCTTGGTTTAGCCTATTAGCCGACAGAAACATTACTTCGATGAGCATATTGGCAGATTATGAATGGAAAAGATGTGCGAGTTTGGATCGATAGATGGATTCCTTCCGCTTCGTTGGGCCGACCATCGCCGATGAAAGAGGTACATGTAAGCTGAAATACAAGGGTGAATTCTTTATTAAGTTCGGAGATAGGTGGATGAAACATCCAATTTTTACAACTGTTTGTGTCGGCTGAGGATTATGATGCCATGTTAAAAACTCTGATTGGTGATCCAGAGCTCAATGACAGATTGGTGTGGCCTTTTGAAAAGAGGGGAATTTTTTCTGTCAAGTTAGGATACCATTGGGTGGCTTCAAGGAGACCATCTCATAGAAGCTCCGGTCCATCGTCCTCTACATCTATTCCCAGCTCTCTCTGGAAGGTTATATGGACTATATATACAACACCAAAGGTTCGATGTTTCATGTGGAAAACCCTTCACTTCGCCATTGCAACCATGGCGAACTTATTCAAGAGGAGATTGGCGCAATCCCCTATTTGCCCATTGTGTTCTTTACACGAGGAGTCGGTGGAGCACTTATTCCTTATGCGCTCGTGGGTTGAATTAGTTTGGTTTGGGGGTGCTCTTAATTTAAAAATTAACCGTGCTCTGATCACTACCTAGGCAGAATGGCTAATTGACATTTCTAGGATAAATGAGGGTTATAAGTCAGAGGTTACAACGAGGCTCTCCTATATTGGCTTCACATGTTGGCAAATCTGGAAAACTCGTTGCAATGCGTTGTTTAATCATGTTCCGGTTAACCCAAGACAGGTAGTCATCTCAATCGCTAACATGGCTGGAACTTTCAATAAAGCTGCTTGCCCAGTGCGTTGCACCTCTTGGCTCAATTCCCCTGGTGCTGTTGAGGTCCATCAGTCTCCGCCTTGTCCTGAGTTTATCAAAATCAACGTTGATGCCAGTTGGAGGTCAAGTTTGCATGATGGCTTTGTAGGTGTGGTTATGCGGGATATGGAAAGAAACTTTATGGTAGCATGTCAATACTTCATCAAAGCATTTAATGCAGCGGTGGCGGAAGCAAAGGAGCTTCTCCATGGATGCAAATTGGGTATCTCCCGAGGATGGAACTCGGTTATCATCAAATCTAATTCGATGGAATCCATTGCCAGCCTCAGGAATACTTCAACTCTTGGTAGTTGGGAAGACTTCCCCATTCTTATGAAATGTAAAAGACTGGGGGATAATTTCCAAACCTGTTATTGGTCTTGGGTTCCAAGATCGGCCAATTGTACGGCGAACTTCATTGTGTCAAGACAATGTAGGGAGATGTGTGATGTTATGTGGGTTGATCGACCTCCATCTTCCTTAGTTCATGTTCTTTGTAATAATGGACTCCCATGTCTTCCCTAAACACCCCAGTAGTGTGAGTGGTGACGGTTTTTAGCATTGGATGCGGCGTCATTGCTCCTTGGACCATTCACACTACTTTCTGCTTTTGCTGGTTCTCAGTTGTTTGCCTTGTTGTAGGCTCTCTATATTTCTCTTTGGCTTCTTTGCCCTGGTTCTATGGATTCCCGTTTCCCAAAAAAAAAAATTACTTTAGGACAAGGATCTCTCCGGAGGGATTTGACGATCAATTAATTATGTTTGTTTATCATATATCGTACGGTTAGTTTCCTTAGATACTATTTATATTTAATTTAAAATAATTTATAACCGTACAATGTATGATGAACAAGCACAATTGATTTATCCTACGGATCCCTACAAAAAAGAATCCTATTTTATTACTTTACATTTGCAATAAAAAAATTCCGTAAAATATTTATCACGTGGACCACACATGAGTCATTTAAAAAAAAACTTGAACTCTAACATAGAGAAAGTAGAATTGATCCGTCGAGGTGAGTTTAATGAGGTGCAAAAAACTTGAAGTCTAACATAAAGAAAGAAAGTAACTATTTATAAAGTTCAACTGTAATTGACTAAAATTAAAATTCATAAGAAAAGTCTATAAATCGACTAAGACCTCTTTTAAATATTATTTTCTAAATAATTTAGCTAAATCACACAATTGCCAAAAAAGAAAGAAAAAAAAAAGGGTACTAAAAAAGGTTAGCAGATGGAAGATTGCATAATTTAGTATTGAACTCATCACAAATATGTTGTCTTCTCATGTTATAATATGAGGATTATTACTATCAAAAAATTTACTCAAACCCAGAATTATATTGTGGTATTTAAACCAACAAAACAACCTGCTCACATGTTTAATTTTTCAGTATAACATTCTCAAAATTGGTTTAAGAACAAGGAAAACTAATGAAAAGGACTTGAAAATTTTGAACTTTAACGATAAGAACAAAATAAAGGGTAAAATAAATAGTACTAGGATTGACTTTTTAGTGTAAAAATATGATTTTTCGTTAAAATGAATAGTACCGAAAACTTTTCGTTAAAATTTTCTAAAAAATATCAGTCACATTAACATTCCCTTCATTTTAAGTTGTTATCCTAAATTTGGGCTGCGGTGTTTAGTTGGGTCTGGCCCAGTTTTTCCAAAACAAACCCAATTAAAGAATTGAAAGCAACCAGAAAGACAAAATTAACCTTGCATCTTTTTCATAATAGTCAGGACAGTGGTGTAGTTTAGTGGAAAACATAAGGGTATTTAATGAAATATCCATCAGTACATGATCGCCCTATCACTAAGCTAAAGCCCTAGGGCTCATTGAGCAGCCGACGGAGAGCAAGTTCAGTGCAGCAGGGAGGAGAAGGTGAGCTCAGAGCTTTAACAATGGCGGAGAAGGGCCGCGGCAAGGGAAGAAAGGAGGAGGTCGTCACCAGAGAGTACACTATCAACCTTCACAAACGCTTGCATGGATGGTAAGCCCTCAGAATTTTACTGATATTTTGTTCTTGGTTTAGATCTTAGTTTAAGGAGGTTAAATTGATTTTGATCTTTGTTTTTTAATGGTTTTATTTTGTGGGGTTTTTGAGCTAAAAGTGATGAATTAACTGTTTTATTGATTGCATTTTTTAATTAATTGGGTCATGGATCAAAATCTAATCTTTGGAGTGAGATAATTAGGGTTTTTAGCAGCTTGATCATTTTTTATTTATTTTATAGCTTCTTTCATTTCCTGAATCATTGGAGAATTCCTTTGCAATGACAGTTTTATGTTTACTAGGGTATTGATTAGTTGCTTGTCTAGAATGCTTATGTTTACTAGGGTATTGATTAGTTGCTTGTCAAGAATGCGAGATCTTCATTGTGCCCGGAACACAGGGCGATATGCCATATAAGTGGAGGGAAGGTTTTTTTTTCAAGTTTTCATGACATATGGCATATGTGCCCGTGGCCGGGCACACTGAAAAATCTCTCCACAAGAACATTGTTGATGGTTTGTTCTTCGTAGAAAGTGAATTGTTGATTTGCCAACATTCTTTTATGACCTCCTAGCCTCTGATTGTTAGAGTTATTGGCGGCTTAAATTGAAGGGTTTTGTGGGCAAAATGTGCCTTGCTTGTTAAATATTGATTACATTCTTGATTTTCGACGTTGCCCAATTGGACACAAGGTGTAGTGGTGTATTAAGTTATGATGCACTGGTGAGAAGCCTGACCGTTTAGTGATTTAGAAGACTGAACGGTTACTATTTTCAGAAAGCTTCGTTAAATAAAAATATATGGTTCTCCGAATTGCGTTGCAGGCTCCATTTCTGCAGCAGTATTTCTTTATATGTTTTCGCAAAGTTCGGCATTAGGTGGGCTATTTGCTTATCACACTGTTAATTATCCGTTGTCTTAATTCCCATGCAGCACATTTAAGAAGAAGGCACCAAATGCGATAAAGGAAATCAGGAAGTTTGCTCAGAAGGCTATGGGAACCCCTGATGTCAGAGTGGATGTTAAGCTCAACAAGCACATATGGAGCCGTGGCATTCGGAGTGTTCCAAGAAGGGTACGCGTCCGCATTGCACGGAAGAGAAATGATGATGAAGATGCCAAGGAAGGGTTTTACTCGCTAGTCGCTGTCACGGAGGTCCCTCCAGAGGGATTTAGTGGTTTGGGCACCAAGGTGATCGATGAAGAAGAAAGCTGAACTCCGTTTAAACCCCCGTTTTTGTTCTAGTTAGGTGATCCCAATTTCGGTTGTACTTTTGTTTAATTGAGGATGTGTGGCCTGGTTTTGTCTGTCCTTGGAACTTCTAAATCAGAGTTTTTGAATGGTTTAATTAGTGTTTTGTCGGCTTTAGTATATCTCGCGTCACGAGATATACCCCGGGTAACATTCTAGAATTTACCGGGGAGATTCAAAAGGTACACCTTGAAGGTGACCCAAAAGACTCTTCCAAGTTGTCCGACTTACGATTCAAATTCCTTTTGGCTAACGAGGTTTAGCTGATCAAGTTATGGTAAAGCAATGATTTTGTCGAGTGCATATCTAAGTTTACCCAAGTTTACTAGAGCTCTGCTCTCCACTCTCTACATCCATATTCGAATTCTTGGTGAATCATTTCTAGTCCACTCTAGTTTTTAAATTACTTTTAATATGTATTGTTTAAACGTGGCAAGCTTTCAATGTAATGTTCTTTTAATTGGATATAGCTTGCCAAGTAGTCTGGAATTTTTTTTTTTTTTTTGAAAATGATATTATCTATACTAAGAGGTGAGGGAGTGGGTTGAGCCTTACTGGGCTAGCCATAAAGAAATGTGGTTCAAATTTATCTTTGACGAGAATCGAACCTAATACATTTAAAGAGAAATATCACTAGACTGTAATATTAAGTAGCAAATTTTGACATTTTAAAGAAGGGTAGTGCTAGGGAGACTAAAATTTTAAATCAAATGATGTGTTACCAATAAGAAACAAGCACGTTAATTGACATTTAATTAATAATCTAATCATCTACAACTACATCATTTAGTTTTAAAATTTTGATCCCCAAGCATTACTCTCTACAATCTTCACCGTTCGATTCTTATATTTAATTTTCAACGTTCAATTTTTTTAATTCAATCTTTACTGTTTATTTTCCGGTCGACTCAATAATCACGCAATATTTTTTAATCCTCTAAAAGAAAAATAAAAAATAAAACTAATGAAAATGACTTGAAAACTTTGAGTTTTAACGATAAAGACAAAATAAAGAGTAAAGTAAATAGTACCAAGATTGACTTTTTAGTGTAAAAATATAATTTTTCGTTAAAATAAACAGTATCGCAGTTTTTTTTTATTAAAACTCCCAAAAAAAAAAAAAAAAAAAGGGAAAAAACCACTTTCTTTACGACATAACTCTTTTTTTTCACAGTTTTACTCTGCAGCGCCAAGAAATTGTGCCCGCGAAGTTTCTTTTAAAACAACAACGTCCTGCCAGTCCTCCTGCCCAAAAACAATAACAAAACTCGCAGCCAAACATGCCCGCTCAAACCCCAGAAGTTGCAGAGCCACTCACCAACATTCACTGGCAGACACAGAGAGAGAGCTCGCGAACGATCATCAGGATGCCGTTAATCTTCTGCATCGTACTCTCCTACGGATAGAGCTAACTTCCACCGAGGTAATTTCTCTCTCTTTCTCTCTCTCACTCTTTTACTTTTGCGATTTTTATAATTCATTTTTGTTGCAAATTAGGGATTTCAGAGAGGGGAAGTGGAATTGTGAGTTCTTAATTTTGAATTCGGCATTTGGAAGGGCCAAGATCCACACTCACTGCGACCAAACAGAACCCTAATGTTTCAAACTGCTGATCGTATATATTTATTCATTTGAATCTCGAGCTATGTTAGTTCCTCGCAGTTTTTCGAGCTTTATGTGAAATTAATTGAATTGTCTTTGCTTGATTAGTGTGGATATTAGGCATTGTGCTTTCTGCTTTTTGGAGATTGTTTGTCACTTGCAATAAGAGATTTTATATTTTTCGATTTTAGCTATGGCTGCTTGTTTTGCTTATTTTTGGTTTTTGTTTGTTATGTAAAAAATTCAGAGATGGACTCTCTCAAAGTAGGTTGTGACCCCATTGACAGTGAATTGGATGGTGTGGACTATGTCTCTGGGCTTAGTACTTTACTCGTTGCCACGATTCAGGAAGCCAAAGACAGGATTTCTCAGATTGAATACGTTTTCTGCAACCAGCTTTACACATATTTCCAATCTAAGTCTAAAAGCTTCCAGAAATTCGAAAACCAATGGAAAGAGAAAGAAAATGATCTCTTATGTCGAATTGAAACACTTAGAGTTGAAAAGCAACAAACCCTTGAAGAGAACCGCTTACTCAAGCTTGACAAGGGAAATCCATCCAAGGAACAGGAAGAGAAGGTGAACCAACTACTCGCCGAACTGAAAGGTGTGCAGTTCAAAGGTAATGAGCTTGAGCGAGTGCTTAAGCAGAAGTCTACGGAAGTAGATAAGGGAATGGAATTGGAGAGTAAGTTGCTCGGAGTGATTCAATCCAAAGACGCTGTCATTATGGATAAGGAAAAACAACTGAAAGAGAGTGAAGAAAGTAGAAACATGCTTCTTGCTAAATTAAGTGATCTTGAAAATAGAGTTGATGAACTCCAAGAGGAGCTCGGGGAAAAGATTAACCAAGTAACCAAAAGAAATGAGCTTGAAGAGAATTTATTTCGAAAGGTTGAGCATCAGTCTTCTGAGATCATGAATAAAGAAAAGCTTTTGAATGATCAAGAAGAAGAGAAAAAACTTCTCAGGGCCAAATTGGAAATTTTGGAAGCAAATGTTGATCGACTCCAAAAGGAGCTCCTTACAAAGAACAATGAAGTGGAGGGTTATCTGAGGGAGAAAAAACAGTTTCTAGCCAAAGTAACTAGTTTAGAGGAAAAAGTTGATGAACTAGGCATGGCTGGCGAAGTGGCCAAAAGAAGGGATTCATGTGAAAAGTTACATCAACAGATTGAATCAATGACCTCGGGTTTACAGGCTGAGAGGAAGAAGTACACAGATCTTATTGGTGCTTACAAAAACCTGAAATCTCAGCACAAGTATCTCCGCACAAAGCTTGGTCTTACAAGGGAGAATATGCTACCCCAGAATAAGTTGGAAGATAGAAGTGATTTGTTGAGATACGACCAAAATCCATCAACTTCACATGGTATGATGCTCTTTCTGTTTTGTTCTTTCCATCTTTATTAGTCTTTTGAAAATGAAATATAAATACTCCAAGGGAAAATGTGTGTTAGTACAAACTACAAACTTATGATGATCTGCCAAATGTTGTTTTACTGGATAATTTTGGGTCCGCTGATTTTCGTCTGTTACCTTTCAATTGAAGTTGTTGTAAGAAATATGTATTACTGGAATTTATGGTTCTTCCAATTATAGCTTTACTAGATGATATTGGGATGGCTGATCTTGCATGTTACTTTTGAATTGAAGTCCGTGTGGTATCTTTTACTTTTAAAAACATTTTCGATTCCTAAGTTTATAGTAATAGGGGAATAGCACACATGCACGTAGCTTTAGCTTGTCTTTCGGTTTTCCATTGGGATTTCATTTCCTGGCACCCTTGTTTGATCGATTCATCTATTGCAAATTGTAGATCTTGTCGAGAAAAATCAGAATGCTTCTGTGTCAACTTTATGCACAAAAAAAGTCAGGAATGAAATCAATTGTATCAATAAATTGGAGGAGGATGTGAAAGGAGGCAAGCCAATTCAAGCAGCTAGTCCTATCTCTTCTACTTCCTTCTTCCCCATTGCACAAAAATGCCCTCCCACCTCAAAATCTGCCCCAGTAGCTGGGAGAAAACGGCCTGCTTCCAGCTGGGTGGATACTAGGAGGCGTCAAGGCCAAGATGGGCCTGACCCACACGATGATTTTCTTGATACCCCACTTGAGAACATCAGAGTAAACTTGAATAAAGCCACAAAGGAACAAGTTCCTGATCGTCCAGTTCCAGTTCCAGCTCCAAATGACATGAATCTAGATAGCTCAGATGATGAAACACAGGATGTTAACGCTGTAGTTAGGCCACAGAAGCAGCAGATGCCAGCTCCAGTGGCCGGTAAAAATGGTTTCAAGTTTGTAGAACCTGTAAGAAAGAAAGCTGAGCGGGAAAATTTGAAAGGAGTTGAATGCAAGCAGTGCAAAAAGTTCTATGACGCTGTCCTTCCCAACGAAGGCGGTGGTAAGGACACCGATAATAATAAGCAAAATTTTCGCTGTGAGCACCATGAAGGTGTTTCTCGTCATCGGTATAGGTATGCTCCCCCTCTTACTCCAGAAGGGTTTTGGAATATTGGATTTGAATCTGAAATGTGATATTGAGAAAATTTTTATTCATTCTTTCTTTTCGTAGATCATTGATTTGTAGTGATATTTAATTACATATAAAAAAAGGTCCAAAAAACTCTTTTCCTAGAAATTTGTCAACCTTACAAACAGTAGTTTCATAATTTGACATCCTCTTGTAATATCCTTTATTACAGGGCACAGTATTTAAATTTTAATTTCTGAATTTGGAAATGTAAAATCATCTGCTAAGTATTTTAGGTTGAGAACAGAACACTATGGAACTTCCTTGGTTCTGAAAAGCTTATTTGTTTTGAATATCTAGACCCATTAGATGATGATATCTTTATGTGCTAAACGTCTTGATCTACTTGTCAAGCAATTCTCGGTTGCCTTTGAACATGCTTATATTTACCTCATGTATTACTTATGAGACTGTCATTAGCATTGCTTGCTGTTTAGTTTGTGCGTTTTGATATAGCTTTGAAAATGCATAATCATGTGTATAATTAGGTTAAATGAGTTCTCCACAATTAGAACTCTGAGCGCGTTGCTGCAACACCAGTTTCTCTTCTTTGCTGTGGTAGACATTTTGTCAAGTTCAGAACGGGTTGTTAGGACTCACCCGTTGTATAAATAATTTAAGAAAAACTAGAGTCAAATTGCATGCATGACTAAACATTTTCTGTTATGAAATCTTATCCTGATAAAAGCTCTTCGGGTTAGCTCAAGTGTCGAGAGAGGGCCGGAGAGTAAATTAGGTTTCGTGTTAAGTCTATAGTTCGATAAGAATGGCAAAAATATCCATGGGTTTGGATAACCACAGTTACCCTTCCATTTAAAGTTCACGGTTACGGTTATGGGTAACCGTTTAGACGAACAAACTGTTATGGGTATAACTGTTTATCCATAAAATTTAAATGGACGGTTATGGATATTACTCGCTGTTATAACGGGTGTCCATTAATTATGGGTATTACCCTGCGGTTATAACGGGTATTCATTCACCCATTTAATTTAATATATGTAAAATTTAAAAATAAATAAAAACCCTAAATTTTCAATCTCTTCGCCAGACTCAGAGTTTCAAACACCTAGTCCCCCACTCATCTTTCCCTCCTTGCCGTGCTTTGTCTGTGGTAGTAAGCTTTTATGCCGAACCATGTTAATCTATGATGTATCATTTTCGCCTACAATGGTAATATTTAGTACTTTGTTAAAATTTGCTTCTGTTTACGCATAGAAGGACACCAAATCAAATACAGGAAAGAACACAAATGAGTCAGTTCCATTGACCTTTCTACTTTTAGTAGTCTAACTTGTAGCACTCGCATTCATCTCCTTAGTTGCTGGTTTAGGTACTCACTGTATATTACATGATGTGGTTCTGCATTGGATCGGATCTTATTGGCGATAATGGTAATGCAGAAGAGTATGTATACATACATAAATACGCATACGATCCTATAACATCTGATTTTTAAACTTTGTAATTACTTAAAAATAATGTTTTAGATACGAAGTACTAATCGGAGCAAGTCTTGATGTATGAAAATAAGTGTTATGAACTTAATCGGAGCAAGTCTTGATGCATGTTAAAATGTATCTATGAAGGTATTTAATTGTCAGAAAATAAAAATTATGACAAATTTTTCTTTTGTAATTTTTAAGTTGTTAAAAAAAAGGCATGTAGACAGGTGAAAAATGGGTAAATGGTAAAAAAAGGAATAAACGGGTTCAAATATAGGTAAACGGATAAACGGTTATGATTAAATAGGTAAACAGTTATGGTTAAATGAGGATACGATTATAGTATGGTTAACCGTTTATAAACGATTATGGTTATAAGTATAACCGTTTATATAATTACCCAACAGGTAAATGGTTATGCGGGTATGAATATAAACGATTATGGGTAAATAACCACGATTATCCACCCGTCGTTACCCATCCCTAAGTCTGTTGTACATTTATGAAGAAGCATGGATGAGGAAGACGTCCCCGTATCCGTATTAAAGGAGGCTTGATTGGTTTTACAGACTGTCTGTGCTGCTCTCTATTGAATTCTTGGGACCCAAATTCCTTTCAGCTATCCAATTTTGGCCTCTGTGAATCCAGACTGGTCTTGTGACTCTTGTCCCCCAGTGGGGTATGGGGTGGGTGTATTTGGCGTCAACCCGCGCATCTTAGTAAAACCATGCTCGTCTTTGCCGCTGTGCTCTGGGAGTTAACTGTGTCTGTCTGCACTGTGAAATCTTGGGGTACTGTCAGTCTGTCACTATTTTAGTGAGTAAATTCAACGGGAAAATGGGCCGCAAATAGTTAAGAGGAAGAGCAAGTATTCTGGACATGCATATGTGCGTGTATTTATTTGCCGTGTGAGATTCTCGACCTAAATGGAACATAAATGGTGGCAACTTAATGCTTCGGAACTACCATCCTCACACATGTTGAATTTTTTGTTTGGATATTTAGTACAGAACAGCAAAAAGTTATTTTACGAGGTTGATTTTTGACTGTTTACGCATAAGCAAAGTCACAATGCATCAATTGTTCGTGCTTAAGTGAATGATTGTAATATTTTAATTAATCTACAAGATTGATTTATGTCATTAGTGCATGCATGTAAGGAGCTCACAGTGCATCAATGGTCCGTGTATGAGCGAGTGACTAGCATTTTTGTTAGCTAATTTCTTTTCATTAATGCATGTATATAAAGAATTCAGAGTGCGTGAACAGTGTGTACAAGCGAATTACTGTAACACTGTTGGTTACTTTTTATTTAAATGCCTTGCTTTCTGTTGTATTATGTAGCAAAGACTGTTGCTACTTTTTATATACTCTTTTTTTGACACATCAAAAGAAGAAAAGATGGTAAACTTTTGAGCTTTGAGAATTGTAGCATCCTAACTTTCTGAGTCGTATCAAAGCGTCATCCTAATGTCCTCCATTATTCCATGCATTCATCGTAGAGGAGTACAGATCCTCTTTGGGTCTAAAAAGCAGAACTTAAAGATCAAATGATCTGGATCATTGAATTTTGATCTAACGGTTGTAATTATTATAATTTTTAGAAGAACTTTTTGTTTGTAGCTGTTGAATAAAATTTCAAATTCAACCGCCTGAATTATTTGATCATTGGATTTTTTTTTTTTTTAAATCCATAGAGGATATGTACTCATCATAGATATATAAGTTGCTCGCAATCTTTTCCCACCGACTTCAAATCTCAGTGTCTGTGTTGTGGGAAAGTTATGATGCCCTTCACATGCCTTGGGTTTGTCTTTTGCCAAAAGCTAAAACAACCACTGCTCCAAAGTTAAAGCAGATACAAAAATCCTTAAGTTTCATTTTCAATTGCAAACCAACTTACTCTAAATTCTTTCCTCAATACTGCGTCTCAGCATTGAATGGTACAAGAAATAAAAGGTTAAAATAATAATAATAATAATAATAAAAGATGTAAATAGTTGTAAAAATCAAAATTAACCTCTAAACAGTTGTAATATTGAATGATAAGTAGCATTGAAGCTATACCTATCAATTCGATCATTTCCAAAATGAAATGTTGTCAAATTGCGTTCAAACGTGTTTACATATTTACAATCGAAAATATAACAGTATAATTTTTTAAGCAATCACATGTAAATTGTGAGGACTATTATTTGTATTCTAAATTAGTCATTGTGCACATTACGTATTTTAAACAACCGATTTTATTACATGACAACTCATGTTTAATTATATTGATCGATTATGTTCCTCTACATCTAATATTGGGTAGACCTCATGCAATAATTTCCTAACTTTAATAAGAGGCAATTTTTAAGCATTTGAGATTACTAAGTAGATAATACCATTTCCCATGCAAATAGTGCACAGTATATAAATAATACATTACGAATATCTCTCTCTCTCAATCTTATGAAAAAGATATTGTACGTGATGCTCTATTTCACGTGCATGCATATGCATTTCTGCCTTTTTCTTTGTTCTTTCAACCAAATTATATAGAACTTAATACTTTTTTTTATAAAATTAAAAAAAAAAAAAAAAACACTAAACTAAACCACGTAATAAATGTTACAATACACAGAAATTATATAAAAAAGCGCATATGCCCGGAACTTCGGGGTGAAACGAAACCGGTACGATAACTTATACAATCCATAACGGCAGAATCCACACGATCAACAAGTACTCAGCGGGTTCCCGCAGAGGCAATCATTGTTGGTAAACGACGACGCTTCCTGGTGATCGAACGGGTTCCCCACAGGAATGGCCCCGCACAGGTGGTTGTGGCTGAGATCCAAGTGCCCGATATATTTCGCCGCCGACAATGAACCGGGTATCGGCCCCTTTAAATTGTTGTACGATAAATCCAGTGCCATAAAGTACGAATTTCCGTGGAAAACGTCCGGTATGTTACCTTCGAACCCATTTCGGCTCAAATTTAAGATCCCCATACCCCGATTGCTCAAAAGGGACGCTGGCAATTGACCCGAAAACGAGTTTCTGTCCAAATTCAACGTCGAAAGAACCTGCATTTTCCCAAGACAGTCCGGTACATAACCCGACATTTGGTTCCTGGACAGGTCCAGGTCGGCCAACCGGTTCATGTTGCCAATGGAATCGGGGATCGACCCGATGAGCTGGTTTCGGTTCAGCAGAGCCCGGCTCAGCATCTTTAGTTTTCCGAAATCGGCTGGTATCTCCCCCGTGATTTGGTTGTTGCTGAGGTCCATGTGCATTAGCCCGGAGAGGCCAACGAGACTCGCCGGAATCTTACCGGAGATCTGGTTATCGGCGAGGTTGAGGACTGTGAGCATCTTGAGGTTGCCAATATCGGCCGGAATCTCTCCCGTAATCTTGTTTCCGACGAGGTCGAGAATTCGGAGTTTGGAGAGGGTGGTGAGGCATTGGGGGATCTTGCCGGTGACTCCCTTCCAGTCGGCGAGAACGAGGGTGGTGAGGTGGTCGAGTCTGCAAATTTGGGGCGAGATC
The DNA here is from genome assembly GCF_019419815.1 of Pyrus x bretschneideri. Taxonomy (NCBI): domain Eukaryota; kingdom Viridiplantae; phylum Streptophyta; class Magnoliopsida; order Rosales; family Rosaceae; genus Pyrus; species Pyrus x bretschneideri. The sequence goes on from NW_025999546.1 coordinate 5,748,521, forward strand.
GATCCTGACATGAACCCGGACTGACCGGATTTCGTGAGTATGGGGTCCTCCGACTCGCCTCGGAGATTAATGTCGACGACTCGGCCGGTTGTGGGATCGCAGCTGACTCCGTACCAGTTTACGCAGCAATCGGTTCCGACCCAAGAGTTGAAGATGCCCAATGAGGTATCGGTGAGTCCGGTTCTGATGGATTGAAGTGCTGCTAGGTCTGACGGGGAACAAGAAGAGCTCACAGTTGAGACAATGGCACAGAATGTTACCACTGAGATTAAGAGCAACCTCATCATCTTCATGGTAGAGATAGAGAGAGAGAGGTTCTCTCTAGCTGTTCACTTGATAAGAGTGGATGGATGTCTGTGACTGTAAGTGCTGTTGCATGAGAGAGAGAGAGAGAGAAGGGGAGATGGGGGTTTGGAAGTTGATGGAGTGAGATGTATAATATATATGCAGGAGCAGCAAGGATGTGAGGGCAACAGAGGTTCACTGTGCATGTGCTTACAGGTTTAAGGATTTAATTGAAAATGGATTTGCACATGCAAATGTTGATTAACAATGCATGCATGGACATTACGAGAGATTTTTCAGTGTGACGAGAACATGAAGTGTTACATTATGTGTCATTATATAAATAGTGAGATATATGTGTTAAAAAGTTAATAACTTAAAAAATAAAATTTTCCATCACTTATATCAAACACGTGGTGTACCACTCATATTCCAATCACAGTAAAAATTTTCTCCACCAATACAACTTAATTTTAGGTTTTTTTTTAATTTTTTATTTATTTTTTGGACTGGTTCCCCGATGAATGAATCCCATGTAATATAATAATACTCATTTACCAAAGCAAATTGGTTTGGTTGTGAAAACTTTGCGCTAAAACTAAAGGTGGCCATGGTAATTTTGAGGGAGTGATTTCCGTCATTTCACCTTTCACCTTTGGCACGCCCCTTTTGCTATTGATTCTTCTTTTTGTTGAATACACCATCCAGTACCTAAAAATAATAATATTTATGTATTCTGGTATATGTTCTATATCCTTATTTTCTAACATTTAACAATTTAACTTACTATATAACATAATCGTTTCTCAAAAAAAAAAAAAAAAAAAAAAAAAAAAGTGTGCATAAAGTTAAAAACGACGTTCATAAATCATTTTTCCATAAAAAACTGAATCAATACGGACCACATTACATTGTAAGTTTTTTTTGTTTTGTTTTTGAGATAGAACCTCAAACCCAATCTCAATACTCACCAATGTGGCCATGTGATTCCCTCAAATAAATAGGCTAGTAATCCACCATAGGAAGATTTGGAGTCCTTTTCCACATTTTCTGAGTTCCTCCTAATTAATATCAAGATATCTTTAATGGCTCGTCTACGTAACTATAATCAAATTTTGGAGAGGTTGAATTGAGGAGGAGTTGAATGGGGTAGGATTAAAATCAGATTTCTGTCGAAACTATCTATTAAAAATTTCAAGAGTCAGAATAGGAATAATATTGAATTATATAGTTATTTACTAATTCACATGAATCACAATAAAATCACAATGAAAATCAATGTGATTGCTAAAATGTCCATATTATAATACTTTATTGGGTGATTTTGTATAAAATCAATTAAAAGTTATGATATTAACAATAGGTCAATCAAATTTATTGGAATTGTATATAGGTTAACGAGACTTTAAGATACATTAAAACACCTCAATCAAATTCAAATTACAAAGGATACCATTACTATATAAAACACCATACCTTTCCATCTCTTTCTTTGTAAATTGTGCCTCCCACCACCTTCAACCTTCCCCGCCTCCCACCACCTTCAACCTCCATTTTTTGGACGCTGCAACGCAATGTTTGTTTCCTGTTCTGTGATTGTGCATTCAGATTCAAATAGGTTTGTGGATTCAGACACTTCGTTGCAGTATCTGTAGCCTGTTCTGTGATTGTGCATTGACATTCAAATACGTTTGTGGATTCAGACACTGCAACACATTGTCTGTTTCTTGTTCTGTGAATTCAGACACTTCATTGCAGTGTTTATTTCCTGTTATGTGATTGTGCATTGAGATTCAAATAGGTGTTTGGATTCAGACACTGCAACGCAATGTCTGTTTCTTGTTATGTGAATTCATATCGAAAACCAGTGAAGAAGAAAACTGGAATGCAAAGGAGGTGCCCAGAAAACTTCAAATAGTCATAACGGGTTCATTTCTCAACCAAATTCAAATATTCAAAAGCCAAAATAAAGCTCAAGAGGTAAGGAATAGAAATATACCTAATTGAGGCTGAGTCATGACCCAAGTTGGCCGAAAAATACCTGCAACCTTGCCGGTCCTTCATCGGAAACAGGGGAAAATTTCTCTGAGTTGACTTTCGTTTAACCTTCACCAAATCAAACGGATTTTCGCATTCAAACTTTGGTATAAGATCATAACCATAAAAAGGAAGAAGTTCATGAGTTCCCAACCCTTACCTAGTCAGAAAATCACGAAGCCTTGCCAGAAAATATGGAGCTAGAAGTTTGAGTTCGAGTTCGTAACCTGGGGTCTCGGTTTTAGTATTGGGATATTGGTGGACTTTGTTGAGGTCGAGGAGGCCATGTTGCATTCATAGAGAGAAAGAGAGAAGGATAAAAGAGTCAAATTTTAACTACATATAATGACTTAAAGCACATCTGGCACTCATCATTGACTTATGTCTAATTAATAAAAATATGTCATTGATTAAGTTCAAAACAAAAACATGCCATTGATATATGACTAAATAGTATTTTTTTACTAAATTACCTTAATTTATTTTATATACTAATTCTGTTTTATTTATTAATTTTTTTTTGGTAAAACTATATTTTATTTTATTTTATTTTAACTTTGTGAAGGGCAAAATGTGGTGTCAGGTTAATGTGAAGGGTAATTCTCGAATTTTAGAAACAAATGGTATAATGGGAAGGAAAATTTCATTATGATTCTCCTAATAACCTAAAATTCAATTCTCATCAAATTGCAGAGCATCCAATTCCTCCAAATTTTGAAGTTAGATTCCAAAATTTGTGTGGGTTCCCACCAAATTTTAAATTCCTCAATAATTTAAAAATACCAAAATATTCTGTAATCGAAATTCAATTCCGTATTTTTAATCTGATTTCTCTTGCTTAAATGTGCCATGAAATGAAATCACAAGTTTCGATTAACTAGCGAAGCAAAGCAAAGCATGATAATCCAATCCACACATATATGTCCCTACCATGATACCAATGTTTCAATTAGATTTCAAATCCAATGATTGAAGGGCTTTTTCCCTCCCTAGTCTAATTAGTGTCCCTACCTTATTATATATAATCCTCATTGAACCAATTAAACGTCTTCACCAAGTAATTATAGTATACACTCTAATCATATAATAATATCGGTCATTAAGTTATCACCCTAATTATTTCTGACACCGAAAGATAATTTTTCTACAAAAACCATAATGGCTTTAATTACTTTGTCAATTATTACGATCCCCATTTGCTTTTCAAATGATGCAATGATCAATTGAGATTGGTCCGTTACAAGGTTTCAATTAAAATAAATAAAAAAAATTTTAACGAAAAGTCCACGGAATTGTTCACTTTAACGAAAAATCATATTTTTACACTAAAAAGTAATACTGGTACTATTCACTTTACCTTTTATTTTGTCTTTATCATTAAAACTCAAAGTTTTCAAGCCAATTTCATTAGTTTTCCTATAAATAAATTCTACAAATCCCTGGTTTGGACTTTTTATTTCTATATTTCTTTTTTCTTATTTTGCAATTTTGTGTGCCGATCTAAAATGTCTATTTTTTAAGGTCATCTTTGAAGATTATTTAATTTAAAATAATTTAATCATCTACTTATTATCCTATATATATAGACCACGTTTTTAGTTACACACTACAATTATAACAACGTTAATCTAACATCTAACGATTTATAATTTGGAAGATTTTCCACAAAATTAGTCCTTAGTTGATCACATCATGCATGTAGACTAATAATATTCTCTATTATTATTGAATCTATATCATTATTCAAGACAATCATGATCATTATCTTAGCTTATAATTATCATTCATTATTGAAGACTTATTCTTCCATTATTAGCTTATGTTTTGTTTTCTTTCAGTCCACTACCAATACATATGTACATCGACTTATTTGGTACGCATAACGGTTTTTTTGGGTTTTTTTTTTTTTTGCTCAGTTCGGTTCCACAGTTTTCCGGTTTTCACTCACCATTACTAGCTATATGGGCCTAACAATTTGTTAAATGCTTGTGTTTATCATTTTGTAAAATAGATATTCCAGTTCATGGAGTCTCCAGTGTATGTGTCTTATCCAATATCCACCCTTTCGGCACCGAAACTTTTAACAAAGATGGGTCCTTGCAACTTGCAACTTTGTCTTTGTCCCCACTGCTGCTGCTGCTCTACTCTACTAAATTTTGATCGATATATGGAGGTTCATTATTTCAGCCTTCATTTATTTGCTCCTCTTTTCCTGCTCGTTTTATTTATTTGAAAACCATTCATGCTGGTTCACTAATTAACCAAGACTTAGTTTCTTTGTTAATGAATGAAACCAACATCTCCAATCATGCTCATTATTTTTAAGTCGAAATATAACTGTAATTTTCTTGAATCATGAAATGTAGGTGTTTGCATCTGATTTTACATCGGTCAATACAAACGAAGTTGTTGAATGAGTAGAGTTTTAGACCATTAGAATAAATGGAAAGCAAATTATATCCATAATCTGGAAGCAAAACAACGCATGTATGGATCCAATTGAAAGTCGTGGACAACAAGGAGTTCAAATAGCATGTGCAGAGATGGGATAATTATCACCACCGGATATCCCTGGCAGGATGCCAAATATTTTAATTAAATGGGATAAATGATGCAATTGCATGCTATGATTCAAGAAAATTACAAGTGTTTGTATGAAATTTGAACTTCGTAGTGAATAACAGTCTTGTCTTCAGGTTTTAAAATTTAGAGGCTGAGATGAGTTCCTTTCTTGACTGCAATTACTCAATAACAGAAATATTCGACATCACCACCACCACCACATTCATTTACTCACCGATTGAGCTTGGTCGACGAGTTGGCACGTCTTGCATTCAACCGAATAACGTAGTTAGCTCATTAGCTATTTGACCCGCGCATCGTGTAATCTAAATAGCTTTTAGAGTAACAGTAGGATATCATAGTTTGAAGAAACAGCACATTTAGTGCTGGGCAAAGAAATATTTGATTTATTTTTCTCAACGTTCAAGGAGAAAGTGAAAACTTTAAAGCTTGGTTGGTTTGGTATTCTGATGGGTCATGCGTCACATGGAGTTGTGTCGTCTCCATTACAACATAGTTCAAAGTCCTCACGTGAACAGTGGTCAACCCCTTCAACTTTCTTTCTTTTTCTCTCTTTTATTTTTATTTTTTATTTTTTATTTTTTTAAACATATGTTTAATATATATTTTTTAATTTTTTTATCACTAATAATTTGATTCTTAAATGAGGGAATTTGTAAGTATGAAGGTATATAAGTTCAATTAGTCAGAAATAAACTACAAAAATGATTATCAAATGATTTATTTCTAATTAACAATTTAAAATTCCTCGAAATGTATTGCATTCGTGTCACTTCAAATCTCTCTATCTAACGTATTTGTAGTCATTTCTAACTAAGTTAGCCTTAAAATTCACAGCCGTCTCGTCAATAGTCCTATGAGAGGACATACCAAGGGCTAGTTTGGGATTGCTGTGCTGTGAGAAAAAAAAAGCGCTATTTACAGAAGTAGGGGTAGAGCTGCTTCAGCTTTTTGCTGTTTTGGACTCATGATTTTGACAAAAACACTTTTTTTCATCTACCAAACACAATTTTAGCCCTTACTTTTTAAAAAGTTGCTTTTAAAATAATTTCAGCAATGTCAAACCAAGCCTAAGTAGTTCAAAGCACAAAATGCATTGCATCCAATAGAACTTACCACTCAGTTCATGGAAGAGCAGCAGAACTGGACCAAAAGCAAGTTTGTACAAGTCGATTTATGTACGAGTATACGTTAATAAGTTCATATCTACAACCTGCATACTGTATGCACAGATAAGGTGAAGAAGTGGTAGGTCATAAATCCGAATTCTGTGGTCCATTTGGGACGTCCAATGCGATTAGAGGGATGGATCAAATGGTGGAAGACGGTTTCGAAGTGGTTTTTGTGTCTACTAAAACTTCATCAAGTACCATATCCTGCAGAATTCAGATATAGTAATGCTCTTTTTTCGTTCTCTCAAGTTCGAATTGGCAGTAAAACAATGAGTTCTAATACAATGCCTTAAGCAAAAATATCCTCGGTGACAAATGATTTTTCACTATCAATACAGTTTTCATTTGGAAAATCAAGCTGCTCGTAATTTAGCTGTCTGGCAGCTTCATACAGAGCAATGCCAACACTTACAGAGAGATTCAGACATCTTACATAAGTTTCAACCATTGGAATCCTAATTGTCCCACCGCCAATCGTTTCACTTTTGCAGTCTTCGAGTGCTTCAGGTGGTAGGCCGGATGTTTCGGAGCCAAATATGAGAAAATCACCCCTTCTATAAGAAAAGTCCTGAAAATTGAACTAGTTAGTCAACTTAGAATACTTACTTCATTGGCCAGGCAACAATGCATGTCAACAAAACGCAGGTGTTAATAAAAATTTCAGCTTCCCGACAAGGAGCGACAGTGCAAATAGCACTCTCCAGTACTCTTCTGTGCTCTAGAGTGGAAGTGCAAATACACCTCCGCACTAAAGTAGACGTGTACTTGGAGGAGCACGTTTAGCGCTCCCTTAAGAGAAAGTAAAAAAGCAAAAGAGGCAACAAAGGCTTCATGAAATACATAAATTCCTAGCACAATGGAGGATTATCTGGAGAATGCGAGTAAATTGTTTACACTTGTTTAATATGAGAGAAGCATAATATAGCAGTTGATTTGACAGCACGCTATTGCCAAAAATTAGCAGCCTATCAGTTCGTATGATTTCATGATAGTTAATGGGATTTCTATACATCGCCATGAATGACTACCAAGTATCTTGAAACTCTGTATGTATTTCTACGTGAGTGACCAAGTATCATCATTGACCAGCCAACTGCTCTCAAGTATGGTGAATCTTAAATTAACAATGTCACTCTTCTTCCCAAATTTAATGCAATAACGAACAAATATAATTAAGTATAAGGGAAAAACATGCAAATTGGGTCTATGAAATGCTATGACTGTGAGAATTTATAGCATATTAGATCCACGGGCTGTTACAAATTAAAGAAACATTTGCATTGTTCAAGTCAGGTTTTGTTCGAAAATTGATGTTTACCAAGGAACCAAAATGAAGAATGATTAAACTCTCCCTCTTAAAGGGAAACTTAGGAGAAAAGAAAAGTCAATACACGTGACTACTACACATGACAGGTACAAAACAAACTATGAAAATACAAGGAGCAGATAAAGGTTATCACTGCAGGTATGATTGTTAGGAAAATTTAGCAGGATAAAATCCTGACGCACAGTGAGACTGAAACGACAGAAACTTACTGAATGAAATTTTGTTCCTCTCTTTGTAAATGCAAGCAACCGCTTTTCCCCCTCCTGTAGATATAAAGGAATAGGGAGAGGAAGAAAATATTCAAATGGAAAGTATGGGAAAGACATTCAAAATCCATTCTTTGAAATTTGAAGCGGGACAAACCTGTTGCCTGAAATAGTCTTGAAATTCTGCCCATGAGCTGTGAACTTTAACCACCACATATCTAAAATTGGAAGTTAATTGTTGAAAACATGAAGAACTTTCATTTGAAGATAAAATAATAAAAAATAACACTGATTATAATACAAGAAAAACATAAACTGTGTAAAGCTGGTGGGGGAATTGGTATGTACTATTTACATAACTGAACGCTCACTTCAGCAGTGTCAAGAAACAAATACATGCATGTACAAGCAGCATATCATGGCTTTGAACTGTAGTTTGGAGGAAAATTAAAAACAGAGCTGGAATAAACAATCAAATGTTTAAGTACAAGAAATCACATGCAATTTTGCACTACTGATAAACCCCTTCATCTTGATGTTCAAAGTAGATGTCCCAATATAGCTACTTAACAAATTAAATCATGTCTGAAAGTCATTTTTCAGTAATTACTAAATTAACATACAGAAGAAAGAATATATTTAACATTGTTTTTGACAAGAAACAACATATTTAACATTTACTAGCGATTGTTAGGATACGGCCAATAGTCCAATCCAGCACGCTTTAATTTTGCGTCATCAATCTTGAATCCTAGTGGCTAACAAAGAACAAAAGCATGTTAAGTGTCCAGTAGAGGACAGATCCTTCCATCTCGCCTGTAAAGAATAATAGAAAAATTGACACGAAGAGATATAACCTACCCCAACAAGATGAAGCCCAACAGCTGATGCTGCACATGTTCTGGCAATGCAACCTGTATTTCCAGGAATCTGCCAAGGACAATAGAAATCTCAGAACCAGCCTCCAGAAATTGAGAAGTTCGTGACCTAAAACAAGCGATACACAAATTATACTTGAGTCACTGAATTCTTCAGCACCCAAAAGTTGGTGTATACTAAAATTAAAAGAATATAATATAAAAAGAAAAGGTAAAATGTGGTAGTGCCTTGCACAATTACTATTTCAGTATATACCATTGAATTCTTTTTCATGTATTTACTAAGAAAAACAAGGTTAATTTTTTAAGGACAGCAAAATTCTTCATCTAATCCTACCGATATTCATGGTTATGTAAATAACCGTTTCTGCTTAATGGGAACAAGTGATTGGAAATCCACAACAACAAACTCAGGAAGAGAGATGCCGGACAAATTTAAGAATTTTGAGCTTATAAAAACAATATCATCCAACAACAATGAGTTAATCCTCACATTTCCTTGACAAAGCACCACCCAAGATTGAATTAGTATCATGCATGCGACTTGCACACCGTGATGAATTGTAATACGGCTAATACCCAATCTATCAATGTCCGTTTGGTTTCATTTAGAAAACAACTTGTGCACAAATCACTTAAAACATCGATTCATCCCAATTAAATGAAAAATGCAAAAATCAAAGCAGAACAAAAATCGATACAATTATCGCACATTGAGTCATAGATAGACAGATATACATTAGATCTTATGAATTTTGACATAATTTAAGGGCAATAAGCTAAACAGAATGGCAAGTATCAATCAAACAAAAAATTTCCCGGTTCATAAGTAATTGTGAAAATTCAGTTAGCCACCAAAAAATTAAAAAGCTGGAAGTTTGTAGTACCTGAGGAGAGACTAAAACCACTTGAAGAATCTTCCTTTGTGAAACTTGTTCTTCCTTCACTGCCTCCCCTACCCCATCTGCCAGAAAGCACTCTCCTCTGCTCCCAATCCCATCAGCTGCAGCTGCACCACAACAAATACAGTTACTACCCATTACAACACAACACACACATACATATACAAACCTATATATATGGAGAGAGAGAGAGAGAGAGTACAGACACAGAGAGCAGAGGGGAGAGAAACGAGCGGAGGACAGAGAGAGGCGAGAGCTGCGGTGGAGATGGGCCGAGCAGAGGGAACGAAAGAGAGGAACTTTTGAGGAGCGCATGCGGAAAGGAGATAAAGGAGAGAGGGGGAGAAAGGTGTAAGGGTTTTCAAGCCGCTTGCTGTTGTTGTCGTCGTTGTGTCCATTGGATTGCCTGATTGTTGCTTATCAGCAGCTATGGCATTTCCCCCTTTCTTCGCTTTGCTCAACAGTGAGTCGACACACGCAGTTTTTAAAGACCAATACTTTACTTAAAAATGATGCGTATACTCAAAATTTTTTTCATTATTTATTTATAAAATTTTGGGTTTATTATAAAAAAAGTTTATATTATAAACTTATCTATAAAATTTGTTTATATAAAAAATTAAAAATAATTTTCACATAGCGATTTATAATATGAACGTTTCTTATCGTAAGTATAAAAATTTGTAATTCGAATATAAAAAGTTTTGAATAGAAATTCCTACTTATCCTTAAATAGCCAAACATTATTTGCTTTTAAAACATTATTAAAAATAAAAGCACAAACGTGGATATTGGATAACATGAACGTTACATGACTGATTACAATCCTTATAGTTACTATAATAATTATTTAATAATCACAATAATTCATGTAAACGTATATGTTTTGTATAATTATATTTAATAAAAAATGTAATGTAATCAAAATTTTAAATGACAAATTACTGATTTTAATAAATTAATATAACACAACGTTTAAAATTATAATTAATGTGGCAAACTGAAAAAGTGAATAAACTCATATAACATTTTTTTTTGGTGCTAATTACTTAAAAAAAGCAAAAAAGAAATAAATTCACCAAAATAAAAAAGAATTCATTGTTTTTTGTTGGAAAATAAAGAAGAGAGTTTAGGTACACAAATCGTCAATAAAACATATATATAACGAAACCGAGCCTACTTATTGCAAAGTCCAGGCGGTCTCGCTTTGTCGTGGTCCTCTAAACACACGAGAGAGAGGATCTCCGATTCCTATCCCTAATTCAGCAAAAGCATCTCCAATCGACCAATCGGAGGAAGATCAACGATCTGAGATTGAATCGATTTCGTTCTGGTTAGTTTCCAGTTGGTTGCTCAAATTTTAATGTTATTTCGTCTCTCGTTTTGGGATTCTTGTGTTTTGGCTTACGCCGGTTGATTCGTGGTGGTGTTTTGTGGTCGTATGATGTTTTCGGTTGAATTGGGTTCGGAAGTTTAAATTTTTTTTGTGTGGTAAAATGATTTTAATATTATCAATTTGATTTTGCGTTTTAGGGTTTGTATTTGATTAGATCAGTGTGTTTGGATTAGTATGTATACAAACCACATAAAAAGATTGAGACTTTGTGGATTATCGAGCTGAATTTGTTCTGACAATGTTATGATGATTAATTTGGATGCTTTGTTGAGATTAGTGATTCTTCTTTTAGATTTAAAATAATTGCTAAAGTGGACCGGCGAAACTAAAATGAACCTGGAAGTTTTGGATGATGCCGCTAAATAGGGTAATGGTATTTAGATTGTGGTTTTGAAGCCTGGGAATATGTTATAATGGTTTGTAAGAGGGAATATTTTTGGTGGCTTCTGGTCATGAAGATTGTTAGCTAAAAGCCAAAAATTCACTTGAAACAGCGTATTGTACCATCCATTCAATCGCTTAGATGGTTTTTAGATCAAGTATCATCGGTCTCAGTTTGTTTAACTTTTGTGATGTATGTTTTCTTAAGGTATTGAAAAAACATCACCTCAAAAGTCACAAGCTTTAAGTTTGAAGTAATCTAATAAAGGCAGTTTGAATTTGGTTTTGTATATTGTCATTGGAGTCCTAAGTGTTCGGTGTTTGTTTGGTGATAATGGCTAGGAGCTGGCCTCGTTTTCTAAATGCATACACTGGGCACTACCGGTATATCCAGTGTGGTTGTTTCACTTGGGATACCCATTGCACTGGTTTTGAACTTCCCACTCATAAAGCTGTGTGGATTTGCACATTTTGTGGTTGTTTCTGAAACCAAGCCCCATTCACAGCATTTTGCGAAAATGTGGGATTATCTTTTTGTGTTAACCTTTCAGTGATAGTTTGAAAGACATACATTAACTGTAAATTTTAAAAAAATTTGCAAAGATCAAATAAGAGAATCACTTTAATTGCTAAATGCATTGAAAGCTTACTTGTCAAACAGTGAATTCCTGTAAACAGCCTAAGCAAACTTGGCTCTTTTCCAATGGACAAAGGAGTGACTCCTAGCCTCTTTGTTAATGATGGTTCGTTCATGGAAAGGTTCAGACAACTTCAACAAGAGAAGGATAAAGATAAGGGTTCCACAGCAGATGAGTCTAGACCAAGTAAAGTTGTTTCAGGGACTTTGACTTCTACCACCACTGGTAAAACCAGTGCTGAACTGAGGGCTAATGATGCACGCAAGGTGGCCGCTGCTTCAGGTAGCAAACTTGCTTTCAGCTTGAAACAGAAATCAAAGATTGTTGCACCACCTGTTAAGTTAGGTGCAGATGAGGATGAAGATGAAGCAGATGCTGCAAATCTTGCAGCTGCTGCACCAACTAAACGGCAAAAGTTGGGTCAGCCGGATCCCGTAGAGGAATCATACAGACAAGTGGATGTTGGTAATTACTGCATATATGCATATCCTTTAACTTTCTTAATTGCAATTTAAGGTATTTCCATTTTCAGTTAATTTTTTAAGAACAAAATTTGGAGAATCAATTTTTTATTTTTTATTTTGCTGCAATACTATTTTATTGTCCAGTAATTTTATGCATGTATTTATTAACTATGTAATTTTTTTAATTTTTTTCATATTTTCTTTTGTACAGAATCTATGGCAAGAATTGATTTCTTCATCCACTCTTGATGTTTTAACTGTTGAATTCTTAACTTCACTTTTATCATTCAAACTATTTTTCTGCCTTTTCACCCCATTGTGAACAGTTGTCTTATTCCCCACTTCCTCTTTCCTCAATAGTTTTCTTCCTTATTTTGTTTTAAAAAAAGATCCTGCCCCTCATTCTCGTCTTTTGTTGAAGTTATATCACTTCGCCAATATGAAATTTTCTTTTGTTTTTTTTTTTCTCACCTGTAAGGTGAGTTGGAGTCTAGCCTTTTACTAGGTGTGATGGATTTCTAGCATCCACATAGAGCCTGTGGACTCTTTTTTCTCTATATGTAGCGTGTGGTGCCATTTACCACTCTATTTAGTCCACTAGTTGAGAATGGGAGGTGTTGGTACTTTCTGATTCTTATATAATAATCAATTAAAACTTGACTGAAAGTGAGAGAGATAGAAGTGGCCGGTAAAAACAATTTAAGTAAATTGAAATTGTGCCTCCGGTAAATACCCTGTTATTGAGAAAATCATCTCAATAATTGTGTTCTCTACTCTTGAGTGGTGTGGATGAAAAGGACAAAACATTCTTGAATATTTCTTGTCTCATTAATGCAGCTAATTCCTTAAGTTCCTATCAACATTGGTGGAAAGAGATGTTCAATGAAAGAATTGGAATATGTGGCACCCCTGCTACAAGAGTAATTTGCATTCCCTTGTTCATGCTCTCGGTATTAATCAGTTTTATAAGTGATATGCAGCCCCACCTTCCCCAACTGATTCAACAGTGAAGATAGTTGCTGACAAACTAGCAAGTTTTGTGGCTAAACATGGAAGGCAATTTGAGCATATTACACGTCAAAAAAATCTAGGAGATACCCCTTTCAAGTAAGTACCCTATGAAGTTTCCACCTGATTGTTTTGTCTGTTATGTACAATCTGTCTGTTGGCATTTATGAAATGCAATCAGAGACTGATGTGGGGTAAGGTTCACTAAAGATGTAGGTTTGGAGTATCATTTTTTTTTTCCTGGTTTGGCTCCTTCCATTTATGGTAGTTCATATGCTATATGCATTGGGGGTTTATTTTGTTTGCAGATTTTTATTTGACGAGAGCTGTTCTGATTACAAATATTATGAGTATCAGCTTGTTATTGAAGAGAGGGCCCTCCAACAGACCAGGGATTCACAAACATCTCGTAATGGTGGGTATTAGATTTCCAGTTCCCTTTTTTTGCCTTCTGTTTTAAAATAAAATTAAAAACAAATTTTTTTTTCCAAAACTATGCTTATTTGAACTGTATGCATGCATCAAGCTTGGTGGAGGCATCACAATGAGTGTAGTATCTGGATTTGTGGGTGTGTATCTGACTGCACCATCTGTCTATGCTATTAGTATTTGGGGGTGAAAGTGTGTGCACTTGTCGCAAAAAAAATTAGGATTTTACTTTCGGTTGATCAATCAAAATTCACCCAAATAATTGTGCTGACATTGGTAGGGGGGAAACTTTCTATGCGCAATGTTGACTGTTCCTGCCTCGATTGCCTGATAACCTTGTCTGATTAACTTTTCCACTAATGATAATGTTGTGTTGATTTTTGTTCATTGCCTTTCATACCCTAGTAATACAACATATGTTTTAATTTGGTCGCTTCTTGAAATCTTTTCTGCTTTGATGGAACACTACTTGGCTTTTAGAAATACAACACTGTCAGATCGGTTGGATTTAATATATTCGAGGTCCTTGTGTGCCTAGGACTCCTAGTATTCTCTCAATATTAAGATTCAATATCCTTTTTGTGATTCATAATATGAAACCTGGAATGTGATCTTTGAAGATGCATCACTTATTGGCACTTCTGCTGAAACATTAGTTCGTTTGAGACTCAGATTCTGTGGTGTTAATGTGTGTAGGAGGTACTAGCATATCAGCTTCCAAATCCACTAGTAGTTCCCAAAGGTCTACTGTGAAGCATCCAAATTATCAAACTCCCGCCTCTGCTTTATATGATGCCACTGAGGGAAGGACAGGTAAATGATAACATCTTTGATGCTTTCGAGTCTTTTTCCCCTTCAGTCTCGTATATGCCTATGCTTCAAGTTATGAATTTAATTGAAATTTTGTTATCTGGAGATGACAAATGAGATAAAATTGCTTTGTAATAGGGGTGCATAGTGTGCTTGTGGTTTACTTCCTAGAATCAAAATTTCTGCTGGATTTTCGTTTTTATGTAAGCTAAGCTTTTGTAGTGGCTATATTATATTATTAGACGGTTTCTGCACAAATTCCTATCTTGAAACATCTGTATGTCTCAGCTTGTCTATTTGTGCTGTGGTATTAGTTTAACTAAATGTTTTGGAGACATTTGATTGGCCTTACTGGTTGGTCGGAAACTTACTACTTGTATTTTCATTATAGGTGAGCTCTCTGCACCAACAGGTGCAGATCCTATTGCCATGATGGAGTACTACGCGAATAAGGCTGCTCAGGAAGAGAGAAAGAGACAACCTAAACAATCAAAAGATGAAATGCCCCCTCCTGCTTCTCTTCAAGGTTCATTTTTGCTACTGATGGAACCAGAAGTTTCTATAGTTATTGAAACTTTCCCTATTTTAGCTCTAATTTTGGTTAGGATAGATGCACGTACATGGTCAGAATATTTGCTTTTCCTCACAATAAGTCCTCTTTTTTTTTGGTCCCTTCACAGCACCTTCTCTTAAGAAAGGTCATCACATGGGCGATTACATCCCACAAGAAGAGCTGGAGAAGTTTATGTCTGCTTGTAACGACGCAGCTGCACAAAAAGCTGCCAAAGAAGCCGCAGATAGGGCAAAAATCCAGGCTGATAATGTGGGCCATAAACTCTTGTCGAAAATGGGTTGGAAAGAAGGTAGACCCTTTCTCTCTTATTATGATATTCAGAAAATAGAATGTTGTTCGAATTTGCTGCCGGATTTTCAGCGATCAGTCCTTTGTACTGTGCTCATGTGTTATTCAAAGGTAGAAACCTCATGGTGTAAGTGAATTTCAGGTGAGGGTCTGGGGAGCTCCAGAAGAGGAATTTCGGATCCAATAATGGCAGGTAATGTGAAGAAGGACAACCTGGGGGTTGGTGCTCAACAACCTGGAGAGGTGACTCCAGAAGATGATATATACGAACAGTATAAGAAGCGGATGATGCTTGGTTACCGATACAGACCCAATCCTCTGGTATTACCGAATTTTCCGTTCTCCTTTTGTGTATGCCATGTTTGACATTAGAGTTTTGATACATTGTCTGAACTTTTTGGGTTGCAGAACAATCCGCGGAAGGCGTACTACTGAGAGATTGGTTACAACTGCCCTTGGACGTAATATTGGTGAGGTTGGTAGTCATAAGTTCATTGGAAGTTGAATGAATAACTTTATGGAGTAACAGAAGATTTCGATAGGTTATTTTGGACAGAACAAATTTGTATCTCAAGTCTGTTTTGTGAATTAATAAAAAAAAACAATTTGTTTTCTTTAATTGTTGGTCGAATCGAATGTATTTATTGAGCAGTAAAGGTCATGTCCCTGTAGTGCCTAGTGGCTTTTCACCATATGCTCGATCGGGCTTCTTTCGAAAGCCCCGAATACTTTGAAATTATACAATATCTCCATAGGAAAGTTACCTGAATCCATAGTATGTACAGTTTAGATTCCCTCTAAGACACGAATGTGAAACTGAGGGACGTCCGGACGTGCTCATCCAAGACACGATTGTGTAATTGAGTCGTCTGACCGTTTATTTTCAGAATTGAATATAGAAGGGATTTTTTAACAATAGACTGCTGAAAGCAACTCAATGGATCTTTGTTATAAATCTAATAGACTTTAATCGACGTTTGTTGACGGAGGCAATAAAAAAAACGTAAAAAGTAACAAGATCGATCCCCGTTCAAGTTTTTGCCTATTAAGGTCTAGTTTGGGGTCTTGTTTGGAATTGTTTTTAATATGACTAAAACCGCTACTAGTGAAAATATTTGGGTTCCAAAAACACTTGAAGTGTTTCCTGCAAAAAGAACTTCCAAATGAGCCCTAAGTATTTATACATTTTCATATATTCCGGCAACTTCCAAATCATAATTATTGTTCGGATCCAAATTACATTGAGTAGAGATATAGTTACCACTTGATGAGCATCGACACCACTAATTCTAGTTGAACGAGTTTAAATTTCAAAATTTATGTCGTAAAAAGATCATTAAATCATATTAGGCCTGTTGTGTGACTTAATAAACCTAGTTTATACATTATGCTAAACTATCTCTCTTACTGGACTTTTATTTAGTATACCTGAAACTGAAACTGAAACTAAAACCAGTGCGGGATATGGGGATCATGTGTAGGCAAGAATGAGAGATCCTAAAAGTGGGCATTTCAGCCTCCTCCTGACCATCATCGTACAATTCACCAGCACTAGGAATCGAATTCAGGACGTGATGTGTGGAATACAAGCATATAATTCATTACCAATCATTGGTTACCTTGTTATGATAAGAAGTTATTATATTGAAAGGAGGAGAAAAAGAACTAAAACTAAAATTGAAAGGGTTATTAAATAAAACTTGAGTTGGGTTGGGGGAAAAATTTTCAATTTTTTCAAATGGATGATTTTTTTATGCAAATCTCAACAAAAGTCTCGCAAGTTGAGCAAGTAGTGTCTCAACTTCCAAGCAGCTATGACCTTCCCATAAAAGAAAAAGGTTGACTTTTTTTTATGGGTAAAAAGGTTGACTTTTTTTTATGGGTAAAGAGGTTGACTTTCGTGACAACCAGAACCAGGTACGTACACTTCTTCCCCACCGTTGGCGTTTTATTTTTCTGGTCAGCTCGTGCGTTGAGAAAAATTCTTTCTCGATCTCCTCCTTTCTCCACTTAACCAATATTGAATACCAATTTTGGTCAACTAAGACATCTAATACCTATGAGGACATTTCAAGCCAACCGTACGTTGGTCTTTTTTAAAACATTTATTAAGGGATTACAAGGGAGTTGAATTTGAAATCTCTTCGAGTTTTGACATTGAGAAGAGAAATTTTACTAACTCAACAACTGATTGATATATAAACTAGTAACATGTCAAGATCGGAACAAGTTAGCTCCTTTAGACTATAGTCTAGTGCAATCTTGGTTCGAAAGTTAATTACAATACAATATCTTAAGATCTCAGGGATTAAAAAAATTGGGGTTATCCACCAGTGGATTTTAATTCAAACGATGGAGAAGAAAGTTCAACAACAAATGTTAAATGACCACCTACCATGGGATTAAGGGGATAATTAAATATACATCCAATTTTGTTGGGATTAAGGAGATAATTAAAAATACATCCAATTTTGTCATTAGTTATTAGGTTTGATTCTGAAATTTATGCTTATCACTCTAAGTTCATTGACTTTTGATCACCTAAGCAACTTTACTATTTTGATGATGATGAGCTAGACTAATTTTAGAGATAAGCTTAGTATTTCGTGCGTTAAATATATGAATTGTTATATGATCTTAATGCTCCTGACTTTGGATAATTTGTCTCTTTGTTTACACTACTAGAAATTTGGACAACGGGCATTGAATTACCTCTTTTGACTTTCAATTTTTATGATTCATGATCATATTAGTATATTTAGACTATTCTTGTCAGTGTGCTTTGGACCTGGACCAGAGGTTTTTTTTTTTTTTTGGAAACTTAACCAGAGGTATTATATATGTGTTTGGGCCCAAAATATTATGATTGGGCCGAGCAGCAGGATGTGCTCGGCCCAAGGTAATAACACATGCTATGGGCCAAATAATGAGACTCGGACCAGCTGGCAGGGTCGGCCAGATCCTATCTTAAGTAGTCCAGATAAACGAGGAAAGGTCGAGGAAATCCTGATGCAACCAGGATTCTCGACCGGCAAGGGATAAAACCTCAAAAGTAGGAAAATTCAGAATCCCAATAGGACTGGGATTGTTTGAGTTAAAGGTGAGATGGGACAAGGATTCCCAATCCAAATCAGAATGGGAATCAAGGAGCGAGGTGCTATAAATACAAGAAATTACGCAATAGAATGCCCCTTCAACATCAGCATACAATTGCCCTGCGCAAATTCTCTCAAACACCTTGAGATTTTTCCTTTTCTTTTCCCGCCGACACACCTTCAGTTTGGATAAACAGCACTGTGGAAGCAACCGGTGAGCACCTTCAGTTTGGATAAACAGCACTGCTGCCGCAGAATCAGCCGACCGAGACACACCTTCAGTTTGGATAAACAGCACTGCGCCAAGGTCGACCGATTATCTATCTAAGTCTCGGCCGAGGAAGGTTTTCGAACCTTTGTTGGTAGAGGTCATCTTACTACGCCGTTTCGGCATAGTTGGGTGTTACGAATTGCCTTGCTCGGCGCATTGGAGGCCGAGTGAGTTTATGATTGGATACTCGCAAGTAAGTTTCAGGGTTCGGCATTCCGACGGCCGAACTACGTTTACCATCAAGACATATATCACATTCGAGTACCTGTGCCCGTATAGTTTGGTCTCAATTCGGCGTGCTTATACTCTTACGAATATAATCACAGTGGCCGAATCAGGCTTCGACGAGTTGTGAACTCCGTAGAATTAGTAGCCTTGTCTTCAGGCTATAGAATCCAGAGACCGAGAGCGTTCCTTCCTCGGTCGCAATCGCAAGATACAGAAGTCAACAGCGCGCTCAACGCGGCCGCATCAAATTTTACTCCTCGGCCGAGCTCGGCCGACGAGTTGGCACGCCCTGCATTCAACCGAAGGACATTAGTTAGCTCATTAGTTATTCGGCCTGCGCGCCACGTAGGTTCTGTAATTTTTGTAGTCAACAATATGAAATGAAAATTTTGGTTTGATTTGGTCAACATGTTACAATCTCCTACTTTGCCATCCTTTGGCACTCTTACTGGGGGACTGGCGAAAATGGGTATGTTCATGAAGATCAACTGATGAGGAAACTTCATCTCTAATGGTATTCCAATGACATCCCCTTTGATTTATAATGTTAGAGCTAGAAGTAAACACTAGCATGAATTTAGGGATTGAGGGGAGGAGGTTGATGTTTAGGTCGAGTGGCTGCGTAGTAATATTAGACTATTTCACATCTAACTGGATAATCTAGATGGCAGGTTTTTATTTGGCTGGACCGCAGTTTTGTATTATGTAGATGGATTAGACCCAAACTAATATTGCAAAAGTCAACTGGAAGTATTAAATTTGTAGAATAAGATCGAAAGATAAGTGATCATAATTTTCTTGAATTTTGGGGCAGGTAATATACCCTTTTATTTTTATATTCAGGGTCACATTTCCATCAGCTAGAAAAAGAAGTGCATAATATACCAGATATCGTTCATATTCTTATCTTGGTGACCGGATCACGTATTCATTTTAGTGGCCTAAAAATGTGCTTATCGATCGCTCAACTCGAGGCAAAGGAGCAAAAAGTGCTTATGACCACCAACATAAGAATATGAAATATATCTTCTGTACTATATATATGCGCATGCGCACTTCTTTTTTTAGCTGAATAACTAGCCTTGTATAATTTTAGTTTATTCGTGAGCAATGTCTGTGGCTGTAAGACGAAGGGATTTGTATGATATTATTTGATTGAGAAAGAAATAGGGAGAGAGAGTGAGAGAGATTTCAAGTGCCAAATAAAATAATGGGTGTTATATGAAAAAACAGCTAACCTAACCTCATCAACTGATGCAAGGAATTTCAATAATTGAGCTTGCAGAATGTGCACACAGAGGCAAGAGATCAACTTGCATGAAACTAGTTACAAGTTACTATTAGGTGGAGTTTTAGTTTAATAATGTAATTATATGTGGAGAGAAATTTACAAATGTATAAGATACCACAATAACGATGAACTTGTTTCATATAAGTCCATTACAAATAGTGGATAACAAAATACCACAAACTTGGTGGTTATTGTTGAGAAAGAATCATAGGTGCCATTGGTGGGAGACTGATTTCTAAATTAGTTTTGAAGAGGGTGTGATAATCTTCAGGTTGATTATGTTCTCACTTTCAATAAGTGGCTACAAAACACCTCACTAATGCTCAATGATTAAGTTAGTGCACTCTTCTTATCTTTTTTTTTTTTTTTAGAAGGGAAAATAAATAAAAAGTTAGTGCACCTCCTAGAAAAGAAATCTGCAAGTTACCCCTTGATTTTGTTATTTCAGTTATATTTGTTCCACTAATTTTGTTTATCACAGAACTAAAAGGAAGAACACGATCGACGCAGATTAAGATATTAATGAGAATGAAAGGACAGGTAAACAGACAACTCATCCTCCATTGATCTTAATTACGTAGGTTAGAATATATAACTTTTGGGACAAATGCTTTATGCTTGTTCTTTGTCGGTTCTCTTTCTACTTGAGCTTTTAATCATAAGCTTTTTAAAATTGGATCGATGCTTTCGTGACGCATGACAAACCCTTGAGTCAAGCATCTCCTACTCCTATATATTATGTCTAGGGTTTATCGAACCCTTCCCTTTCTTCAGGGAACAATTCTCGGGTAGGCATCAATCACAGCTGAGAGAGATCGATGATTATTTGAAAGGGAAAGTAATTTGCAAGCCAACGTAAAGACAACTTCAAAATTGGTGAAACCAATGTCATTTTCACTTTCGAATTTTTCTTTCATTCGTTCTTCTTTTGTTTCTTCCTCCTCCTTCCCATCACCCTTCATCCGCATCTCTTCAACCATTTTTTGCTCACCATATACTTCTTATTTATCAACAACACAAACAAATGAAAACTAAAAAGTAAATGACAATCGAACGAGCCTCAACTTTTAATCTTTGTTGATAATGTCTATATTTACATGTATCGGTGCTCTACAAAAATCATGTTCTAAGTTGTTTTTAGTAATTTTTGTAGATATAATCATGAGAATTAAGAAAACGATGGTTTTTATTATGATATTGTGAGATTAAAATATTAAGTCACAACTGAACAGACAGAGGGGCATACCCACTTCAAATTTGAATATGCATAATTAATTTGGTTTTAAAAGAAAAAAAGAATAGTTCTGGTGTTTTACCAAATCAACACAGTTATGACTTTCTCCTAATACCCGGAGAGGGTGGACTTTTTACATAAGTCATTGGATTGGAGTGAATTTCGGCAAAAAAAAAAAAAATGGATGGAGTGATTGGAGTCGGTAGGACAAAAAATTGACCAGAAATCACGAGCAAAACGTGATCATTTGTTTAAGTGAAAATATATGGTTCCCAAGTACGAGACATTGCTTTCATTAACATCGTCAACCAACCAAACAGCCATCAGCCATGTGAAATCGATTAATTAACTAACTAATTGTGGATTACAGAAAGTTTTCAGCAACCACGAGTCAATATCTTTCGTTAATCGAATGGCCAGGATTATCTCCCTTGTCGGGATTAGGGTTTATACAGCTGGGAATTGAAAACTTCTTTGACCAACACCGTTTTCCTCCCTGTCCTATTCTTCTTACACAATGTAAACTCATTTGTATAATACAAATCAAGAAAGTATGTCCAGATTAATAAATAATACTAAAATACACATCTTCCTTAATTTTTAAGAAAGAAAATGCTAACTTCTTTGGAAATTTGAAGGGCCACGTACATTTTTTAACCCAAAAATTACACAAAATTTCATTAATAAACAGGAGTCATAAACCGCTATCGTTTCTTCTCAAAACAGGGGTCAAAAGACAATGTTTAGATTGATACAAACGAGGGTTCCAGCCACACCAGAACAGGGGACAATAGGGCACTAGATTACATGAAATCAATGAGCAAAATAATGATTCGAAAGGAAAACCCACTCACTAGAAGTTGAACACCGAAGGATCTGTTACGAACATTAGTTATCAGTGCCATAAAGAGACCAAGAGTAGCAGATGCCGTACAGCCATACAGGAGCAAGGCTCATCCACTAAAACATCCTCCCCGCATCTTTAAGTCTTTAGAACACCAAATCAGAATACATCCATCTCGTCCACTTCGACTTCTCCTCCTCAACGAACTAGATATGACAAAAATAACCGTCCAAACTAACATGTTAAAAATTTAAAGTGCAGCATTGGAAAAGCAATTTAGCATATATTGAATGGTTTTACTCTTTGTAAACTCTTACAACCTATTTGGCTACGTAGATGGTTAAGTGAAGAGTATATTTTATATTATATATTTAACCCTATTTTTAGTATATTTTGGTTATTATTTAGGAAGAATTTTGATACTTTGAATTATATTTTCAAAATAGGACTTTTGACTTCCTTTAGAGCAAAACATGGTCAAATTGACGAATTTTGGAGTAATTCTAGTTGAAGGACGTTTGTGAGTTAGTTAGCTTGATCATATCAAAATATCAGATGTTTCTATCAAGCGATGATTTTCTGGAGATATAATAAAGGAACAATGTGCGGCGCTGGAATAGTAACGTTTTAGGCTTGAATTGTGTTTTTTGGAGCCCAAGATGACTTCGGATGGTCTCGTGGCCTTCTGGAGATGTGTTCGGAATGTCCTCATCTTTAAAACAAGCTATCTTGGGTCAGATTTGGAGAAGATTTGAGGCTAAAACGTGGCTGGACAGTTTCTGTGCAGATTTTCCTAGCTTAATTAGGACTCTATTTTCTAAGTTATTTTATTTTATTATTTAGTTTCCTAATGGGAGAAAAAGACTAGGGTTTGTGCGATAGGTAGAGGGGATTTTAAGGGTTTTTCCGTTCTTAGTTTTGGGGTGACGCCTTCTTTTATGCAAGTTTGGAGACAGAGAGTAATTGTTAGGGTTCTTAGAGATTTTCTACTTTAAGGTATTTTCATTCTCTTAATAATATTTTCTATGATTTTAATTATGAATAGCGTAATTAATTCCTTTTGCTAGGATGAAGCCTTGAGCCTTAGCATGAATATGTGATTTTTATTTAAATGCTTATGATTGATTGCATCCACACTTTGAATTATTAATCACCGTGATTAAAACTATCTAATTGTCTTAATGCCTTATCACCGTTAGGATCTTTAGAAAAGTAATTTGATGTAATTTTGGTTGGAAGGTTCCCTGAAATTGACTCTGGCTTCTTGTGGTTAATAATTGTAATTTCACTTAAGATGAACACCACGACTTAAGGGTTGCATAGTTTTTCAAAGGATTTTCATAAAACTTAATGAGTATCTCATGTTCATATTTGATCCGAACGTCCGGACGGATTGCATGTTAGATATACGTTCTATGTTGGATGTTTCAAGTAGGATATATAGTAGGAAAACCTAACCTTCAAAGTGACATGTGTAGATCATAAGTAATTGGTAAAAATGCATAGGATTGCTAAGTGATGGTGGAATCCTAGTGCTTTTATAAATTGATATTTTAAAAATTGTTTCCTTTTCTTTCAGATTTAATATTGCAGATTGTTTTATTTTTATTAATTAAATTCGTTTTATTAAATTAGGTCATAAAAATCAATCATCTCAACTTTCTGTTTTACAATAATTAATTGGAATTTGGTTTGCATTGAATTATTTGAATTATTTAATAATTCATGTGGATAACGACCTTGCGAGAACCATTTATACTACAATATCTTTGTCATTCTTGCAAGTATTATAGGATTTTTTTAATCCGTTTACATGTGTGGTAAATTTCCTATCATTAAGTTTAGTACATATCGATGTTGATTAGTAGCATATCCCTTAACTACCAAATTCTAGTAATCTTGTAGCAAGTTCATCATAAATAGTTGACTCCATTTCGTACTTAAAATAAGTTAACTTGCATTGTAGGGGTTTTCAAGACATACTAGCTCTTTTGTTTTATTCTCTCCTCTTGTGATATTGCTCGTATAAATAACAAGAAGAATTAAAATTGGATCATTTTTAAATTGTCCTTATGTTTACAAGAATAATTAATGAGAGGTTTTTTTTTTTTTTTAGTCAAGATACTGAGAGTTGGAAAAGATAAAGTTTTAGACATAAATAAATGAGTAATGTTACTCATACCATATTTTCTATACCACATTAGGTGACATCTAATGTGGACAGCCACATCATTTGAAAAATTTACAAATCCCAAAGAAGGAAGGAGAAAGACTTCTCGTCTACCACAATCATCATTTAATTAACTAGTTTTTCTTAATTATTAGTTTATTAAATAATGAACTAAATTTAAAAATCTGATTAATTCAAATGATGTGGTTATCCACATCAAATGCCATCTAAGATAGTATGAAAATGTGGTACAAAAATATGATATGAATAGCATTACTCTAAATAAATCGGTTTGATTGTCCTTTTTATACTATAATACAGCGTGGATAATGCTTGGGAAATAAGTTTATTTCCTCACTCACAAATAACATATCTTCATCACTAAAATTTGCAATTGGAACCGTTAGATTGTTTAATCATTCATTTGAACATCATTTGATTCATTTTCACTGAAAAATTATTCGAATAAAATTTATTTTGTCATTTAATGTGTAAACAAATCAACAATTTATCGTAAATATGCTATTTAGTACATATATCTTTGATTTATTTTCAAATTCAAATTATTTAAAAGAAAATTGGAGTTGCTTATATGGATAAGTCCAAATGATGGATAAGTCCAAATGATAACTTTGCTTAGAAGAAACTTCCAAATTTTCTTCGTATATTGATATTATTTTAATTATTTTTGAACATTAATATTATTACTTTTAATAAAAAAAAGTAAGGCTAATTTTTTTTGTAGGTCCCTGCGGTGACACGTCACTTTCAATGTAACCCTTGTGGTGAAAAAACTATTAATTAAACTCTCGTGGTGAGCCATGTTAGCAATTTAGGTTCAAATTCAAAGTTTCGTTAGTCTTCCATTAAATAAAATCATGTGACTATCACATGTGGATCGGTCAAAATTAAATTTACTTATTTTAGAAAAATAAAAAGACAAAAACATGATTGAATTAAAATAAAATTACAAATAAAAGATTAAAAAATTAAAAAACAAAAAAACAAAAAAAACCTAGCAATTCCCGTATCTTATCTCAGGCTCCCAACCACCGCCATAGCTACTAGTGGACCTCCTCCACCGTCACTAACCATCACCCCAATTTGATAGCATATGTATCTCAACCTATATAATGTAGAAAAATCATATATGCACAATAATAACTTAAAGAGTTAAAGACAATGGGTGAAATGCAATAGATATGCATTCAAACGGGTGAAAGGCATTGTAGAATTAAGACAATGGGTGAAAGGCATTGCAGAAAATTCAATCTTCAGGTCTGCCCTCCACATATGAACTTCAAGAGCATAAGAAAGTTAAAGAATTAAAATTCAAAGAAGATTAAAAAAAAATTTTTGAAAGGTTGTGCACTCGCTGACTAGGACCTGCATAAAATCACATTACCAATTAAAGACAAAACTAAAAGGTATATGCATTCAAATAGGTACCAATTGTTACAAGAATGAAAATTCAAGTAAGACTAAGACTCTAACTCATGATTAAAGACGTGTTGGTATTGAAAAAAAAAAAACAATGGTATATTAGAAGTATTAGGATTCCAAACGAAATTAAATCATACCTAATAAATTAGGCGCGACTTCACCTTCACCTCTTTTCCTAGCCATTGACGTGGTTTTACAAGTTTAGTTTTAGTCTTCGCGTTCAAGCTTCTTCATTTTTTTTTTCTATAAAATCTAATTTTAAGTTAAACCCTAAATTATACTATATGTCCATTGAATAAGATGTAATTTGGATTGAAATGACGAATTTGACCCTTCATGTGATAGTCACATGAGTTTATTTAACGAAAGACTAACGTAAATTTGGATTTAAACCTCAATTGCTAACAAGACCTACCACGAGAGTTTAATTAAAAGCTTTTTCACCACGAGGATCACTTCCAAAATAGCGTGTCACCACATGGATCATGAAAAAAATTAGGCCAAAAAATAATGTCAACCACAATGTCACTGATCAGTGCTAGGCAGTCGGCCTTCCAATTTATATTCAACAAAGACCTTTGGAACCGAAAATTTAATTAGGTTGACAAATAAATTAGATTACACAGTTCCATTAATGCTGCGTGAAAGAAAGGCAACAACTTATCGGTTCTCTGCTGTATTTGTTTGAATGTCTTAGTCCCGACCAATTATGTGTGTACGTATAAAAGGGGTAACTTCATGGACCCCTTTTCTTTTCAAGTTCAAATTAATGCGGCTACAATACCGATTAAAAAAAGAAAATTGAGATTTCACTTGTAAATTTGATTTGTAATTAATAGAAAGATTGACCCAACTTTTTAAAAGTACTTTCTATTTCTTTGTCTATGTTGCCATCCATTAACCTATAAGAATTAATTAAAATTCTTAACTTATGCATTCTTATCTACATATAACAAAAAAGAATCGAATCATTTGACACCACTATCTACGTAAGAAAAATATTTAGCATCATTATCTACTATAACAAAAATATTGTAACTAAACTTTGTCTAGTTTTAGTAGTTATTTTCTTATAGCAAATATGAAATTGAGAACAACAACATCATAAAATACATTATGTTATAAATGTCATAAAAAACATTAAACAAAAGCAGAATCTAAGGAGTGAGACAAAATTGAGTAACTAGGATAATACAGTCATGAAAACAAAATTTCAAGTTTTTGGGGCTTCCCTAAAATATGCTAAGGCTTTTGGGTTGATAAAAAAATTTCTACAACATTACAAACTATAACGATTAAGAATGATTGGGGAATACTAGTTCATAGTTTAGTGAAATTTCAATCGAAATCTACTCTACTGACATGATTGACTAAACGATCATTGTTTTCAGTTAAAAAAATTAACGTTCATAAGATTTAAATATAGAATTTTCTTCAACAGTAATGAAGAGTAAATGCCGAAATATCGAATGATCATTTCAGCCTAACTTTTGCTTCAATGGACCACAAATGGGAATATTTTCCTAATAGCATTATATGTCATTCGGATTCCCATTTGAAGCTTACTTTACGTAATCAATCCGTGAGCACAGTAGCCACCTTTTGGCACCTAAAAGTGCATCAATGGAATTAAATAAACAAAGTCATCGTTATCGTTTTCCAAAAAATAAAAAAAACATAGTAATCGTTATCATTAATATTTTGACAAGCAGGATAAAACATAAGTAGATGGATTAGTGAGCTAATTAATCTCAATTAAAAGAACAATGAAATCATTTGAATGAGCAGTCCTGACTCCTGACCAAAGAGAAGAGATGAATATGCATGCACCTATTAGTGTCTCTTTCTGTATACCAAAGAGCAGAAGGGGTGAGTTTGGTGGATTACGAGGAAAATTAATGAAAATGACTTGAAAACTTTGAGTTTTAACGATAAGGACAAAATAAATGGTAAAGTGAATAGTACCAAAATTAACTTTTTAGTGTAAAAATATGATTTTTTGCTAAAATAAACAGTACCAAGAATTTTTCATTAAAGTTTCTTAGATTATACGTTTACAGTGGCCCACGGTACGGTTTTGGTTTTAGACTTTTAGCCTCAGAGTTTTAGACTCGAGAAGAGTCGCTTGGACCATAAGCAAAGCACCCTATACTAATTAATGTACCACCATTATCCTCTCATTATCTAAAGTTTTATGGATAACATTGTTTTCAAAATTAAAGAAAACTGTTCTATATCTACTCATATACCTTAAACTTTGTTGTATGCTTACCATATATCTAATTATTTGTTACATGTCTTTTTACTTAACCTTGGTTAACTTTAACAATAAATGTTATTTTTTTAGACTTTGTTCTGATTTCTCTATATATTTTTTAAGAATACCGAGCCGAGCTCTTCCCCTACCCATACAGAATAGAACATGCTAAGCCAAATCTTCTTCATGTAAAACCTACTTTATTTTGATCGGGAAAATCGTGCGGTTTTCTAAAACCATGTGCTAGGGCTCGAATCCACAGTCAATCCTATTTCCATTATTTTCGTATCTATAATTGTGCGAAAAGAAGACTTGACTCTAAGTTGTTTAGGAATAGTGGCGTTGATTTTCGTCTTTCTCTGAGGAAAGACGAAACATAATCAACTTGAATTATCTCATGTTTGCTTTACAAGCGTTACTCCTCCCCCCCCCCCCCACCACCCAACCCCGCGCACGCCCAATGGATAGAAGTAGATAAATTGGAATTAATTCTAACTCCAACATTGAAAAAAAGTAAAAGGTCTCGAGAATAAAATGGTCCTATTTGAGTCCTATACATTGCTAACATCAGAAAATAGAATAATTGAGAAAAAAAATTAACAAGAGTTAAGTGAAATGACACAGGACAACTAATTAGGTGTATGGTGAGCATACACCATATTTACGATAGTGAGCAAAAATGCTCCCAAAAGATAAAACTTAAACTTCCAAAGGATTAAACTAACATAAAATATGGTTAACGCTTATGTCCCCTCATAGGGAAGAGTTACTTGTCCCCCTATTTACGATTAATGAACTTTACTATTCAAACATCATAATCGGAACCATTTATTCTCTTTAGCATCATCTATTCGTGTATGCAAAAATTATTCAATTTTAAGATATTTTAGTTATTCATATGCATAAAACAAATGAACGGTTCGTCATAAGAATGTTATTTGTTATCAGAACCGTCGATTAGAATTTAACATGTATGAATAACTAAACATGCATACTTCTATTTAATTGTTAGTGCATAAGTATTTTTATAAGAATATAAAACATAGATGAAAAACTAACAATGGAAACAATAAAAATATAAAAAATTGATCACGGGATACTTATAACTAGTGAAAAATTATACCTATTCAAAATTTGGGACCAGAATAAGTTTGGCAAACTTCAAATTAAATTAGATCAGAAATTTAGGTTCTCTAGATACACTCCAATTTTTCTCCCACTTTGTTAGAAATGTTCCGATTGGGAATTCTTGAATTTGGAACAAAATTTTCAGGTTGACATTAGAATCTCCAATCCAAGTTGCACCACACTAATTCATGATAGTGCCTGATAAGCGAGCTGGTCTAACCGTCCCAACTAATTCTTTTCTCAAGCAATTTGTTTTTATAACGGTATCACCACCATCTAGTACTATTAGTTTACCTATTTTACTATACATATTTCATTTGGTAATATTATACCCTAAAATATAAATTTTGCGAGTAGTAATCCATCAAGATTATAACACACTAGCCTTCATGCACGCGCTCATGCGCGTGCATAAGGCATTTTTTGAGTCACGGAGTGCTAGGTGCGACTTACATATTTTAAATGTATTTATATGCGTAAATTGGCAAAAGGAAAGTCAAATATTTGAAGTAAATGAATCATTTTAGATCATGCTAGAAGTAACCTCTCATAAACCAATTAAAGCAACTGAATTCACATAATAAAATTGATCTCTATAGAATTTACATTAAGAATGGAGAAGATAATATTTAATAAACAATTGATTGAATTACATTATTGCTAATCATTGTGAGGCCAAGCTCACCTCCTTCCCCTTAGTGTAGATAATATCGTTTGTTTAAAAAAAAAAAAAATCATTTGACAATTAATTTGATCACATTATTATCCGCGTGCGAAGAATTTTTTTTTATAACCGGCATTACTCGCTTCTTACAATGTTTTGAATGTGTTTAAAAATAGAGAAAATAATATTTAATAAATAACTGATCAAATCACATTATTTTTTAGCCCGTTGTGAGACTAATCCCACCTCCTCCCCTTAGTGTATATAATATAGTTTGTTTCATAAAAAAAAAAATCATTTGACAATTTATTTAATCACATTATTATCCGCATGTGAAAGACTTTTTTTATATTACGTGAACACCATCAACTTTGTCATTTGTTTATTATTTTCTCTCTTCCCTTTCATTTTTTTTATTCTTTACACATGCGACAAAAATTTTGATGTCACCCACTTTGACAAAAATAATTGGACCAAACTGCCCCTCAGCCAAAAAATTCAAAACCTGCCCAAAATCATATTTCAAATTATGCAAAGGTAAATTGGTAATTTGGCCATCAAAAATCTGATCTCCATTGTGTTGCACTGTTCATCACACCTACGGCTTTATATATAACTAGCCTTCATGCACACGCGTGAGCGCGTGCAGAAGACATTTTTTGAATCACGGCATGTTATTCATGACTTATATGTTTTAAATGTATTTATTTGCGTAAATTGACAAAATGAAAGTCAAATATTTGAAGTAAATAAATAATTTTAGATCATGCTAGAAGAAATCTCTCATAAACCAATTAAAGCAGCAGAATTCACATAATAAAATCGGTCTCTATAGAATTTACATTAAGAATAGAGAAAATAATATTTAATAAACAATTGATTGAATCATATTATTGCTAAAATTCTGAGGCTAAGCACACCCCCTCCTCTTTAGTGTAGGTAATATCGTTTATTTAAAAAAAAAAAATCATTGGACAATTAATTTAATCACATTATTATCCATGTGCGAAAGATGTTCTTTTATGACCGACATTACACACATCTTAAAATGTTTTAAATTGTTTAAAAATAGAGAAAATAATATTTAATAAATAACTGATTGGATTACATTATTGATAGCCCATTGTGAGGCTAGCCCATCTCTCCCCCTTAGTGTAGATAATATCGTTTGTTAAAAAAAAAAAAACAATCATTTGATAACTTATTTAATCACATTGTTATCTGCTTGCGAAAAACCTTTTTTATAACCGGCATTACACGCCTCTTAAGATGTTTTGAACGTGTTTAAAAATAAAGAAATTGAATCACATTATTGATAGCTTATTGCGAGGTACTAATTAAAAAAAAAAAAAAAAAGGAGAAAAACACCAAACAGTGAATTATTAAAGATATACTGTTAAAATGACGAAAATGTCCCTACCTTATTTAATGTATTATTTTGGAATGCCTTTGAAGTTTTTTGTTTTGAGGGCATTTTTGTCCAAATATTTTTGTTGAACATGATGACACCAACTCACTATTCACTTTTTTCATTCTCTTTATATATAATTTGTCTTCATGCATGCGCTCACGTGCATGCAGGAGACATTTTTTTGAATCACAGCGTGCTACGCGTAATTTACATGTTTTAAATGTATTTATATGCTTAAATTGACAAAAGAAAAGTCAAATATTTAAAGTAAATGAATCATTTTAGATCATGCTAGAAATAACATCTCATAAACCAATTAAAGCAGCTGAATTTACATAATAAAATTGGTCTCTATAAAATTTACATTAAGTATAGAGAAAATAATATTTAATAAACAATTGATTAAATTACATTATTGTTAGTTATTATGAGGTCAAGCTCACCTCATCCCTTTTAGTGTAGATAATATCGTTTGTTTTTTAAAAAAAAAAAAAAAACTTTGGTGTCACCCACTTTGACAAAAGAATTGGACCAAAATGCCCCTCAACCAAAAAAATTCAAAACCTACCCAAAATCATATTTCAAATTATGCAGGTAATTTAGCTATCAAAAATCTGATCTCCACTGTACTGTTCATCACACCTCTGGCTTTATATATAATAGATAGATAGATAAATAAAATTAAGGGAAAATTTGAAATAGGTCCAATTTTATAGATTACCTTTTGAAATAGGTCCAATTTTTAATGACTTTTGACTTTTGAAATATGTTCAATTTTTAGTTACTTTGGATCCATTTCAAAAAACCCCATAAATTAATAACCCAAAAATTGTAACATACTCTAAAAAGCTTCCCTTGGAAATGGAAACCCTAAACCAAAAAGGCCCAGTATTTGATGCTTGAGGACACAGGGTAGATCGGTCAACTCAAGTGCTGACGTGTAATGGATGCCATCGTGCCCCCGTGGCATTAGGATAATAAAATTAGAAACAAGGGGTAGTTATGGAACATCATCAGTACATATATGTCGATGCATAGGATGTAGTCGGAGATGAGATAGGAGGAGACATTATTACAAGACGCTTGGTAGTTTTGTTGTTAATCCATCTCTAAAGCTTCTCATCTCATCTGTGTTTTCTGAAGGAGACTGTTTGGTTGCTGGCTCAGATTCAGAAAACAAACATCATAGGTACTTGAATTGTTCCAACTCAAATCCTACAACCTCTTTATCCAAAAAAAGAAAATAAATAAATGAACTCAAATTTTCCTCTTTTGTGTTTGTTTTTTATTTGTTATTGTTTCCCAATTCATGTTGTTTCTTAAAGAGGAATCTTATTGCAGGAACAAAAAAATATAAAGATTCTCAATTGCTGGAAGTAGAAAGTTCAGAGAGTTCATTTCCAGCTACAGAAGTTCAAGTAATCTGAGGTTTGTAATCTAAATTTTCAATCTTTCGAGTAAGATCAAACCAACATGCCAAAAGGGTTTTATTTATTTATGTTTTTGGATTTATTTTGGTTATTTTTCTTGGTTTTTTGCAGATTTATCTTCGGTTTAGATCAAATCAGAAGTAGATCTTATCTGGGTTTTATCTGAAAAAGCCAAGTTTGTTGAATCTTGAAGCAATCCAAGTGTTGCAAAACATTTGAATTTTCAAGAAATTAAGATTAGCACAAAAGAATCAGATATGAGCAGTCTTTTATACAAATACAATCCTAATTTTAAGGCCTCAGAGGTAGAGCTGAGGAAGAACCACACTGCGGAGTTCATGGATTCGAATATTTTCCAGCAACAGCATCCTCAGCAGCAGCAGCAGAGCTCCAGCTTAACGCGGTATCGGTCAGCTCCAAGCTCATTTCTGATGGAGCTTATGGATAACAATGGCGGCGGCGGCGGAGGAGTTGAGGATTTGCGGTATCTTCAACCGTCAAGCCCTGAAGTCGAAACGGTGCTAGCCAGATTCATTTCTTCATGTAATGAACCAGATCACCATGACAATGGCGTGCAGCATCATCAGTTTGAAATCGAAGAGAGGCCGGTGAATGTGAAGGAAGAGTCAGGGGACTCTGTTTCTAATCACAGTAATGGTTACTCGAATTCTACTCATATGATGTACCAAGCTCCTCAAGCTCAACAAGTTCATGGTTTAGATAGCAGCTCCTTTGCTGCAGTCAACTCTACCGTAATGGAGAATTCGATGATGCAATCGAAAATTGGGGTTGGAAATCGGTCTAATCTTGTTAGACAAAGTAGCTCTCCGGCTGGATTCTTCCCTAACTTGGCCGTTGACAATGGTATACTAATATTTTTGTTGCCTATTTCTTGGCTGCTCTCTTGGTCGCATGTTCTATATATGCTATGTAAATATATAGATATCTTTGTTAAAATGCTGACTGATTTGTAAAGCGGTTTAATTCAGAAAGTTATGATTTATGTTGGTTTTGGTTGCCGATTCTTTGCATAAACTTGCCCGAGAATTTGATTTACGGTTAACTGAATGGATTAATGTTAAGTTGCAAATGATTAGAAAAGTTTGAATTTGGAGGGTTATTGTCACTTGCTACTTTAGATAAAGAAAAATTTAGTAGATAATTAAGAGGTTGGTTATGGATTTGATGACATTTCAATAATTGTTTTGAAATTTTGTTCTGGTTCCTCTAGTAATTTGTATTTGTTTGATTGAAAAACAGGCTTCAATGTGATGAAAGACTCGGCGGGATATCGCGCAGGCAATGGTGTAAGTGGAGAAGCCAGTCCATCAACTTCTAGGTTGGGTAATCAACTGAATTTCTCATCTAGGCCATCTTCATACGCACATCGTATGCCTCGGATTGCTGAAAATGAGAATGGGAACTCGGGAGAAGGTAGCCAACCGCAACCGAATCATGGTTTAGGAGATGCTAATGGTAGCAATTCACATTACCACTCTAGCTTTCCAAATGATTCATGGGAGAATTCTTCATTTAATGACCTCAAAAGAGCCAGGGACAATGACGGGAACAAGTTTTCTACTTCGATTGCATTCAAATCACAGGTAGGCTTTGCACTTTTTCTGTAAACTACATTTGTTCTTCAATTTTGACTTGGCCATCTGCTTGCTTATCATATTAGTAATGTTTGTTTTTCTATGATCAGAACAATGATTTGGGAAACCACAATCACGGTTTGACTCAACATTTGAGCTTGCCTAAACAATTTGAGATGCCTGCTATGGAGAAGTACTTGCAATTTGAAGATTCTATTCCTTGTAAAATTCGTGCCAAAAGAGGCTTCGCCACTCACCCGCGAAGCATCGCAGAGAGGGTAAATCTTCTTTTATTTCATTAGTCTTATACCTGCTTTACACTTCACATGGATTCAGTAGCATTGCTACATGTTATATTTTCCAGATAATATCAACTCCGTGATTGCGAATACTATGAATTTCAGATGAGAAGGATGCGGATTAGTGAAAGAATGAAGAAATTGCAGGATCTTTTCCCGGACATGGACAAGGTATTTGCTACACTTGTAATAGATCACCATTGTAGTCTTTGTCTTGAATGCTTGAAATTGATCGAGTCTTATATGTTGTATTCTTGGCAGCAAATAAACACGGCAGAAATGTTGGACTTGGCGGTTGAGTTCATAAAAGACCTTCAGAAACAGGTTAAGGTAAAGTTGCAGCAAATGAACAATATAATCTTGGAATCGAATTAATCTACACGAATTTCGACCAACTATTTCTTCCCTCTAAAGTGTTATCTAACTTTGAATGCAGACCCTCAAAGATACCAAGGCGAAGTGCAGTTGTTCGAGCAAACAAAAATAGACTCGATGCAAATTCACATGCGCGGTTTGTTCATGTAAAGGTAGCAGTTGAAGATCGGAGAGGAAAGGGAAAGCAATTTCTGTTTTGTTTTCTGGTCTATTTCACTTGAGAGATAGTAGTAGAATGGTAGGATGTATTCTGGGTGTGGAATTTTAACCTGTTTCATGTTAGCTTTTAGGCTTCTGTTATCAAGTTCTTCATGATGTAACAAAAGCACAATAAAAACTTAGCTCAAAGCACTTGTCCAAGGGATGAGTGAGAGTCCAGAAGTGAATTAAGATTACGATGTGTTATGGTTCGATCCTTCCAACGTAAACTAAAAAAAAAAAAAAAAAAGGAAAATAGCGCGATTTGGTTATAGTTAATTTCTGTTACTAGCATCGCTACAGTTTAATTCTACTACCTAACCTGGAAACAAAAGCAGCAATACGACCACCAGCTGCAACAAGGCACCATTTTATGGCTTGTGAAGTTTCATTTCTCAAAAGCAAAATCAATGACCAGCACCCAACATTGTTGAGGGGGTTTCATGGTTTAGATTTTCAAATTTTTTGGTGTAAAAGAAAGAGATTTTTTGGATCAATTTTAAAAAAGAAACGCCTTCCCATATTTACTATTGACTTTTTTCAGTTGCCAAACTACCAAGTTAATTGCTATTTTCTTTTACATGCTACTCAATTTGGTTACATGAATGCAAAACCGAGGCTTTTATTTTACAAAATTCTTACTTGACGTGCGCCTGTGATTAAAAATTTAATATTCTGCACATCTATCGTGAGATGAACTTTGTTGCCGATGAGTTAGCCAATATGAGCCTACCTCACCCCTTGGCTTCGGTTTTTTTGGAGCAAAGCTCCAACTTCTTATAAGCAATTATTATTGTCTGATGTTTTTAGAATCTCTCGACATGGTGACATTATTTTATAATTTTACTTTTGTCAGGATTTGAGTCCCTTTGTTTAACCACAAAAAGAAGATTAAAACTAAATTGTTAATGACTCTAAACTAGAGGGGTGTAAAGTGTTCCTAACCTAATTTTTAATTCATTTGTGAAATTAGACATTCGGGAAGCTAATTAGTAAGATCGATGCGTCTTTCTCTTACACTCCGAATTAAAATTCTCTTTATCGAAAATTATAGTAATTTAAAATATGGTCTCGTTAATTTAAAAAAAAAAAAAAAAAAGTGTATACCTAGAAAACTGTAATTAATTGCAACAAGGAAAAATCAAAATTTTCCTTTGGGAAAAGTCCGCGAACAAAGCCGTTGGTCCGCGTCTCTGTCTCCCCCTCCAACTCCAACTGCACATTTTTCTTTCATTTCTCTTCCTTCCATCTCTAATTACAATTTTCTAATTACTTCGTTTACGCTTAAACAGAAAACAAAAAAATTAAATTCCAAAACTAAAACTCTTTGCTAGCTCAGCTCTGCGAGTTTTCACCATCCACACCACATATTGCCGATTCGATCATCTTCCCTCACTGATCGATCGGTCTTCCTCCCTACAAAGACACATATTCTGAGTTCTCGTATGAAAATTCGAGGTGGGTTTTTGTTAAGATTTGCATTTTAGACGAACAGAGAGAATTACGATGTCGAATTTGGTGAGTAATTTCAATCAGAAGATCGACTACGTGTTCAAGGTGGTGCTGATCGGAGACTCGGCGGTCGGCAAGTCTCAGCTCTTGGCTCGCTTTGCTCGGAACGAGTTCAGCTTGGAGTCCAAGGCTACCATTGGCGTTGAGTTCCAGACTAAGACCCTCGTGATCGACCACAAAACCATCAAAGCCCAGATTTGGGACACTGCTGGCCAAGAAAGGTAATCGCTTTTTCCTATTTTATAGATTTGGTGCGTTGGTGATTGAGTCTTTGTGTTTCTTTGATGTGGGTTTTTGTTGTTGTTAATTTATGATGTGGGTTTGTTGTTATTTTCAATTTGTGATGTTTGGTTTGGTTAAATTTGGATTTTGTGTTTTTGTTTGAGTTGTGGATGGTAATGATCATGATTTTGCTGAATTTAGAAGGCAATCCTTACTTTGGTACAAGTATTTAGCCCAAAAGAGAATTGCTTTTAGGCCTCGTTTGGTCACTATGATTGGACTGGAATCGACAACTCACTATATTCAAGGTATGTTGGAGGAAGAAATGAAAAAATGGCGTCCAACGTGCAGGTAGCAGATGGATTACTCATTAAGGAAAAACCATTCACCTCTACCTTCAATAAACCTTGACTATAGTAGGATATCCATTCCAATTCAATCCTAGATACCAAACAAGGCATTGAAGAGAAATCATGACCAGATTAGATTATCCCGGTCTTTAACATAAATCATCTGCGTTATACTAAACATGTTCTGATTATATACTGTAATACTAGGTTGATTTCAATTAATTAGTGTACATAGATCTTGATTAGCGGATACTGGTCTATAAGGTGAACCACAACCCATGATATTGAAGGGATGGTTGTGAAATTTCGGTTGGATCAAAGCAGAGGATATGTAACATTGTTGAATGATGATTTTAGGATGAGATGAAGGTTTAGATTGAAGTTGAGGTAAAGGAAGAGGATGAGATGGATGATGCCACAAGGTTAGAGTGGATGACTGCCTCTTTTGTATATATATATTTTTTTCTAGATAGTGACAGGAAAGGAGAAGCCAGTCGTTTTGAAACAGCATATTAGGCTACGAAGACAACGCTTCTTCAAATGACTAGCATATAGAATATATTCTGCTCATGCTTGGATTATTACTTGAGCAAAACCAGTCATGAAGGTAACGGTGTCTGCGAGATGAATATTAATATCAGAATAAATTCTGTTAGAATAATTAGGATAATAAGTAATTGTGCTCAGGTAAAGCTGGGTATTAGTTATTACTTTATTGAAACCCGTCCAGAACTAGTCTGAGTCTTGAGATTCTAATATTTTACAAATAGAGATAATAGAAAGAAGGAGATGATTATGAACTTAAGGACATTAATTTACTTTGAGATATGGATATTAATACAGCAAAATGATACTTAAATATTGGTAAATTTTACCGTCTTAGAATTGTGCGCCTGCGTGTGCATGTAGAACATATATATTTCAATTAGTTACCACTGACATTTGTGTCTATTGTATAAAATTGAAAACTCCTTTTATTCTTTTTTTTTTTGTTTTTTTGCCACAAAGTCCATCTTCTTGTGTTTGTATGTCTCTTCACACTTCTGGTGATGGTCTCAGATACAGGGCGGTGACAAGTGCATACTACAGAGGTTCGGTGGGGGCAATGCTGGTCTATGACATAACCAAGCCTCAATCATTTGATCATGTAACCAAGTGGTTAGAGGAATTGAGGGCGCATGCCGACAACAATATTGTTGTGATGCTTGTAGGCAACAAGTCCGACCTGGGGACACTGCGAGCTGTACCTTCTGAGGATGCTAAAGAGTTTGCCCAAAGGGAGAACCTCTTCTTTATGGAGGCATCGGCACTTGAGGCCACTAATGTTGAATCTGCATTCGTTACTGTCCTAACAGAAATTTATCGAATCCTCGGCAAGAAGTCCCTCATTCCAAATGAGGAAGCAGAGTCTGGGAGTTCCTCACTTCTCAAGGGAACAAAACTTGTTGTTCCTGGACAAGAGCCCGAGCCTCAAGCGAGTAGCTGTTGCTGGTCTTCATAAAATTGTAGCCTTTTAACCTCCTGCAACTTGGATTTCTGCTGTTTATACTTCCAGTAATAATTTTAACCCTCTTTCTTTAGTTAGATTTACATTTCTTCTTTCATGTTTGTCATTGATTGAAATGGTTACATGTTTCCACCTTTTCAGGAGATGAATGTAATACAGCCTGTGGTAGAGTGGGTGATTAGGTTTACCCTCTTGTAAAAAGCGGTTGGCCGATGGACTGGCACAGAATTCTCAGACTCAAAGCACAGTGATATGATACAATTGACACTTGTACTTGCCTGTAGTATGTTCACTTTTTTTTTTTTTTTCTTCTGATTTTTGCCAGCATATCGTGGCTGGAAAACTGAAGGCTACTCACCTACACACATGAAACTAGCCGAGAGCAATGTGGCGTATGAGAAAATGAGCTCGAGTTTGGTTGTGGAACAATGTTCTATTTCACTACTTTATTGAGTTTTATTTTTTACGAACGGAGCTTTTTCTATATCACGAGAGGATGGATTTGAACTTGAGATCTCTTACAATATTAGAAAGAGCGATGCATTAGACTGAGTGATAGTTGATCATATAAACATACTCAAAGATATGCTTCCTTATCAAATGTTATATATGAATCAAGATACTGCACAAACCTAGAAAAGATATGACTGCTTTGTAGAATGAATGAATTCTTTCTTTCATTAGCTTATTTGAGGAATTAGCTTCAGTTGAGGGATGTCCTGTAGAGTTTACTTCATAATGTATTTCAATGATCTAGTCGCCTATCTTTTAGGTCTTCTTTTGAAATCATCTTTACCATAAATCACCCAAATCCGAAAACTATACATCCGTTTGATTAACTGACAGTCATTTTAGTGTTTCTTTGAAAAATTATATTAGTCCATTTTCTTCACTCTAATTAGTTGTCTTAATGGTTTTGGATTTGTCCAGTTTTTTTGTAAAGATGATATATGAATGATAATTAAGATATCCGTTTTAGATCATTGAAAAAATTTACGGAATGAGCACCACAAGATCATTACGTTGCAGTTTTTCTTTTCACTAGTAGGGTTCCTCCTTGTGTCGGATAAGAGATCATTTCGTTACTCAACATAATATACGTGAAAGCTACAAATTTTGATGAATGCTTGGTTGAAAAGCATACGAGTTAAGTGTTTCAAAGTTAAATATTATTTTGGGATTTGATTACAATACTTATATGTATTTAATATCATCACCATCTCAATGATCAGATAATGATTGTATTAAATAACATATATACACATGAGTTACATCTGGCACTTTGATAGTAATTGTACTAAATACATGTAAGTATTATTTTGTGATGAAAATATAAATTTGAGGCTTAAGCCCCTACTTTATGCATAAATTGAATTCCTAACTCTCTAACAAAAAAAAAAATAAATAAAATAATTAGCAATGCTCAGCATTAATCAATATTTCTAGAAAAATAAGAGATATAAGGTTTGAAATGGTAATAATGACTTTATTTATGGCTCTCCTAACCAAAAGAAGCTCTTATTAAATACAGAAATAATTTGTTAAATGATGAACTTGGGAGCCGACTTGTTCCACTCATAGCACTCATCTATTAGCCTAGCTTTGCCTTTAACTAACCTAAATGCACCTTTTTCTATGATCAACCAATTGCAGTGCCTACACTCATTTGCATCTCTGTCTTCCATGTCTATATCAAACCAATGAGATCCGCCGCGCCACTCAAATTTGCAGAAATATAATGTTGAACACCCAACATTTGGTCGAAAATTGAATCCAAACGACCCATGAGGAGGCAGTACATGAGCACCAAGATCACCGTCCTTAGATTTACAATGGAGAGTAAGATCCGTCTGCAGTAAATTGTTGATATTGATGTACGTCCTGGGGTAGACACATTGTGCATCACACACAGGAGTGTAGATCCTGATCTCCAAATCTAAAAAAACTAAGCCTCAATTTTTATTAGATCCGGAGAGGATCTGTACTCCACACACAGTACTCAGTACCATAAGACATGCCAACAACAATACCACCACCTTTTTAACAAACAAATTCATGCTTCCTTTCTAAATGATGTATGTGTCATAAAAAATAAATAAGTACATTAATCAACATTTAAGTAATAATTCAATCATAAACTTTCATATCATTTAGTTTACAAAATTTAGTCCACAAATTTAGTCTCTCTAATATTACCCTAAGCAGAAAAACCCACTTCCATTTATTTACTTCCCAAATAAAATACAATAAAATCTCACCCACTTTTTGTTTACCCTTGTATTTTAGATAAGATCGAATAGATGAGATTTAGGGGCTAGGCACTTCCGCAATAAGATTTCAACTTTCGTTTTTGGTAAGTAGACTGTTAAACCTAATAAGTTTCTTTCCACTAAAGTATTATTTCAAATGCAATTTTGGTAGGGTTGTTATTATATGTGTATAATGTACACAAGCATATTTAATGTTTTTTTATCTTGCAACTTTGTTTTTAGACGTTCCCGAATATTGATGGTGTTCTTTTCGATGTACATCATCAACTCTCTAGTAGGCAATTGGAGTTAGTAAAGGACTCTTATGAAACGGCTTACCTGTGGCTTCTCTTGTCAACTGAATTGGCGGGGCAGATAGATGGATTTCATGGTTTACTTAGCTAATTGTTTATATAACAGAGCGGATGTAAGCACCTTTGCTTAATCCAATAAAATAATTAATCACACCAACATATATTAGTTTGTACGGCTAAATAAATATTAGGGATGAAGGAATACATTGATTACGAACTCAGCTTATGTCTTTAACCGAATTGTAATGTCATGATGAGCGTGAGACCTTTATATTAACAAAAACCTTATTAATTTATTGGAGGATTAGATATTCAAATAAACAAAA
The DNA here is from genome assembly GCF_019419815.1 of Pyrus x bretschneideri. Lineage (NCBI taxonomy): Eukaryota > Viridiplantae > Streptophyta > Magnoliopsida > Rosales > Rosaceae > Pyrus > Pyrus x bretschneideri. The sequence goes on from NW_025999546.1 coordinate 5,790,312, forward strand.
GTACAGAGCCTTCAGAGTTCATTGTTATTTAAGCAAATAACCACATGACACAATTGTATGCCACTTTTGAGCTGTCATAGTAAAAAAACTACATAGAAGAAGCAAATGGGTTGAAGTGAATGATAGGAAGTAGTTCAAGTGTGTGTGCCATTGGTAAACTTATGCCGGGTCCTATCTCCATATTAACCTTGTTGGCTGCATCATCATTTTCGTTTCTCCCAACCTTCCAATCAAAGCATTGAACCATGGTTGCAACTGCGGTGTTCACCAACAGAAGCGCCACCGCAGAGCCAGGGCAACGCCTTCTGCCACCGCCAAACGGAACATAATTGAAGTTCTGTTCCTTGTGTTGATTACTTTGGTCATCATATTCCACACTATCATGTACTTCACTAGAGGAAGCCAAGAACCTCTCCGGACGAAATTCATCAGGGCTGTCCCAAATCTTCGGATCTCGCATAATTGCATACACATTGTTTGCCACCGTAACTCCTTGGGGTATGTCAAAGCCCTTGATTTTACAGTCTTGGCGGCATTTTCGTATCACCACCGGAGATGGAGGGTACATTCTCAATGCTTCCTTCACAACGGCTTGTAAGTATGGGAGATTCGTAATGTCGGTTTCCTCGACCAATCTGGCGTTGCCTACTACCGATTTTATCTCTTGTCTGACCTTGTTGAATACCTGAGGATGGTTGATGAGCTCGGCCATCGTCCATTGCATGGTCTCTGTTGATGAAAGTGTGCCCCCAATAAATAGGTCCTAGTATACCACAAGCACATAATTTGAATCAGTAAGACATACTGTGTCATAACTTGTTCCATTTCCGGCTAATAATGGGTATGAGTATGACAGCCGCTACGTAGCTCTTGTTCAGTTTAATTACATGCATCCATGATTAGTTAATGTTTTTTACTACGAGTTACAGAATTTTTTGGTAACAATTTCGTTTTTGGTTTTGGTTTTCATTTTTTGTGTTGGTAATATTAATATAGAGGAATAACAATGGAGAAAATAGGAAGAAAGAAGATTGGATAAAGGATGGTGTGAGAAGTGTAGAAAAAACATACAAGGAAATGCACAGAAAAATGAAAACTAAAAAAACCAAAAAACTATTTTACGTCGTTTTCACTGTTGTAATTTGTTTTGATTCCTTCTTTCTTATTTCTTCCCTACTCTCTCATACCCTTTTTCATCCCTCATCTTTCAATATACTTTCTTCTGATATCAAGCACTAAATCCAAAAAGGGAAATTGTGTTTTGATTCCTTCTTTCTTATATATTTTAGTGAATGGACGACTGAAAGAATGAAAATTGTGTTTCAAACTTGCTACCTAGTTTGATAAGTAACTCCATAGGGCAATAAATCCAATAGGGAAACCACATTTTCAGAGTCTAAACTACCAAGTTTCCATCTCCAATGAGTGAGGAGGTTAGAAACAAGGTCTGTGTAGAATGAGTTGCTTCATTTTCTTGACTATGGAAATATAGCTTGTTGAAAAAGTAAGACAAATTATTAAGGCCTCCACAACTTTGAAACAAAAGACTACATTAGTTCCACATGTTTCCACATTTCACAAAACAAATTGAGGACAAAACTTTTATATTAGTGATTTGATATTTTGATGACAAATTTCTCATAAGATAGATACTTCATAAATCTATTTTAAAAACTAAATTATGTGTCATTCAATAGGAATGAGTACGTTTATCAACACTTAAGAAATAATTCAACTATCAACTTCCATGTTATTTAGTTCATAAAATTTTGTCTATAATTTAATCTCTCTAACATTATCCTTAAAAAATACGAAAAGGCAAGCTTGCTTTACAGTAGTCAAATTTGCCTGCCCCTTACGACTTCACAGCGCAGACGGATTTTGACCTGATCTATTGGAGCCCCTTTTGTTCCTCAGATTTTAAGTTTGTTCAGTTCACTTTGACGTACTGCAGGTTGAGTAACTTTCGGGCAAGTTTTCAATTTCTAAACCTCATACAAACTTCAACAGGGATTCTTTTCCAGATTATTACCAATCTAAAAGTTTAATAAAATGTAAAAGTACGATAAGAGATGGATTTATAATAACTTCTTGTTCAGATAAACAAAGTCACTCAATTCAGTGTTAGCTCAGTGGTGAAGGTGGTGAGGATAATCAGTAAGAATAAGCTAGTTCAAGGGTCAAAACTGCAACTAAAAATATATATCTAAGCATGAACCAAAAATGAGAGAGAGAGAGAGAGAGAGAGAGAGAGAGAGAGAGAGAGAGAGAGAGAGAGAGAGAGAGAGAGAGAGAGAGAGAGAGAGAGAGAGAGAGAGAGAGAGAGTCAGATAGGGGAACTTACAAGCAAGAAAGCTTTAATTTGAGTTCGGGTAATTTTGAGCTCAGCCTTGTCATCTTGATACACCTTCAACAACAAGTCAATCAAATCCAAATCCTCTCTCTCCCAGCCCTCTCTCTCCCCTTTCTTTTCATGCTCCTTCAACATCTTCTCAAAAAGCTCATCAAACTCCCACGACACGTCAGCAAGCTGCTTCCCATAGAGCCAAAACCCTAGCCTTTTCAACGGCCCCAGCACATCCCCATAAGAAACCTTGGTCGCCAGCCGTAGCGTCCTCATCATCATCTTCCTTATCCTCGCAGCCTCGTCGCCATTCTCCGAGCAACTAGCACTCATCACCATCTTGCAAGTGGAGTTGTTTGTAAGCTTCATGAGCTCGCTTCCCAAATCAACCACCTCTTTCTTTCTAGCACTCTCGATCAACTTCTCACAAAGCTTACCAACTTCTACTTGTCTAGTATTGCGCGAGCGTTCGAGCTGCCGCGGTGCGAACAGTTCTGTCATGCAGAGCTTCTTCATGAATTTCCAATAGTCACCGTAAACAGCGCCGAAGAAACCCGAGTTTCCGTAGGGAAGTTCGTCCGCGAAAGCAAATGCCGGGCGATCCGCAAAGGAGAGGTCTTGGGTTTTGAAGACGTCGGTGGCCACGGAGGCGGAGGAGACGAGGAGCATTCGAGAGGCGCCGAGGCGGAGGTGGAGGAGAGGGCCATACTTGTTGGAGAGGTTTTGGAAGGAGATTGCCTGGTGAGCCGTGGTTAGATGGTGGAGGTGGCCGATTAATGGGAGGGCCGGTGGGCTAGATGGAGGACGAACTTGAGTGGCTGACTTGGGGAGAATACTTGTTGAACAAGGATCTAAGTAAGAGGGTCGAGAGATAGCATATAAGGAAGTAGAGAAGATAGTATTGGGCATCGTTTGTTGTTGCCATAGCTGCTGAACCCAAGATCCCAAAAGTCTGATCTGATCTGCTTGTAATTATTTCCATTCGCTTGTGCTGTTTGTGACCAGTCATGTTTGCGCACCCACAAATAGTTAATGAATCACACACATTTCCACACTGATTAGTATGTGTTTTAGTAAATGTTGGCGGCAACTTGGAGTCAGACAGTAACTGCGAATAGATGTTTATGTCTATTCAATTAGAATGAGGATGCTTTCCGGATTCTCTTTATGAGGATTTCAGGGATCTTCAATTGTATTTGTTTATCATACATCGTAAGGTTAGTTTTCATTATAACATGTTCATGTTTAATTTTAAATAAAAGTATTTAGAATATTTCTTATCATACGATATACGATGAACAAATACAATTTGAGGATCCTCAATATCTTCACAAAAAGGATCCGAAAATGATGCTCATTCATTCAATTGGAAGTTTTTTTGTATGAAAATGGAAGGTAAAAAAGGTTTCTCCTCAATAAAAGAAAAGTTATAAATGCAATATAAGTAATACTTTTTTTTTTTTGGTCAAAAGATAAATTTTATTAAATTCTAATAGAAACGTTTATATCTTCTGCAAGAATATTAAAAAGAAATTCAGGACCATAAGTATCCCACATGAATGAACCACCACACGAGGTAGCATAGGAAGTAACTGCATGAGTAGTAAGGTTGCCACTTAGCTAAACATACATAAACTTCACCTCCCTAATCTAAGATGTCAAATTCTGAATATGAAAAATGAAGCACTCCAAGTTTGCATCAATTGAGCATTCTCCATTTATCATGTTGATAAGAGATAGAGCATCAGACTCTATCTCTACTATCTCATAATGCATGTCCCTACACGTCACCAAAGCTGCACGACTTACTGCCATTTCCACCATATATAGTTGCATCATTGAAAAACTCACCTCCCACCCCACCAGCCATCTGCAAAAGTCCCAATCCACCCACCCATAGCCACCTAACATTGATTTCCCACGCCATGCTCCATCACAGTTAATTTTCAGAGTCCCAAAATTAGGACGTTTCGAACGAACTTGTTGCTCAGCAAAAACCGACGTTGAAGGTTTCCCGCAGCGCTCCTTCTCCCTTGTCTTTATAGGTAGAGAGGCAAGACCGTTGAATATTGATTTTGTTTACTTTATCTTTTATAAGACAAGTGATATTCTTTAAAGGAAGATTCAAACTCAGATGCAAGATGTTAAAACACACTGGACAAAAGTCACACATTTAAATTTGAGAAAAAAAATTGGAATGAAAAACAGCATTTTTTTTTAATGAATGAAAATTAAAATAAAATGAGAAAATGTAGCAAGTGGGACAAAGTAGAAGAGTAAAATCTTTGATAAATAAAAAAATTAAAAAAACAAGAGTAAAATATGGCTATTTACTATTTTGCCCTTAATTTTATATCCATTATAAACTTATTAAAGATGTAAAAGGGCATGAAATTTCAACCTTTAGTTGAAAAGAAAGTTTTCTAAATAATAGTATAGATTTTTGAAAAAAAAATAAATAATAGTATAGATAATGTGTTGAAGCGATTCATTTAACTTGATGACAGAGTGAATCTTTTCTAATTGTTTAGCATTTTTAAGTAATTTGTTGTGCATAACCTTTTTCTGTAATTTATTAATTACTGAGACTCTCCAATCTCCCTAAATAAACTCCGAACTAAAAATAAGGAGGAGAACTGAGAAAAATCAATCTCCAATCACTTCTTCTATTGTGCTCCACGATATGTTTTGTTACTCATTAAAACGTGATTGCAGTAGAAACTTTTTAAATAGCTTCTTAGCTTTAAATTATCTAAAGTGGGAGAGCGTGAATGGAGATGCTTTAATCCAACACATTGATTTTTTTTTTTTTGGGTAAACTCCAACACATTGATTATTAGTTTGTTGCTTTGGTAAGATGTTGAGTGATTTAACGGCATTAAAAATTAGATGGTGGCTTTACACACACACATACTAGGAAATGGTGCCTTCGCATTGCTACAAGATAAGAAAGTTCATAGGTAATAACAAATAAAAAAATTATTAAAAATAGATTGAGCATAATTTGTAAGTTGTTTACTTTTGGCTAATGTTATATTAATTTATATAGACAAATGTATTGAGAAATAAAGAGTAAGTGAAATTGGATACATACATGGAATGAGAATTTGAATAATGTCTAAGAAAGATAAGTTTGTTGCAATTTAATACAACAAAGATGGAAATTGGTGTCTTATGCAATAAAATATATTTAGTGATAGCGTTGTATAAGAGTTACAAAAGTGTTGCAAATCATGCTATTATTAGTTTGTTGCTTTGGTAAGGTGTTGAGAGATTTAACGGGATTAAAAATTAGATGGTGGCTTTATATATATATATATATATATGTGTGTGTGTGTATGTGTGCGCGCGCGCTTAGAAGTTGTTAAATATTGTGAACTGATGATTTTGACTTCATAAGATTACAAAGGAAGAAGTATTATGGGGGTTTTGGTCCTTTTGCTTTGCCCTAAAAACGGCAGGGCATGGTTCCTTCTTAAACATCACGAAGAAAGTTGAGATTCCATTATAAAATCAATTGACAATATGTAGAGTAGCTCAATCTCTTATAAACTCATACAAAATCCATCCTCCCATCAATGTGGAATTTATTATCAACAATCATGTTGTCAATCCAGAGGCACAATACAATAGACAACGCAAGCCGCATAGACCATATGACTGCAGTTGCCAGCGTAGAATATACTTGTGCAGGTACTGTATCCACATTCAGAACCTCATCATTCACTATTTGCGGATGTAACTTCTGCCATACATCATTCCAGCTATCTATTCGCACACGGTCAACCACACGACGCCGAAAATAACCTCCTTCCAATTCCCTTTCGCTCCTTCCAATTTCTTATCCTTGTAGACTTGTGGTAAGGTAGAATCACTGCAGAAATTTCTCCATTACTCAACAGAAGGGTTTAAAGAAATAAAGATGACACATTTAAAATGTAATCAATGTCTTGGCATATGCAACTATCGTCAGAGCAACAAAGAGCCCAAAGAGGTAAATGTGTTTTAGAGGTTATGCCTGATCTGTTATAAAAAAAAACAAATTTTTTATTAAAACAACACAGAGAAGTGAGTGTAATTCAGCTAAATAATGAAGCAACAAAACAGAAGCCTTTGAAAGAAAAACATAGGAAAACCAAAGTTACAATCACATACCAACCAGGATAAATAGAATGAAAGGACCATTTCTCAAAACATGATTGTATTATAAATTCCCAATCACTGAACTCAACGTTTAACGGATGGGACGCGCCATTATTGCAGCAGAATTTTTTAAAGCAACAACTGGATTGACTAGAAGGATGACAAGAAAATACTTTTGAAGCGTGAAAAAAAAAAAGTAAATTATACAAAATTATCTTAATTATAGATCGAACTACAACTTCATACTTCATATTTTAAATATTATAATATCATACTTTAATTTATGAATTCCTTGCAATGTCATATCTCTGTTAAATTTTCTATCAATTTGACTGTTAACTGCTAACGTGGCAGCCAACGGATCCACTCACCCAATTGGATGTATAAATTAATTCAATATTAAAAAATTAAGATTTTTTTTAACAACGAAATTAAATATTGAATAGGTTATAGGATCCCACCACTAAGGTCATCTCTAACCGAAGAATGGCCAAATGACTCGTTTTAACCCTATAACTCTCCAAGAAAGTAATATTTTAATAAACAGTGACAGACCATATTTCTTACCATCTCCAACCGAGGGGCCAAAAGGCCATAGGCCAAACAAAGCCCTGTGACAAAAAATAGTCTCCAACCGAGAGGGCCTAAAGGCCATAGACTAAACATAATTTATTATTTTAATTGAATTAATATGGTTACTTAAATTAAACTACCTCAATAACTTTCCGAGATGTAATCTCAATAATTTTTCGATAAGATTTCGAGTGACACATGTCAATAAGTGAGTAATTTTACAAATTTCTTGTCGATATGGAATCTTAATAATTTTACTTCTTGAATTTCGAGTGACACGTGTCGATAAGTTTAATGTTATTTAATGTTAATTAACGTTGTTTAAGTTTGATGTTATTTAATGTTATTTAATATTGTTTAATGTTATTTAATGTTGTTTAATGGCTTAGGTAGTTATAGGAAAAAAATTTGTTAAAAAAAAAAAAAAAATCAAATTCAACGGCTAGCTAGGGTCAACTAGTAGCCGTTGGGCTTCAAATTTCTGGACTGGCTCGGGTTGGCTGGTTTGGGCCAACCGGTTGGCCCGATTCTACAATTGTAGCCCAGTGGGGCCCACGAGCTATTTGGCCTAGCCTTCGGTTGGAGACGGTTTTCATGTCATTTCAAGCTATTTTCGGCCTTATGGCCCTCTAGCCAAATCGGTTGGAGATGACTTAAGCTTAGCACCTTATTCCCCCTGGAAAGGGATCCTCTCCGGATCCTTTCCACCAAGTCTTCCCCATTAAACAATATGGGCCCTTGAAATTTGATCCAACGGCTAAAGTTATTATAACATTTAAAGTGGGCCCTTGTTTGTAGTCGTTGGATCAAATTTCAAGAGCCCGAATTAGTTGATGAGGAAGACTTGGTGAAAGGGATTCGGAGATGATTCTTTTCCATTATGGACTCAGATCCTCTCTTGAGTTGTTGCCAACGGAGCCTAGGGATCAATTGTCGCAGCCCTTCAAATTGATTTTGCGGCCAATAATGGCCAAGAAGCTTTCAAATTATTTCACTGCAAACCAAGGCAATTTTGTTTGCCTTTTACATCTCCCGCGTTCCCCTATTCCCTACTTTATCACTTTTCCTCTTAAACTAATCTCTTGCTTCTTACGAAATTCCCTCATCTCCTTCCTTCGAAAATCATCATCTCGCATTGGTCGATCAATGGGTTGCCACTGGTCTTCAATAATAAAGGTTAGGATTCCATTATTGAATTTCCTTTTCATGATATTTTTGCAATTAGATTGGATTGGCGTTGCTTCTGTAGAAAATTTGGTTTTGTCGTTGAGCTCAAGTTGTCTAAATCTTGATATATTTTTGTGGTAGGATGGGATAGTGAAGGATATAATGGATAAACCGAATGATGGCATAGAAGGTACTTTGGAATTGAAACCTACAAAAAATATGGAGTTTGATACTGACCAAGCAGCATATGATTTCTACAACAAGTATGGTGGAATTATGGGGTTTAGTATTCGAAAGTAGTCGCAAGAATAAAATGGCAAACAAAATTGCCTTGGTTTGCGTGAAATAATTTGAAAGCTTCTTGGTCGTTCTTGGTTGCAGGATCAATTTGAAGGGCTGGGATCAATTGATCCCTAGGCTCCGTTGGCAACAGCTCAGGAGCAGATCTGAGTCCTTTGAATTTTTTCAATTTTTTTTCTTTAGTTTTTTTTTTTAGTTTTTATTTTTAAAATTTGAATGTGAGTTCATGTGTCAATGAATAGAGAAGACAAAGTGGGCCCGAATCTGCCACATCAGCAGTCAATAGAAAAATTGACAGATTTTTTAATGGATGTCTGATATTGCAATGAATTCATAAGTTTATATGTGACATTGCAATCTTTAAAAAATAAGGTATGAGTTTGTTATGTGACCCAAAATTAAGGTGATAAATTGTCTAAATTGAAAAATAAGTAACCACAAAGAAAATTTAAATTTTATATTAAGAAAACAAATTTCTACCTGATATTGTTTGACCATATTTTGAGTACTCCATATACTGGACATTATTTGAGTTAAGGAGTCTCCAAAAGTCACTAAAATCAATCCTGTGTGAGTTCTCAGGATCCCACTCTGTTCCCCTTAACTTTCCACGCAGAGTCAACAAGGCCCTGCTCAAGTATGAAGCCATGACAAGCTGTCTCTCTAACTGCAAATTTGCCTTGTTCTCAAGTCGTTCTTCCAACTCTTTTATCCTTTTTGTCTCAGCATCCTTCATTTTCTACAAATCAAGGAGAAATAGTAATTGAAAGAAACCAAATTATTGACATTGAATTAGTCTCCCTTTAGAGACAATTTAGAGAAAGAAAGGAGAACTGTACAATGCATAAGATGAACATACAATGTGTTTACATAGGATTTCAAGACATAACTAAAATTAGTTAAACATCCAAAGGATCCGTGTTGCAGTCGAAGAGTGAGTAATTAGCTAAAGTTACCAAATAAAAACGTACTAACTAAGACAAAAAAAGGGTATTAACTAATAACTAAGCCCAAGTCTTCTAATAGATTTCACCTCTTTAAACACCCTAGTTTCACTGTTTTTTAAGACCTGTTCCTACTCAATATAAACTGCCAATTTATAACAACCCCCAAATAAATAATAAATAGCACAGTAAGTGACTAGACCAACAATGGATGAAAACTATATGATCGAAGTAGTTGGGTAAACATTACACAAACACACACACACACACACACACACACAAAAAACGAAGAAAGTTGGCAGCTGTATATAAGAACGCCTATCCACTTTGAAACAGAAACAAACTTTGTTTTGGCATTGATATATTCTGAAATGAGAAGAGCATGCCCATGCAGTGAAGCATCCTCCAGGCTTTCACATAAACCTAAAGCAGTGGTAATATGAGATTTACAATAACACAACCAAGCATATCATTTGTTTTGAGTATAAAACTATTGTTTTAAGGGAACAGTGTAACGCCGTAAGATTGGCAACTGTGATAGCTAGCCTTCGTATCACAAGAACAACACATAAACAGAGTTTAGGATTCTACAAATTCACATTGATGGACAAGAATAAAGGGGGCTATTACCCATTGACACCAAGTTATCTTCTATTTAGTCTGGTTAAGGTGGCCTAACAGGTATGGAAGATTTGGCACCTATAATCCCAAGCCACATGTCACCAACAATCATCTAACTTACAACCCATTGTGCCGATTACTATTGACGCAATCTTCAGCACCGAGTCTCAGCTGTGCATAATTCTACTCCGCACTTCATTCAAATGCAAGTTCTTCACTCTCACTAAACCAACACAAAGTTAAGTTTACCATTAAGATTTATCCTTTTACTTCATTTCCCCCGAACAGTCCATAAACAAATCCAAACAAATACATAACCAAAACCAATTGTATAGCCGCAATCGATTACCAACAAGTAACATGGAAATCTTACTTTTCTATTGCCCGTTTGAAGATTTGATCAGATTCTGACCGTTTGATTTTGGAGGAAATAGATTCTGGTCATTGTTCTTTCTTCCTTGAGGTTTTCTATTTGAATTGCTAGTCTTGCAAAAATAAAAATAGTGGAGACGGGTAGAAATACAATGTATAATCACGTGTATTTATTAATTATATTGGCTTTGATTCTATCAAACGCTATATTATGAAAAATCCTTCACATAATTGAATTGGATATCAATGGTTGAGTGATAATATGGTGATTTATATTAAAAGAAACGGTTTTTTTTTATTGATAATGAAGTTATAATGCAGCATTTTCAAAGTATGAAAATGCATTGCGGACAATTGTAAATTATATTGTTATTTGTTTTATAAATTATGAATGGATGGAACTGTGATTTCATTATTAATGTCTAAGAAATATTTGTTAACTTTTTTGTGTGACATTCCAAATAATTTTTTCTTTATCTGCACTCCAACAGAAAGGGATCCTCTCTAGGTCCCTTCCTTCTAATTCACCATCCCTCCTAATCCACCGAATCAAAGAATCCATGTCATTAAAATTTGATCAAACGGAAAACATGGGCTCACTTTTTATAAGTTATAATAACTTCAGTTGTTTGATCAAATTTCAATGACACGAATATTTGATTTAATGAATTATGAGGAATGGATCCGGAGAGAATCCCTTTCCCACTCTAGCGACTTAAAAAATCAAGGTAACCGGTTTTGACAACAACACAAAGAAAGCTAATGTGCTCGGTAGCTCCGCCTTGACCTTAGGTACCTTTAGATGAAAGCATGAGTAAAGCTTGACTAAGGAGCTGTTTTGTTGTCATTGAGAAACATGGATACTTGGTTGCTGACATTTGATGTGCGGGTGCTAGCGCAAGGGTGTGGAGAAGTAAAAATGAGCGTAGATAGCACTCCACAAAAAGAATATTCTGATACAAAGAAAAACAAATGGAAACAAACACGATCCATTTATTCATATTAAAAGACTTATACTAAGTTCTTTGAGAAAGATCTGCTAAATTCTTTGATAAAGATCAAAAGGATCGACAAGCACTGAATTCTTGTGAGAACTAAAAGGATCAACATCAAAGTCAAGCAGAAACAAGCTACCAAAAACCACCATAACAAAACTGAAATTATGTTTTCAACAGTAACTGAAACCATACCAAACAAGCAAACAGCTTCGGAAACTATTCATCAAGGGAATGCAAATACATTAAAACCAAATATAATGTCTCAAATCATGCCGCCAGAAACAAAATACACGTCTGCAAGCTCCAATCCTGCAACAAAAACAAGGGTAAGCGTAAATTAATACCGTAAAGATGCATTTATACTCCAGCACAATGCAAAAACCTACAAATATACTTACATATCTTGTTGAAGGCTACGATGTCGCAACTCTGGACATACTCATTAATTGGTTCAACAGTAAGTTGCTCCTCAATGAGAGTGTCAACAGAGACCAGGTCATCAACAATTGTCATCATTATTTGCAACTTCTTAATCCCGTACCCAACAGCGACGAGTTTGGCTGCACAATTAAGAAAATAATAACCGAATTCGCATCAGGGACTAAAATTTGTACAATTAAACATTAGCTTGCACAATAATAACTTAATATGTGCACAACAACGGCAAAATTGTTGCTAACATTGTTTTAAGTAAATCTGTCCCCTTTAGCAACAAATAATCCTTAGATGAAGGAGAACTTACATGCTCCCCAAAGCAAGCCTTCCATGTGGACACTTCTTACAGCCTCCTCAAGCTTTTTCATGTCAGTTTCATCATCCCATGGCTTCACATCCAACAGAACTGATGACTTGCCAGACTCTTTCTTCTTTGTAGATGCCTTGATGGAAGCCGCACGCTCTTCAGCAGCCTTCTTCTCCTCTTCGGTCTCTTCACCAAAGAGATCAACATCGTCATCGTCGTCCTCAGCAGCTGAGGCCTGAAAATCATATCATATTCTAAAACATTAGTACAACAATGTCATCCAAGTTCTTCAAGCTGATAAAGCAACATAGTCCAACCTCGAAAAATTCAATTATCCTAAAACAGTGATAAGGAAACATAAACTGAAGACATCCAAAAAACCACTTGGTAAGTAGGGAAGAAAAATACTTGCCTTAGTGTCAGCAACAGGAGGGGTAGCAACTGCTTCCCCGGTTATGGGAGCAGATCCCTCAATAGTGACACCAGATCCTTCTCCGCAAACACCACTACAACAATGAATATAATCAAATAAGTCAAAGTGTTCACGCAAACATACACGTTTCAAAGAAATCCATTAGAACTAATAACAAACAGATAACAAACCCATCAAAAGTTTTACGAACTTACGAAATCCTAAGAAGAGCAGCAATGTGGTTGTACCACCTAGACACATTCACAAATTCCGAAGACGGGGCCTTGGAAAGAGCAGCATGCACAGTGATATCGTCTTTGGAAGCCTGATAGCCAGTAATGTAACTGCGAGAAAGCAAGTAGTCATCAAGTTTCTTCAGGCCGGCAGCTGAGTTCACGTCAAAGAATGTGACTGCCATTGCTAGGTCTTCCGGTGGTTTTTCCTGCAACCCATATCAGAAAAAATTAAGTCTTTCATCCCTAGATGATTACCAATCAGTGCCAAATATTCAATTACTAGAAAATTAAATCCCTTTTCGGAAGAAAAAAAAATTATGAATCGAAAGCAACCAATTGCATCCATATTAAAACAAAATTTAAACAAAAAAAAACATCGGAGAAAAACAAACTTCAATAAATAGACAGATTCATGAACGATATAGCCAAAAGCACTATGATTAGATAAAAAGTAAGGATCTTAAGCCATGGATCTGAGCATACCTGAAGAGCGAGAGAGCTGCGGAGTGAGAGCGACAGAGAGTAAGAGGTGGAGATTTTTAGGGTTTCTATCAGTTTTATAGGCAATTGGGATTTCTGGGTATACGCGGAATCGTCTAATTGGGCCAGGGTATGGCCCAACAAGTTTAAATAAAAATCGGTGCGAAACAAACAACATGACGCGCGAAACGCTGTCGTTTTGGACTTTGCGCGCTGATAGCGTCACCCGCCGTCGTCGAGCTCGAGCAATTCCCAATTTCCAGCAGCGGGAGCGGTAAGAAGAAGAAGAAGAAGAGGAGAGAGAAGACAGAATGCCGAAGAGAACAACACACACGTACTCGAGCGAGGACGCAGCTCCGGATGGACCCGACTCTGACCTCTTCGTTTATTACTGCAAGCACTGTGGATCCCACCTCCTCATAACTGGTTCTCTCTCCTCTCTCTCTCTACTCTCTCTCTCACTCTCTCTCTCCTCTATACATAAATATAGATATAGAGGTATATATTTGTGTTGTTTGTACTTGTATGATTAGAAATTTATAAGATTGAAAGTTAAAAATTGGGTAACGCTGATTTGAATTGGTATTTTTGTATTGGTATAATCGTTGGTTTTGGAAAAAGTTTCTTGAATAATGTTTTGGGGCCTGCAATTTTGCGATTATAGTGAAATATATGTTGTTTAAGATACCCAGTTGCAGAAAATGCCGAAAAGGAAGACGGACAAGGCTTATGTGTTGGACAAGAGCAAACATCTTGCAAGGCTCAACATTGCTGAGGCTGGAAAAGTTTTATTGAAAAGGTGCTTAATTTTCTTTAATCCAAATATAAATTCGGTGTTTTCACTGTGTGTGTTTGACACCGACCCTCGTTTTCCTGTACTTTTCTAATGATTAGTTTTTCGAGTACGATTATAATGATTTTGCAACATTGCTGATGCCTTGAAATCTTGGTTGATATAATTATTCAGAGGGGAAGGGAAATTGGAGAAGCAGTTTCGAATGAACTGTGTGGGTTGTGGGCTCTTTGTTTTCTACCGCTCGGAAGAAGACTTGGAAGGTGCTTCTTTCATTTATGTTGTTGATGGTTCTCTAAGCACAGTTGCTGCTGAAACCAACCCACAGGTATATAGGAAATTTACAAAGGCATTTTCCATCATCTTGTGAATATAATTGTCTTGTGTGGTACCAGGATTTTGGAAAAGGAATATTTTCTATAAATAAAGGGAAATAGCTGTTTATGTCTCATTGATCTTCCTTGTCCTTCATCTTTTGGGTTGCGAACGTAGATTTTGTCTCAGAAATTAAGGAATTTGTTCCTGAAGGCATAGCAAGTCCCTATTGCAATGTTGTCAATGGAAGTTTTTTTTATGAACGTCCACATATATTCACTCTGTCCATATTTCCTAATTGGTGTGTGTAGGATGCTCCTGTGCCGCCCTGTATATCAAACCTAGAAGGGGGACTTGTTCAAGTTGCTATAGAAGTGGAAGATCGTGCACAACGGTCAGCAATCACAAGTAAGAGAAATTATTGAATGTTTTCCTGTCATCTTATTCAGCATGCGATGCTTTCTTGGTAGGTCAAATTGCAATCATAAGTCAGAATTTCCTGCATATACATGAATTGACTTTTTGGATTTCTTGTATGGCAAGTACTAGTCCTTTTTGATGTTTCTATGCATCTTATTACAACACTTGTAGCTGGCAGTTTTAATATGTAATAATACTTGCCAAAAGAAAGTTGTTCCTGGAAATTTAGATTGCTGATTGTTTAAACACTTTTTTCTCTTATGCCAGGAGTGAATGCTGACGATGTTAGAGTCACTGTAGCTGCACCTGCTGCTCGGGGAGAAGCGAACAATGAGCTCTTGGAATTCATGGCCAAAGTATAATTCTGCTTCATCGTTGTCTGTTAAACTTATAGGATTCCAATCTTTTGGAACAAGTGTCAACTTAAGCCTTAACACAATTGCTTTTTGCACAGGTGTTGGGTCTGAGACTAAGCCAGATGACTCTTCAGAGAGGGTGGAATAACAAATCAAAACTCCTTGCGGTGAGTTAAACAAGTTTTACTATCTCTCTCTCGCTCTCTCATTCGCTCATTGGGTGGCTTCTTGGGTGTTGTTGATCATAATCTGTTTCAATTGTCCCTGTGAGAGCAATATCATTTTTGTCAAAAGAAGTTCTCCATCGTTGTATGCATTAACTTTGATGTCAGACCCAATTCACTGATTTGTTTCTTGATGCACAAATACATGATACATCTACTCTTTCAAACTTAGGATAGGATAGCTTATCAAAGTAATGGTACTGTTTACAAATAATAGCAATCACAAGTAACGGCAGCATGAATTTAGAAGCAACGTATGCAGAGAACCCCATATAGTTGTTCAAGGATATGTGACATATGCCAGTGTAACTCCAAAACTGCTTAAACTAATTTAACTGATCTTGCTAGGGTTTCTTCCTTAACATTTGGTGATTGTTTCAGGTAGAGGATTTGTCTGCTAGGCAAGTATATGAGAAACTTCTGGAGGCTGTGCAACCTTGAGTCTTTACAATTGCAACTGTCACTCTCTAATGAATGCCATCAGTCAACGTGTATGTTTACAATTTACCCTGGACATCTGCGGTACAAATTTTTCTTGTGTTAGTTGAGATTGTTGTGGTGCAATTTGAAATTTCAATTGTATAATCCCTGTATCTTTTAATGATTTGGTTGAATATATGCACCGTTTTCTATATCCGTTAGAATCCACTCTCTCTACTCTCACCTCTATGAAAGATGTCAGCAATGTGATAAATAAGATTAGTGTCAATTTTTGCGCAAGTAGGGAAGGGTCACGAAATGTGATTCCTTGTGGCAGTCAATTGCGCAAACGCTGACCGAGATTCAAACAAGATTAGTGTAAACTTTTGTTTAAGACAAGTAGGATTAGGCATATGGATGGTTTAAGTTGGTGCTGTGAGCAATCTCCTTTCTTGCTTACCAGAATGATGCATGTTGCAGAATTCACCGCATCTCTTCATTGTTGTGTCACCAAAGCCAAACATTACAAGTGATTAGGAATGTAGTAAAGATAAATAATACTTGATTATTAAAACGGAATAGCAATCTATGACATCGGAAATCAAATTACAAAGAACACAAATCCTAGATTAAGCTAAAACCGACACGATTCAGTGCTGATATATCTCAGCACACAGCGTCTTATTGTTAACAGCAGCCTATGAAAATATAACACATTTATTCAAGCTAGAAAATATGCTCCTCAGCTCCAAGCTTCAACTTCTAAATCATAATGTTACCTGCGTCAAGAAAAATAGACTGATCGATCCTAAATTTTTAGAAATAAACAACGGCTGCAATATGAAAATAGTTGCCTCATCGTCTAGCGATTTCACTAATTAGTACCGGATCGAAAAAGTGTGCCCGAGGAGCTAGAAGGTACATGGTTCAAAGTTGGCGCTGCACTTCTCCGGGAGCTGCATGGCCATACTGCGATCAACGCCAGAGATTGGAGGGCCATTGACGAGCACACAGAGGCAAGGCTGGCCAAGAGCTTTGAGGGCACCGCAGCATGTCTCGCTCGGGGGGATGGGGCTGAAAGGAACAACTGCTGCTCTGCATGGTATTAGCTGAACTAGTGCCGAGAAGAAGGTGCTTGCACAAGTACTTCCCTGCCCTTGATCCACCAAACCCGCCATCACGAACGCAAACAGTCAAAATTGAAAGAGCGATATTTTTCCTGCTAGTAAACCTCATCTTAACTGAAAGTTGGAACTAAGATTAATTGTGAATTATGTTTCGTTAATGTTAGGGAGAAGGTGTCTCGAATTCGGATTTATAGGGGATGATGAGGCTCTCATGCCATCATGCATGTCCATCCTACTCAAAGGTCACACCTATGATGCCAGTATTCTCCAGCTCTGCTGCTCAGCTGTATACAAAAGCTAGTCAAGGAATACACATTGTGTGCTGGTTGTTGTAGTTGTTGAACTCAAATTTCATGACCCTTTGCATTTCCTATAACTTTATTTATAATTTTCCAGATTATCTCTAATCAGTTTCTTCATCCTATCGACTACGAAAATCACTCAGAAAACCTCCAGCACCTTTCAAACGCATGCTTCGTAATGATTTCAGTTCGTTTTCAGAGGAAATGGCTGCAGATTTGAAGCATATTTTTTCAACTTTTGTTGCAAATCAAGACAGTTCAAGACGAGTAAGAAACCAAAACTAGATGTTCAAGAATGCAATGAAATGGTAAAACTCAAATTGCTCGAGGAACAAAGGAATGTCAGTAAACGATACAACGATAAATAATGACACGATACAATTGGCCGCAGTTTCTATCATCCCAACCTTCTTTATTACAATTCATATCATCCCCAAACGCCTCTTCATAATGCCATTCTGATCGTTGACATAATATGTTATGATCTTCACATGTAACAAGTTACCAAACTTATTCTTTGTTGCCTTTGAGATTGATTACTGCAAGCTCTTGTTCAACAAACTCTCCTGCATAAATGGGCGGGTATTTACTTGCGAGCGGGGATTCTGCAAAGTGACCTAAGGGCTTCAACACAGCATCAGATGCTACGTGTGCAAACAACTACATGGCAAGAAATGTCACAAATAAGCATACAATGCATTAAAATATTTTTAGTTATATAAAACCGAAAAGAACATAACGATAGCAATGACAACAATGTGACTGGCTTCACTCACTGTTGAAGATACTCTCCATAGTAAGCGACTTTGCTCTGTTGCAAGTTTGATTGCATCAATCGTCCTGTTTGTTACGATAACTTCATGCATTCCAGCTATGCAATCACCTGCAGTCAACCATTCTATCTGCACATAACAAATTGTGTGAATGGAATAGAACTAGCTTAAATATTTAAAACACAACACATACCAAAGGCAACCAACCTAAAACAGCAATTCAAATCAAGCGAGAACTCGAACAAAAAATTGACACACCTAACTTTTTCTTTGTTACAATTAAGTTTGAACACATTTAGCTTTTTGCGTACAATTAGCAAACCTATTTAAATGTTTAAAATACGTTCCATTTTATCTTTTAACCATAAGACGTGCATAATCTTATTTTATTCTGATATGTACTATTAAAAATCTACAAAAATGATGATATAACAGAGGCTACATGGATGAAAACGCAACGCCCCTTCCGTTGTCAATTTTAAGTACAACCAGAAATATATTACACACGATATTGTTCCTGTAGTTAAATTAAAGTTCAAATTTTTGTCTTTCAAAAGTTAGGCACTGAAGAAAATATAAAATGTGTTTAATTTAATTGATGCAACGGTAATCCAAATTGCTTTCTAATGACAGACACCATATTCAGGTGGTCAACTAACTTGTAAATTATTCAATAAGTACCAAGCACAATAGTTATAAATAGTATTACCTGCTTCCCGGTCTGAATGAGAAGACATCCTACAGGAACCTTGACTTCAACTTTTTGCCCATTTTTTAACCAAATGTTCAGACCGGGAAATCTACTTCTGCCATGAATAGTTAGAAAGTTCAGGTCATAGTGATATCCTGCAAACACAGTACCTTCTTGGCCATAACGCCGAAGGTCACTTCCTGTTGGAGCTAGAAGGTGTGGCCCCTGGGTTCAAAAAGAAAGAGCACTCAACATAAAGTGCAGCATAAAGCGCATAAAGCCAGGAAAATGGCAAGTGGAAGGACGAGAATCTATTTTATGAATCAATTCAAAAGTTGGTGATTTTTGAAATTGCAGCATGCTATAGCTCTATGCCTAATCACAATGCAATGTATTTGATAAAGTCATACAGTGATTGAAGAATATAACCAGTCCAAACTCGTCTTTACAAAAAGAAAAAACAAAATAAAACTAAAAAGTGTTATGAAATAAAATTCTAGTGGCATTATGGAGCAATGCAAAAGCCATTCAATAGAATGCAACTTGAATTTGGGAACAAAGATGTGGGTACTGTGGCTAAAGATAGAAAAAGTGATGGATATAGAAGCTGGCACGGCACGGAAATGAAGGATACTGGTGATTACTGTCAGACTAGGCCACCGGTAATCATAACTTTTTCATTTGATTTCAATATCCACTGCCCCACCACTAAAGTCAGACAGGCATATAGACATGAATGTAAGTTTCAATTGGCAATTATTGCTCACCCGCTTCATAAGAGAAGTGAATGCATCCTTTGGCAAGCCAAATCCAATGGCAGCCATTTCAGCAACAGCCTGGAAAGAAAGAAACATTTACGTGATGAACATTTGATAATATTGGATAATGTGCACAACAAGCAAGCAGCTTGAACAATCTGACAACACAGATCAGTGGCTCACCTCTATTGCGGAAATCATCTTGTAACCCCATGAATCCATGGTATCTTTCCATTCAGGAAACCCCTCGGGTACGACTGGCTCTGCATTAAGTTCCTAGAAAACAAGAATAACATCATCTTGATCATGGCAAGTAGAACAATAAGCATAGACTTTTAAACAATGTTTGTGCAAACTGCAAAGTGAAACTCAAAAAAGCAAAGAAAGAATGAGACCTGAAAGTGGGTTTTCGAGGGTCGAGGACCCACCCTCCACATGTATCGCCATTTGCGATCTGCCCCTTTGGGGATGGATGGCTGGAACTCTTTGGGCATTTCTTTCAATTTCTCCTGCATTTCTTCATCAACAAGGCTTCTGGGGACTTCCACGCCTTCCGGTGTCACGCCAACCTGTAATGCGTTAACCCCGTTTCAAGTTCCAAGTTTGAGCAACAAAACCCAATTTGACAATTTCACTTCACACCACAAATCACTTATATTTACACACTTTCAGAGTCACAGCAAAAGCATACAAATTGAAATACAAGTGATAAAAAAATGGATAAAATCAAAATCAAAAGGGTACCCAGATGAACCCCCAATCGGTAATCACCGAACTGGGTTTCAAAATTCAAAATTTTCATTCTTTTTTCCATTTCCGGGCAACATTTTCTCGGGAAACAAACAGTGCAGAACCCACCTGGTAATGCAATTGGGGCCTCTCCTGGAGTCGCTTGAACTCCGCGGACTGTCAAAGTACCTCTCCATCATATCAAGGAAGCGATCGTTGTCATCCGCCGTACATCTGGGATCCTTGACCAACAAAGCTCCCGTTTCTCTCAGACTCCGACTCACCTCGCCGCACAACTCCTCCACTCCGCCCTCTTCCGATTCCAAGTACGCGCTCAGATCTACCACCGTCAGATCCATTTCTCGACCCCAAATCAAAAAATTTGATACCAGATTCTTGATTTTTCGAGGGTTTATAAATGTTTATGGGGATGGCGGGAGATTTTTCTATTTATTTTTGTTTCTGTTTTTGGTGCTTTCTAATGTTCGCATTTTAAAAGCGTCAAACGTTTGAGTGCGTGTCATAATGTTGTTTGATTCGCTTTCCTTTCCGTGTTCTGTACTATCCTGACACGTGGATTTTGGTAACTCAAGTGGATTCGTTAGCATAATTCCTTCGGTCCACAAGCCCAATAGAATGATTGGGCTGGCTCGAGATTTACAAACCACATAGTCCAAACACGTCTCGTGTAATTTGAACGTCTTAATTATGCTTTACTGCCAAAATGTGGTCACCCAACCCGTACAATATACGATGAATTAATACAATTCAGAAATCATCATAATTCTCACAAAGAAGATCTGGCGAGGATTCGGACTCACCAAACACCATACTTCTTTGGACACCTCCTCATCACAAGGTCACACTAACATTCCTTGAAATTTGTCTAGTTTTCACAAAACCTCTTTAGGTTTAAAAAATTGCGCTAACCCCAAGATTTTATTTCACTTACACATCATTCTTAAAAAGACAAAACTACCCTTATAATCATTACTTTTTTTTTTTCAACACATGATATTAACTACACTAAGAGAATGGGTGGGCTTAGATTTACAATGGGCTAGCAATAATGTGGTTCAAATTTGCATTTAAACAACATCGAACCTAAGACCTCTCACTTACAAGTGAAGGGGAATACCACTAAATTATAGTACTAAATGGCTAACACATCATTTAATCATTACTTAAACATTAAAAACCTATATAATTATTCATTATCACGAGTTTTTTAATGCTAACACATCATGACTCGTCTTTCTATACACATATGACCTAGGGTGGTTTAGTTAAGCTCAAGTCTACATTTTATAGGTTCCAGAATCTTTCATGGAACCATCTGGGAGGAAAACATAAAGTCCTAAAACAACTCAATTCCAGAACCACCAAACTGATTAGAAGGTTCTAAAACCACTCAATGGAACTAGGTCGGAAGTGAGATTCCAAAACCACTTAATGGAATCCAAACGATGGAGTTACAGACCAACTCAAAGTTATAAGAAGTAGGATTCCATACCAACTCAATAGAATCTATATGATGCATGGTTTTGGACCAATTCAACAGAACCATATAAAAAGTATGATTCTCGACCGACTCAATGGAATCCGTAAAAAATAAGGTTCCTGACCAACTCAAAGGGACAATGTAAAAGTAGAATTCTATACCAATTCAATGGAATCCTATTTAGGAGGTTGTTGCTCATCGCGGATTTATCAACCACAAGGTCCACAACCACTCATTGTAACATTAAGTTGGCAGTGATCCTCGTCACATATTTACCAAGCATGATACCCCTAAAATGCTTATAGTCCTCCATCGCTGATTTACTAAGCAGGACCTTCATGTATCACATTGCTACATGATGCAGTCTCATCAATGCACATCATACATCAATCAAGCTTAATCTACATATTCGTCACACACATTATCAATTACAAATAGAAAGCAAGTATCTAATCACACATAAGCACATCACAAGGAATTTTGTTATCTACTAGTTCTAAGAAATAATTCTAATAAAGTTCCAAAACAATTGCAATCTCGAAAGCACGCTAATAGAAAAAAAATTATATCTCCTCCAACACCTATCAAAGTGTACAAATATTACTTAGCTTACTATTGATACAACACGTTCACCGATTCGAATCTCGACAAACATATATTGAAATTGAATTTAGAGCATCGAAATTAGCTTTGAGACGCTGCACTAGGTCACTGCCCAACGCCGCCCTCACGTGCTGTTGTACATGGTGATCAACGGCAAAAGCCTTTGTCGGATTTCTGCGAATTCCAAAACAAAGTCAAATTATACCAAAATGTAAATCTCATCATAAGGACGAGATGTTATACCTTTGTCGGAGTCTAGAATATGTAGAAAATCGGGTCTCATCGCCAATTAAAGTCAGCGTATACGGGTTCAGTTTTCCAAGAAATGAGAGTTGGGTCCAACATCTATGAGCCTGATATATATAGAGATAAGTGAAGATTACTATTTTGCCCTTACCCTTGCTTGTTAATAACTCATTCGTTATAACTTTATCTTACGAGCGGTTTTCACCTACGTACTTGTAGAATCGAGCTCTATAAAAAATTTATAATTGTGGCCCATTAGGTCTACAAATTATTATTTTTAACTACGAAAATCAAACTTTAACTAGCTAACCAAAAATACAAATTTTAACGAAAATAACAATAAATTATTGAAAATATGAGAGTGAAATGTGGGGACAAGATTTCACAATTTTAATGTAATAAGAAAATGCTTCTCTTTCGTATAGAACGGTAGAGAGAGGCTAGTCGTGGAAAGCCAGGTTTACCAACTTTTTTATGTTTTATCCAATCCATGTTTGTCTTTTTTTGTTAATAGTTAGGTGGAATTGTATACAAAAATGGGAAAGAAAGTGAGAAAGCATCCATATAAATTTGTTAAAAAGTAAAAATAGTTATAAAAAATAGTTTTACAGCCATAAAAATCGAAATAAATACGAAAAGCCCAACCCAATGGATCGCCAAGTTGTTAAGCCAAGTTATTAAGAATCATCTCCATACTCTCTCACATAAAGAGAGACTTCGCCGCCTCTCACTCCCCAGCCTCGCTCTAGCCCTCCTAAAACCCTGCTGCCGACGTCTACCATCTCTCCGCACAGAGATATATATTTATATAATCGTTACACAGTTGCAGGTAATATATTTGTACTCACTCTTATTCTATCCGTTTGCTTTCTCTTAATCTTCCGTTTGATTCCCGAGAAAATAGACGCATGGGAATGAAAGCTTGATTCATAGGGAATGAATGAACAGTTGTTGTTGGTTCATTTGATTGAAAGTTATATGTTACCTTTCTTTAAATTGTTTGCAAAATGAAGAAACTGGAAGGTTGAATTTTTGATTGTTTTCATTTTCTATCAATTTCTTGGCAGCCAAAAGGATCAATTGTTTATGCACATTAATTATTTATTCCCCTTTATCTTTGTTCGAGTCCGTATGCATTTTTTTAATTAGTAGGAAAGATGGAGGCTTTCCATGTTTTCGAATTGGGTATTTATATGAGAAATGTATAAAAGCAATATAAAGGCAAAACAGTAGGAGTACTTTCTCGCTATTGCTTATGAAAATAGGGTGCTTATGACTTGGGCGTTTTGACAATATCTGCAGAATAGGGGGTGACAATGGCTGGAAAGTCGAATAAAGGGAAGAACCGTAGAGGGGCGATCAATCCTGTGGTCCCATCTGATGCTCCTGTGAAAGATAACTCAAGCGCTTCAGAGCCCGTTAAAGCTGAAGACAATGGTGTTCCAGCTGTGGAGGAATTAACTGATGCCAGTCTGGTGGTAAAGGAGTCTGAAACCGAAAGTTCAACCAGCCAACCTAAGCAAGGTGAATTTTTAGTATTATGGGCTTTCAAATATTTATTTCTGGGGAAAACTTCTAGTTGATATGCCATTCCCATATTCAACATTTTCTCAAATCTTTAAAATGTCCTATTTCCTTTTCAATGGAACAAAAATTTTACCACATGAAGGCAATGAGAAGCAATGTAGATGCCAACATACATAAACTCACATGTGTGCAGGTACTTGTATACTCTAATCATGGTTGCCTAGATAATTTAGATAAGGTAGAAAAATAGTTACATTTCTAGGTAAATGACAAGTGTCTCATTTTGTTGTTGCATTGGTGTCATAGAAAAGAACTTTTCTCTGACACAGGATTTTAGCGATGCCCTGAAATTTTTGATGATAAACCTTATATGTGTTGAGCCTTTTTTTTGTTCAACAAAGGATATCTGGATGTATGTTCATGTTTGACACTTCTTTAGAGGCAATTCCAATGCATCACTTTTGCTGGATTCCCTTAGTTTTGTGCAAATAATGGCTGTATTTCTTCACAGTAGTAGGTCATGATTGAATGCTCATAAAGCTTGTCTGTCCAGCTTATTTTCCTTCAACAGCAGTTTGTATATATGTCTTTTATATTAGCAGCACCTTAGTTTTCTCATTTGGTTATAGAACAGCTGTCTATCTCATTTTGATAATCCTTGTCTGTGAGAGTGCAGGTGACCTTCATCTGTATCCAGTTTCTGTCAAGACACAAAGTGCTGAGAAGCTTGAGCTACAAGTGAGTTAGTTTTGATCATATATTGCTATTAGCCTATTAATATCACTAATTATTTAATTGGCTGCAAAATCAAAAGCTAATGCAATTTGAGCACCTGTTCTCATATGTTAGTTGACACATCTAATAGTTTAACTACAGAAATTGAGATGTCTATGTCTTCTAGTTAGATATTTGCGTCCTTCCACTGTCACATTTGTTTGACCATATCCATTATAATTTCCAGTTGAACCCAGGAGACTCTGTTATGGATATAAGACAATTTCTGCTTGATGCGCCAGAGACATGTTTCTTCACATGTTATGACTTATTGCTACACACAAAGGATGGCTCCACTCATCATTTGGAAGACTTTAATGAAATTTCCGAAGTTGCTGATATTACCGTTGGTGGTTGCTCCTTGGAGATGGTTCCTGGTATACTAAATCTCTGTTGCTTTGGGCTTATAAATTCTTAAAAAAGGTATCTAATTTAAATATCTTTTTGGCAGCTTTATACGATGATAGATCTATAAGGGCTCATGTTCATCGTACGAGAGAATTGCTTTCCCTTTCTACACTTCATGCATCACTATCAACGTCACTTGCATTACAGTATGAGACAGCACAAAACAAAGTGGCGAGCCCTGGAGGTTTGAGATATAGTTAATTTAACATGAATCCATAATCTTCTCATTTATCTTACCTTTTATCGACATTTTGAAGTGCTTTAACTAGGCACTCCTTTAATTTTCTGTGATCTAGATACTGTGAAAACTGAGGTCCCAGGGCTTGATGGTTTGGGTTTTATGGAGGATGTTGCTGGTTCATTGAGCAATTTGCTATCTTCACCCTCAAAAGAGATAAAATGTGTGGAGAGTATTGTGTTTTCATCCTTCAATCCTCCGCCAAGCTATAGAAGGTGAACCATGACATCTCTAATCTCTTACTTGCATCTGAAAACATAAAAATAATGTATTTTCCCCCTGTAAAATGTCTTAACTATGTACTGTTTGGCCTTTTTGTTGCCAGGCTTGTTGGGGATTTGATTTATTTGGATATAGTAACATTGGAGGGCAATAAACACTGTATTACTGGGACTACAAAAATGTTCTATGTCAATTCGAGCATGGGGAACACTCTTGACCCTAAGCCAAGTAAAAGTAATTGGGAAGCAACCACACTTGTTGGACTTTTGCAAAATGTTAGCTCTAAGTTCAAAAAAGGTACTATAAATGGTTTATACCTTATTTACCTGTATTAGTTTATTGTTTCCTTTAAAATTTTGAAGCATACAGAGGTTTGTTAATTATCTTCTATTGTTTCCTATTTGAAGCTTTTTCATGAAATTGTTTATTGTTTCTTCTAAAATTTTGAACCGTACAGAGGTTTTATTAATTATCTTCTATTGTTTCCCATTTGAAGCTTTTCGTGAAATTTTGGAGCGGAGGGCATCTGCACATCCTTTTGAAAATGTTCAGTCTTTGTTGCCACCAAATTCATGGCTAGGGTTATATCCAGTTCCAGGTTAGTTGAACTTAATTGCACTCGAATTTTATTTCAAAGGGAGGATCTTCTGGTTGTAGAAAGTTTTGCTTTGCTTGGGCAAACTCTTATCTCATATTTAGCATGTTTGGTAGTCTGGCCAATTGGCTGGTTGCCTCTTCAGGCATTTCTGCTACTGATAAAGATTACTTTGATGCAAATTTCATGTTCAATCTGATTACTGAATATTATTTCTTCCCTTAAATATAAAGGGAATAAATTATAACAACTTTAAGTTTAACTCTTAGTGTTGGTTTAGTGTATAATGGATGTGAAGCCTGCCTTGTTATGATACTTGAGCATGATAATTGTTTCTTGTTGTTTTTAAGCTGGCAGTATATCTGACTTTGCCTTGAGTTTAGAGTTTAACAAATTCTCAGTCATAATCTTGTTTGTTCAATTTGTGGATTTTGAAGGAATCAATCTCATCCATTCAATGATACCTTGTTATGATGTTACAACTGTTTATTGTTTAGTCTTAAATGCTTGTAAAGTTTAGCTTAACCTGTATGTTTTCTTTGACTGGATCCTTTAGCTTGACCTGTATTTTTCTTTCTTTTTTTTCCATGTCTTTTGTGGCTACGAATAATCCACAAATGACAAGGAATTTCATAATAATCATTAAGTAGGAATGTTTAACCGTAATACATGTAAATCATTCAGTTTTTGTGTTTAATGTTCTTGTTTCAATATTTGGACTATTGAAACTTATAATTTTAGGGAGTTGTTGTTTTCTAAGAGTTGTCGTGTTTTTGTATTTGTTACTTATAACACCATTACAGACAGAAAGAAGTTGGTTTTCTGAGTTTCCTTGATGGTGTGTTTTATCTTTACATATAAATTCATTTTAAGGGATCTTCTATTGTCAGATCACAAGCGTGATGCAGCTAGAGCAGAGGATGCCCTTACTCTTTCGTACGGCAGTGAGCTAATTGGCATGCAAAGGGATTGGAATGAGGAGTTGCAATCTTGTAGGGAATTTCCACATACAACTCCTCAGGAAAGGTAATGATTTCCATTGATGAAAGGGGCTTCTAATTTAGTTATGTATGACCTTCATAATTTTCTGATAATTATTTGTCACTCAAAGTTTTGTGTTTTGTATTGTGTCTTTATCTCTCATAAAGTCCATATTTTGCAGAATTTTGCGGGATAGGGCTCTATACAAAGTGACTTCAGACTTTGTTGATGCAGCTATTAGTGGTGCTATTGGAGTTATTAGTAGATGCATACCTCCTATAAACCCAACTGATCCAGAGTGCTTCCACATGTTAGTCTGACCTGAAATGGATTACCTTTGTTTTTTTTAATACATGTTATCCCTGAAGACTTTCAGTTAGGATGTTATGTCTACGGAGTATATGACACAAAACCGAGCGCAGTGGCGTTCTAAGATTCATATAGCCGACCCCACATAGTGGGATAAGGCTTTGTTGTTGTTGTTATAACTCTGTAAAAACAATGTCACAGCTCCTCAGTATGCTAGCTACCTAAATTGCCTTCTATTGAAATAATTTTTTTTAGCTGCATAGGTTAATTAGATCCCACTGTACCGTAATTCTGCTGCTATTGTCAATATGTTATACTTATTTGGTTTGTGCATATGCATACATGTAACATTATTCACTTTTACTATAACTCTAATTAGCAAATATGATGTATCAGCACATCATTTCCATTTGAGGGATTCTGCGTTGAATTTGAACTTTGGGGCTCTGCTTTAAGTAATCTTTATATATTAGACATGCTTGTTTTGATAAATTTTGGTACTCATGTACTTTCCAGGAAATATATTTCTTAAGCATATGGTTGTAACTTCGATTTTCATGACGAGTGCATGTGTATTTTGATAATAGATTCATTGAATTGATATAAGATTTTGGTCTCTTTGGCTCTAGGTATGTTCACAATAATATATTCTTCAGTTTTGCGGTTGATGCGGACCTTGAGCAGCTGTCTAAGAAACGTGCGTCAGATTCAAGTCCAAAGATAGGGGGCACTGCTTCTGTACACAGTTCTTCTGAGAAGGCTACTGACAATTTGTTGCATGGAGAGAGTGCAATTCCCAATAGAGAAAAATGCAAAGGATCAAGTACAATCGATGATGCCACAGAATCCTCCCCTGATGTTTCTGCCGAGACGCAATTGGGTGAAACCGAGCAGGCTACTTATGCTTCTGCAAATAATGATTTGAAAGGCACCAAGGCGTACCAGGAAGCTGATGTCTCTGGACTTTATAATCTTGCTATGGCCATAATCGATTACAGGGGGCATAGAGTAGTAGCTCAGGTGTGCTTGAATCTGATGTTCCTTCTATGCATAGTAACTTTTTTACTCCTACAGAAATTGGTTTTCTTAAGGCTATAGGTTTTCTTGTGCTATAATGACAAAGTTACAACGGTCTTGTTTTTTGGAAGAAAATTTTCTATTAGAGCCTGAACTTCTCTCTCGTACTCTGGCTACAAAACCCTCCCCCCCCTCTCCTCCCCCTCCCCCTCCCCCTCCCCCTCCGCCCCCCCCCCCCCCCCCCCAACAACAAAAACATGTGCATATGAATGTGTCTGTTCCATTTCTTATTAATTTTAATTGTATTATATATCATGAGATTGCTATTGCTACTAAAATCCATCTTTAGGCTTTTTGAAAGCCACAACCATTGAAAAAGTAGTTATAGTTGAAGTTGCCCTTCTAATACTGAACTTGATTGATGCTTTCATTCACAACAAAAATCATCAATTGTTTTTTTGTTCATTTTCTAATAAGTTGGCATGCTTGCTTTAGATATTATTGTACTTTTTGTTTTTGTTTTTTAATAAGGAACATTATTTTTGCTATCTGATTGCTCTCTCCTTGTTCTATCTCTAACTCATTGGCACCAGAGTGTTTTACCGGGCATTCTTCAAGGGGATAAATCAGACTCTCTTCTATATGGTTCTGTTGATAATGGCAAGAAAATATGCTGGAATGAAGAGTTCCATTCCAAGGTGAGGATTTGAAGCTTCGCATATTATATTCTGCTGCCAAATGTTAAAACTTCTTTCTTTCTTTTTAAAACAAGACTTTATTGTGCAATTTCTAAGATTTTCTTATGTTTAGGTGCTGGAAGCTGCTAAGCGCCTTCATCTTAAAGAGCACACAGTCCTTGATGGATCTGGAAATGATTTCAGATTGGCTGCACCGGTGGAATGCAAGGGTATTGTTGGTAGTGATGACAGGTAAATTTCTTTTTCCCTCATAAGCTTGGATTCTTATATGTGATAGTTGACTTCTCATAGCCCTGTGTTGATAGTTTCCTCCAAAAAATCTCTTTCTATAAGTTGAATATTTAATTATTTAATCAAGGATTTACATTCGTATATATCTAACTCAGTATTCAGTACACACGTTTTAACTGTGTTACCTACTTCAGGCATTATCTCCTCGACTTGATGAGAGTGACTCCTCGTGATTCAAACTGCACTGGACCTGGGTCCAGATTTTGTATCTTGAGGCTGGAATTAATTACTGCCTATTGCCAGGTAAGATATAATACCTTATATTAGTACTATATTTGAATTTGTTTCATAAATTTCTAATATGAGCCTTTTGTGTATTGGGAGAAGGCCCAAGCTGCAGAGAAATCAAAATCTAAGTCTAAAGATGGAGAAGGTCCTGTCACCACTGATTCTTCAGTCATCACTGATGCTAAGCAGGTAAAATTTAGCTACTTCAACTGCGGTTTATAGAGTTTATGAACATTGCAATTTTTGTTACTTGTTTCTGCATTTTCAGTATGTTACTAATGTTGACTTTTTATGTCTAATTGGTTTCTATTTGATGGGAAAGGTGGTTTTTAATTTTTTGTTTTGGAGCTGGTAATAATTCCTATAGTATGTTAAATTGTTAATAGTGTTAAAGGTACACTTTTCATCTGTTAGGCACAGACAGTATACAATTTTTTTTTTTATCCATTTTCCCAATGAGCTTCAAGTAATTTTGGTGATGTGGCTCTTTGGCTTGCTCTTCACAGGCCATAACGGAAGAAGGGAATGCCACAGACGCACAAGAAATTGCATCTCCACCTCCATCCACTGAAAGCTCTGATCCATGTGAAGAAATTCTTTTCAACCCTAATGTCTTCACCGAGTTTAAGTTGGCTGGAAATGAGGAGGTATTTTTTTGATTTTGTAATTTTTTTCAGGGAGTTTGAACATGTATCCATTTATTTGTTTTCCTTTTTCCAGGAGATAGCAGAAGATGAAGGAAATGTGAGGAAAGCCAGTTTGTATCTTACAGATGTTGTGCTTCCAAAATTTATACAAGACCTCTGCACGCTTGAAGTATCACCCATGGACGGGCAGACGCTAACTGAAGCACTCCATGCTCATGGAATTAATGTTCGCTATATTGGAAAAGTAAGCATTATTGTTTTAATTAATACTTCTAACTATTGTAAGTATTGGTGGATAGAAACTGTGGAAATCATACTTTTTCTTTTCCTTTGAAGGTTTTGCATAAAATGTAATGTGCAAGGATGACTGAATCTATCGTTATGTGATTGGGATAGTGTGTTTGACGCCTTTTGGCTTATTTGAACAGGTGGCTGAGGGGACCAGACATTTACCTCATCTTTGGGATCTTTGCTCCAATGAGATAGTGGTTAGATCTGCTAAGCACATTCTCAAGGTGAGAGGCATTTCCTTGTCTGCTTGATCTCATATTATCTCATTCTTTTTATTTTATAAAAACTGAGATGTTGTCCTATTGGTACTGGGAAATGTGGCACATTACAGTGTGTTATTGCCGTAAAATCTAGTCATAAACTAACTTATTTGATTCCGTTCCCTAGGAGGGACACAACTCCTATGATGTCAGATTTTAATTTCGAGTGCAGACCAATGATGCCTACGTGACTTAGATACTATAGGAGTGGGGAACTTGACCTCTCGGGTACTCCCGTAATGTGATATATTTTTTTTGGGACCAATGCTTAAGCTGTAAATGTCTGCTCGTTTTCATGTTATGATATTCCTTACTATTTTGTAAGTGAAAATTATCCTGTTGAGGACCTGGAAATGTGGCATCTTACAGCATGTTACTGCCATAAAACCTTTGTTGTAGTTATACACTAAGCAATTTGATTCGGGTTGCAGTTGAGAATGCAAATCATAATGCATGTGACTTAGATACTTTAATGGCGGAGACCTTGTCCCATAAGGAACTTCAGTAGTGTGATATATTTTATTTGGACTTATGCTGAGTTATAAACGGATAGTTTGTGCATTTTGATTTGTTGCTTAATACATACATAGACAGATTTGGCAAAGAAATATCCTTGCAAGTTTCCTGTCTGATGATTAAAACAGCATCCATTTAGCTGTTACAGTTTTGGAATTTTTATGCGTCAGATATGCTTTCCTGCAAAGCAGTTTGTACATTTATTTTACTTCAATTTGAACTGTAGCTTTTCATGATTGAATTGAGCTCCTATATTCAGGGACATCCACTGAAAAATATCAATTTGTGCGAGACCTTGTTGCTTGTTATGTAATGTGCCAATTTGTACTTTGACGCTATTATTTTGGTCCAAGGACTTGATTGGGAAACAGTTGACTTGGATGGGTTATATATATCATAGGTGTTAAATATCATTTTAGTTCCATCCTTTTGACTTTCATAATTATTGTCCAGTAATTGTAAAAAGTAAAAACAATGAGGTCATCGATGTTTGGTTGAAAGTGGTTCATAGTTTTCATTTCCTGTTCTGCAGGATGCCTTGAGAGAAACAAATGATCATGATATTGGGCCCGCAATCACCCATTTCTTCAACTGTTTCTTTGGAAGCTGTCAAGCCGTTGGCTCAAAAGTTGCTGCTAATAATATGCAGTCTAGAACGCCCAAAAAGGTAAGTCTTGTAGAATTAACAGTACCAACTTATTGAAAAAAATTTGTGTCAAAATTTTTTCTTAGTTACAAGTTATAGCTTCTTTGTACAACTTCATGGCTGTTCTCAGCTAAATTTTTATCTCTGTCATCACTTAATGCTCATCTGAGAACCTGCAATCGGAAATTGAAACTATATGCATTTTGAATATTAATATGTACTTTTGGAGAATCACAAAGTTGTACCAAGTAAACCAGAGAAAATTTCATCTACTAATTGACAAATGTTGAGCAGGATTTGTGACTTCAAGTTCCTTTTTATCTTCAGGAACAAACAGGACAGCAATCTCCAAGAAAATCGTCTAAGGGACAAGGAAAATTGAAGGATGGAGTATCTGCTAGAAAGAGTCGATCCTCATTTATGCTTGCTAGCTCAGAAACTCTATGGTCCGACATTCAAGAATTTGCAAAACTCAAATATCAGGTATTAATTATCAATAATATTGGTTTCTTCTGGAGAAATTAGATTTTCTTTAATAACCTTTTGGTGGATGTTCCAAAAAATGAAAATTTTGGCATAAGGAATTTGCATTTTCTTGAATTTTCTTTTGGTTGCCCAGTTGCTCGAGTTTATCTGCTTCTGCACCCTCCTCTTCGACAGTTTACATTTTTTTGAAAAATATGTACACTTCATGGGGATCTTGCTGGTGATTTTATTTCCAGTAACATATCATTTGTGGCATGGAACATTTTTCCCTGTTGTTTCATGGCGTTTTGCCATTTCCTGAGCTGTAGAAGTTAATGGACTTATGGATGGTGGATCTTCATGTTTATTATTTGATCCTCATATGATACCTTTGAGTGGTGTGTATCATTATATTTTTTTTTTACCTAGTTTCCCATTGTTGATAGTTTGAGCTGCCGGAGGATGCTAGGATGCGTGTAAAGAAAGATTCTGTTATACGTAATCTTTGCCAAAAGGTAACTCTAGATTCCGTTATACGTTATCTTTGTTCCAATTCCAATATCAATTGAACTTCTAAATGGCCAACAACTCGACTTTGATTTCATTTTGCAGGTGGGCATTACAATAGCAGCTCGCAGATATGATCTTAATTCTGCAGCACCTTTCCAAATGTCAGATATCTTAAATCTTCAACCTGTAGTGAAACATTCAGTTCCTGTCTGTTCAGAAGCTAAGGATCTTGTGGAAACAGGAAAGATCCAACTGGCCGAGGTATGCACTTTATTGCGGTGTCACTATAGCATCAGATTCCAGATGTGAAGGAAACGTATCGACCAGAATATAATTTTCTGTGGGAACCTTGAAGTTAGAGCTAATTCTCAAAGATGAACACGACTGACTTAAAAACTTATATTAGAATATAATGAAGAATTTCAGGGCTTATATTTGTGCATGTTCTAGTTCTGGGATATCTACCATGAATCTAAAATGGCATATGGTCCTTATATTAAAATATAAAGATGCTGCATTTACCATGAAAAGAAATATCTTTCCTGCAATTTTCTGAAATATATGCTTTTCAACTTTATGTTGGTAGGATTTTTATTAATTTGGAATTGTTCACCAGAAGAATCTATAAAGATCTACTATCAGTTAATTGTTGTCAACATCATGTTCCAATGCTAATGTGGTTTAATTATTTACCGTGCATTTTTGTTTTCCTTCTAGGGAATGTTAAGTGAAGCGTACACATTATTTACCGAGGCATTTTCAATACTTCAGCAGGTAAGTAATATTATTTGGGTTGTTTTCTCAAACTTTCCTCGGTGCGTCAATGTCTAGCACTATTATATCCTTTTGCGATTTCAGGTTACTGGTCCAATGCATAGGGAGGTTGCTAACTGCTGTCGGTATGCATAACCTCTTTATACTGTTCAGCAGATTTTTTATATTTCTAATTGGATATTCATGATGCTGATAACATCTGAGCTAAGCGTTTGCTGCGCTGAGTTTCAGGTATCTTGCCATGGTTCTGTATCATGCGGGAGACATGGCTGGAGCCATAATGCAACAGCATAAGGAACTAATTATAAATGAACGCTGCCTTGGCCTAGACCACCCTGACACTGCTCACAGGTATTGCATTTGGTGTTTATACTTGTTTCTGTTGCTAAGATGGTGGTTGCATAGATATTTTCAATATAATTTTCCTTATTACTTTTTATTTTCTGACAGTATATAAACTCAAGCTGTTAATTATTGAAATTCGTAATCGGTTGCTATTTTGAGGATTACTATAAAGATTGTCGCTCTACATTTTTCTTAAGATGTGTTAATATTGGAACTTGATGAGATTGGTTGTGTTTTGATATCTTGATTTACAGTGAGGTATGAAAGTACCCATCCTATATGTTTATAGTGGATGTAGTGTCATAATCAATTTAAAAATTCTTTTATCTTGCATGAGAAGTTTGTTTTCTCCTCAAATATGAATTTGTTTATTTGTGTTTTTATGTTTTCTTAACCTGTATAGTAGTATCAGTGTTCAGACAAGCATATCGTGGATGACATTATTCTCTCTATTTCTCACTCCTCTTTTCCTGAATCTGATGCTCTCCTTGTGTTTGCAACTTTGCTACTGCAGCTATGGAAATATGGCTCTTTTCTACCATGGACTTAACCAGACAGAACTTGCACTACGGCACATGTCAAGGGCATTGCTTCTGCTAAGTTTGTCATCGGGCCCAGATCACCCTGATGTTGCTGCAACTTTCATTAATGTCGCTATGATGTACCAGGATCTTGGGAAGATGGACACTGCTCTTCGATATTTGCAAGAGGCTCTGAAAAAAAATGAAAGGCTTCTAGGGGAGGAGCACATCCAGACTGCTGTATGCTATCACGCGCTTGCTATTGCATTTAATTGTATGGGTGCCTTCAAGCTCTCTCACCAGGTATGTTGTGGAAGAATATAGTGACTTTTGTGGTTTTCCTTCTAATGTAATATTCACTTGATAAAGAACAATTTCATTCCATACATTGGGCAACTTTAGAGTACAATTAACATACTATATAACATTTGGTGTGGCAGCATGAGAAGAAAACTTATGACATACTAGTCAAACAATTGGGCGAGGAGGATTCTAGAACACGTGACTCTCAAAACTGGATGAAGACATTTAAGATGCGCGAGCTACAGGTAAATGGATGGCATCCTTTAGCAACTCACAACAGTGAATAGATATTGATGGGTGATTGCATAATGTATATACTAGAAGTATTTGTTTCTGATTTCTATATTTGGTATTTTTTTTCTTTCCAATAGATGAATGCACAAAAGCAAAAAGGTCAAGCTTTGAATGCTGCTTCGGCTCAAAAGGCAATTGACATCTTGAAGGTAGTTTGGATGCTTCTTTTTGCTTAAAAATTTGGAATTTTGTTCAATTGAAGGATAATTCGCGGTTTGTTTTTTAGGTATGCTTCCTAAGTCATGGCCTCATCGTTTCATTTCTCCTATTTCTGCTCTACATATTTTCATTTTTTTAATTTCCCGTGAAAGATGGCCCAAAAAACTAGTTTGTCTCCTAATGCTTCTGCACATAAAATATTTCGAATGTGTTGTCAGAATCTTTTGTCAGAAAAGAATAAGAGAAAACTGTGAGATGGAGGGAATTGTGTAATGTTTCCATGACAGTGATCTTAAACTGTCAAACCACGCTGATTTGTGTTTGGGGTATAGTTTACACCGAGAATCTCGATTTCCAATTAATAATCGACTTTGCATGTCTGGCCCATCCTGACTTGATGCAGGCATTCCAATCTGCTGCCGTAGCCGGTGGGTCTGGGAGCTCTAACCCTTCCGCCAACAAATCTCTTAATGCTGCAATAATTGGTGAAACCCTTCCACGAGGTCGGGGAGTTGATGAGAGGGCTGCTCGTGCAGCAGCTGAAGTCAGGAAGAAGGCAGCAGCAAAGGGCCTCTTGATACGCCCGCACGGTGTTCCCATCCAAGCTGTGCCTCCACTTCCTCAGTTACTCGATATCATCAATTCAGGTGCAATCCCACCGGTTGCAGTGGAAAATGGAGAAACTGATGGAGTGAAGGAAGCCAATGGTCATCCTGCAAATGGCTCAACTGATGTGAAACAGAGCAATCAACAACGGAGCAGGAAGGTCAGCCTCCAGTTGGACTAGGGCAAAGGTTTAGCAACACTGGACGGCAAGAAACAGAAATCGAAAACCAAAGCCGCATCTTGAAATATTGTGCATCAGAGTTTTGTTGATCGACACCAAGGTCGGTTTTCTTTGTGAGGTTTTGGTCTTTTGAGGTAACAATATTTTCCATCGGTTTTGAGGATTAGAAACTAGTGCATGGAAGTTGTGGATTTTCCCTGTAATTTTTTGGAATAATAACCGCGGGCTTGCAGATTTATTCAGGCAAAAAAAAAGAGCAACTACTGGAGCGAGTAGGTTCACTGTAATTTGCCCTAACACTGACGGATGGAAAATTTCAGTTTGACATTTTTTTACTTTCCGTTATTTTATATTTAGTCAAGTTTAAAGTATTATTTGAACGGAGTTGCGACATAAATGTATCATTTCAAGGTATTATATGTAAAACTGCCATGATTATTTTCCTAATTGAAGAATTAATCAGCCTTCCCTCGGTTATTTCTGTGCTTTGAAAATGGAATAAATTGAATTTGACAAAGGTCGACTGCAAATTGTTTGTTCGTCATATGCTTGTTAAAATTGCTTTCGGACTCTGAGGCTTACGAATGTTTAAAATGTTTAATTTGACGTGTACCATCTTGTTTGGATTTATAAACTGAAAAATTTAGATTCGTTTAAGAAAAAGAACATGAAAATTGGAGTTCATAAGTTCGTCTAAAGTCTATCATTAAGTGTAATGTTCGATCCCAAGGGAGCTCAAATTTGGTGAAGAAGCTAACATGGCCGCACTTGTGCCGTGGCCACATGCCCATTGTTGCCACCGCACTTACTACCACATTCGGCCTCCACCGCACCACCTTACCACGAGCAACAGCCATAACCGTTGCCACTGTTAAACGTCACTACAACCACCACCATCAACACCGATCATATATACGACTTGTGTCAACTACACAACTAACTTGATAGGTAGTATCGATAACCATTTACACTCGATGAGCAAAAAAATTGAGGAAACAAGAAGAATATTTGTCTAACGAAAAAAAATTCTAAACTATTTACTAGGCTTGTCGCCGCGCTTATAAAGCACTAAATTTGTCTTTAAAAGTGGATCATTCGTAGGACATGTCACGGGAATGATGACCTTGTTTTCACTCCATTTTGGCTGATTGGAGTTGGAGTCTTCTAACACCAACAGGTTAAGGAAGGCGTCTGTTATCTCTGCAACTGCCATATGACTATCCCAAATGAAATACTCAACACGTGTCGAAATCTGAGAAAACTTGCTGGTTTAGATTAGTAATTTAGTGGTGGTGAAAGATTCACTCAACAGATCAACATGACCAATTTCTGCATATAGGCCTCACCAACTTCATCTTTTACAATTTCGGATACATGAACAACACTTTATGGCTGACCCACCAAACAACAACTTGGTGTCACCTACTCCAAAATAATTTTGATTAGGGTGTTTTAGATGTCTCCATTGTTGATCCTTCCCAACAGTAAGAATTCAAAACCCACTCCACAATAATTTTGGCCCTAATGATGGATGGGATTGAAGCATGCGGAAGCGTGGTGGAATGTGATAAGACAAGATGTGACAAGCAGACATGAGGAATCGTATAATAGTATTTGACGTATTGGAAAGTAAGGAATCTTATCTAGAATAATTTGATTGTCAAGTAAGGGCTGATTGTCAAGTAAGAGCTGATTGTGATGTAAAGAAGATTCCTCTTTATCTTGTGTAAGTAATAGACAAAAAAAAAGATTCCTCCTGTCCCCATATAATTTAATGTGAGGTTCGGAAAAGTTCCTCCTAAGCCTATAGGCAAGTAATTTGTTATCCGTTGATCGGCTCAAAGTTACTATTTGAAATTTCTCTAGGTCGGAAATAATTTTTTTGAAAGTTCCTTGTCCTTACAGCTATATCTAAACAACGAAACCCTCTCCATGCCGATCTCGTCAAGATGCCCCCGCAGCTGCACATTTACCGTATTCCCCCTCTTCTTCTTTGCCAAACTCTTCAATTAATTTGCGTTGCCTTTGAGTCAGATTCCTGCACAGTTACAAGTCTCAAGTTCCGAGTTATATATACAAAACAGTGTTTCGATAGCTCATTATGGTCAAACAGAGGTTAACATTAGAACGTCATATAAAACGGACTACTAACAAAAGTTGTTTGGAACCAGGATAACTTACGTTGGAATGCTGACATTGAAATGCACATATTGATCACCCAACGAATAAGAGTTCCTCGTCTTGATCCCTGTTTTACATCACCAGTAAGTCAACTGAGAAATGAATTTGTTCTATCACATGGCGTGGAGATTATAAATTAAAGTTTCAATCGATATTACTAAATTGAAAAGCAAAACAAACATGGATTTACACAAGCCAAAATATCAAAAATGAAGGATAAAACTAGAACAAATATCCAGGAGATACAAAGAAAACTTTTGTAGTTAAATGTCGGTTATCATCAGATTCAGGAGAGGCTCAACATCAAAGGTATTGGAGATGCAGCTACGTAAAGATTTAAATTTTAACCCGAGTAACTAGTCCCCAACCCAGCTTGCTCACTGTTCATTCGAGTATAAGAAACACCAATCCTTGGAAAATCCCATTATTTCTACTTCACAAATGGAGCGTAACTACGGGAAAGAGATAATGAGTACGTAGCATCAAATTTCTCTTTCTGCTCATTTTCCTCTGCTTTTAGTAAAAGAAGAGGTTGACAAATCTTTGAAGCAGAAGCTTAACTTTTACAAACCAATTCCTAATCCAACTTGTTTCTTTATAAAGTTAACTGGGATTGTTGTTGTTGATAATTTGCAAGTGTACAATATTGTCCAAGTAATATAGTGATAAGTAGAGTGTCGTTCAAACAAGGATCGAATTAACCTAAATTTACTATTGAGATTGACTTCAAACTAAACTTAAATAAAAGAAGGATTACGATGACAACTTCAAATATGCGAAGAAACGAAACGAAAGTAAAAATAATAATTGATCGAACACGAAGTAAAAGTGAATGAATTATAAAAGATTAATATATAGAAGCACTAGGACATCAGGTTCCTCATTCTCAATCCCATCTAATCCCTTTATTCATATTAACATCATATTATTCCCATGTTGCTAGCAATTATCCCTTGATACGTCAATATTTCTTGTCAGAATATACTAACCGTGTTTCTAACTATCTACCCATTCTATGTCTAGCCGCAGATATAGATAACCGAAACCCTTTACGCTCAATGGATAATTTCAAAATACTACACAAATCATAACCAATATGTCTACTCAATTACGTAACTCATGGTAATTGTCATGGCACACCCCGATTGGGCTCTCAATTCTCCTTTTATATTTTCCACTGGTCTGCCTCCTAATAAGGAATTAGAATCCTTGTCCTTGTTGGAAAAGTCCAACCGCCACTTTTTATGAAGCCCAAATTGGACTTAATTTGATAAAACCCAAATTTCAGCAACACTTTCACATAACAGCAGTCCACTTCTTTATTCCTTCGTACTTTCCTTATAATTAAAAATTCACACTTATCTCCGACCATTATTTCTACAAAACTCACACAAAAGATATCAAACTCACCAATTTAATATAAAATCATGACCAAATAATAAGTAAAAGAGGTATAAAACATGCATATAATATGACCCTAACAATTGTTTAAAGAGGGGAACTCAAAATTCTTATCATCAGTGCAAGAAATTGAATTATAAAGATTTATGACTTCCTTACCTTTCTTCTTCAAGACTGCCTTCTGACCAGGTTGTTGTGCCTTGGCTGATTATCTCACCAACATACAAACCCACAGTTGAATAGTTTAAAATACAAGAAATAAAGACACCGAGAAATTTACGAGGTTCGGCAAAAACCTGCCTACGTCCTCGGAGAGATATTGCTCTTCACTATGAGAAAAACAGTACAAGTTACACATGAGTTAAATCGACATAACCCAATCCCATATCCCTTGTACACCCACTCACAGAATTTTCCCAAGAGCCTCACTCTACCCCTAAGAACTCTTTCACCAGAGATCTATCACCCTACCTCTCTTAATTTCTCTCAACCCATGTTCAACCTTTCCCATGGGAGAGCCGGATGCTCTCCCCCTTGGATGCTTCCATGATGCTTACTCTCTCACTTGGCAAGCATTTAAATAAAAATCAGCCCCTTTTCTTCTCCTCCTTTCTTCCACCCGAAAGCCAAATAATTATGGCTTTGAAAAAGCCACAAAACAAGGAACAAGAAAAGCCACAAAACAAGGAACAAAACAAGCCACAAAACAAGGAAACATAATCCTCATCATGATGTTCCCTCATCAATATTGTTTTGTTTCCTAGCCTAATTTGGCCACTATCCAACAATCTCCACCTTGGTCAAATTTCGAAAACATCACAGAGACTTGAACTGTACCAAAGTCCATTGGCCTTACGTACTAGCATGCACACTCTGAATCAACCTCGTTGGTCCTGTTCCGATTCAGTCACTGCCAATGCATGTGCAGCTGCTGCAAGCAAAAAAAACCATTTAGCTTCAGACAGGATCTCGACACATCCTTGTCTCCTCCAGCAGGTTTTCCTCCTCCTCATTGTCTGCAACTTGGAAACTTGTCAGTGCACCCATTTCCAGCAACACCCGTCGAGTCAGACAAACATTCCTCACACTTCTCATTCTTCAGGACCATTTCATCACCTGTGAATCCCATAGCTCCACCTGCTGCAAAACCCCCTGCAACACTTGAGACTATACATCACCAGGAGATGTGTTGCTTCGAGTACCTAGAGGGCATACTCGAAGTCTTCCGCCACAAAATTGCTGCTACCTGGACCAAGATCATCCTTTCTTTTTCTCAAAGGACAATTTATCTTTTTATGCCCGAATTCTTTGCAGTTATAGCATTGTGGTCCCTTGCCTTTGGAGCTTGATTTGAACCTGCTGTCTATCTCAAATCCTCCTCCCAATTTTCTTCCATGATTCCAACCTTGAACAGCTAAAGCAGTCTCGTGCCCACCATCAACAATGGTCTTCCTCTTTTGTGTATCATAAGACACCAATGAAGCCTGCACCTGCTCCAAACTTACTGTATCTTTTCCATGCAATAAGGTTGTCACAAGATTCTCATACGAATCTGGAAGTGAGGTAAGAAGTAAGAGGGCTTTATCTTCTTCCTCAACCTTAACATCAACTTTCCTCAATTGATCCAAGTATCCATTGAACACATTCATGTGGTCCATGAGATTCCCGCCTTCATCCATCTTCAGCTTGTACAGCTTCCTCTTCAGATGTAACTTGTTGGTCAAACTCTTAGCAATATAGAGTTTTTCCAACTTCTCCCACAGTGCAGGCGCAGAATCTTCATCCATAACATTGTTGATAATGTTATCAGCTATGCAGTGTCGAATCGTGCTAACACAACGCGACTCCAGCTCCTCCCACTGGTCATCTGTCATTTCTTTAGGCTTCCCATCTTTTCCCTTCAAAGCTCTAACCAAGCCTTGTTGAGTCAAGACATCCTTTACTCTCATCTGCCAGAGAGTAAAACTGCCCTTCCCATTAAACTTCTCAACTGAAAACGACATGTTTGTAGTCATCATGGTGAATAATAAATCTGAACCTTCAATGAACCAAAGCTTCCAACAAAGCTTTGATACCAATTGTTGTGCCTTGGCTGATTATCTCACCAACATACAAACCCACAGTTGAATAGTTTAAAATACAAGAAATAAAGACACCAAGAAATTTACGAGGTTCGGCAAAAACCTGCCTACGTCCTCGGAGAGATATTGCTCTTCACTATGAGAAAAACAGTACAAGTTACACATGAGTTAAATCGATATAACCCAATCCCATATCCCTTGTACACCCACTCACAGAATTTTCCCAAGAGCCTCACTCTACCCCTAAGAACTCTTTCACCAGAGATCTATCACCCTAGCTCTCTTAATTTCTCTCAACCCATGTTCAACCTTTCCCATGGGAGAGCCAGATGCTCTCCCCCTTGGATGCTTCCATGATGCTTACTCTCTCACTTGGCAAGCATTTAAATAAAAATCAGTCCCTTTTCTTCTCCTCCTTTCTTCCACCCGAAAGCCAAATAATTATGGCTTTGAAAAAGCCACAAAACAAGGAACAAGAAAATCCACAAAACAAGGAACAAAACAAGCCACAAAACAAGGAAACATAATCCTCATCATGATGTTCCCTCATCAATATTGTTTTGTTTCCTAGCCTAATTTGGTCACTATCCAACACAGGTTGGGTGCCAGCACGGACCTGCGGATGAGAAAGCAGTGTACACTGATGCCACCATTGAGACATATTTTAACTGACACATGATCTGTTAATATTTCAACCATATTTGAGACATATTTTAACTGACAAAATAGGTGCTTCATAAGAAATGGAGACAAAACAAGCGCGCACACACACCCCCAACACATTTACTTTCCCAAAGCGTTATAATCATCTCACCTTTTGTACTTTCAAATCTAAGCAATTCTCTCTTGAAAAAACAAAATATAAGCATATATCTAATAATAACCGGCCCCCAAAACCGACAAAACAATTATGAAGTAAAAAAGTTGGGACAGTAAGCAGCGAAAAATGAAGAGATGACACATCTGGAGAAAAATATATAAAATTAAATTATGCCGTACTAGATAAGTTTTACCAGCCTCTCACTGCAGGTTGAATGACACAGTTTTAGCACATCCCTGAACAGTTTCCATGAAGGATAGTTCTAGAGTAACCTGCGTATTTATAAGAACAGAAATCCATGTCATGAAGCATATTCTAAAGCACAAATATATATCAACAATAAATATGAAGCGGGATGAAACCTTGATATCTTGACCACCATTCTGACGGAAGATGTTGAAGATCTAATCTCCATTGGAAACAGTGCACCACCAATAACATACAATTTCAAACCCAAAGCATCCCCCCCGCCCCCCCCAAAAAAAAAAAAATGCAAAAGTCAGCAATTTGGAAATGTAGAGGAAGCATTGTAGAACATATAA
This sequence comes from Pyrus x bretschneideri, assembly GCF_019419815.1. NCBI lineage: Eukaryota > Viridiplantae > Streptophyta > Magnoliopsida > Rosales > Rosaceae > Pyrus > Pyrus x bretschneideri. The sequence goes on from NW_025999546.1 coordinate 5,833,733, forward strand.
TATGTCTTCTATCATCATAACATATTAAAGAGGTAAGAGTACATTTTTATCAAATATATCTTCGAGTGGATTTTTGGGAAAACCATTGTCTGCATTCTCATCGCCAGTCTGAAAGACGTACGAGTGCTTAATGACATAGTGATAAACAAAAGCTAGCAATATAAGGAACACATCCACATAATATAACTACGAAAGGGGCCACACAACAGAAGTACAGTACAACAAGATTCAATTAATTAAAATGGTCATGAAGTTGATAGGTTTCCTAGCAAAACATGGACTATTATAGTATGTAACTGCCTCTGACATTGGCAACAATAAAAGTCCACCAGTTCATCTTAGTTTCTTCCCAAAGGGGAACATCTGGAACTATAACCATTTTCGATTTCCTAACCTGTAATAGGTATTCTAGGTTTGTTAATAGTTGAAAAGAAGTCTTCTGTGCTTGTTGCATCTACAGGGGGTAGAGGAGAAAAAATTCTGGAATTTAAGTGTGATTACTATCGTTTGATAGTACCCAGGAATGAATTTTAAGGATTTTTTAAGAATGTAAACAAGTGTTACCCCTATCCAGTTCATTGTCAAGTAAAACTAACAAAGCATTAACTACTCAACCAGAAGCATTTCATAAGGGAATACTCAGACTCAGCAGGAATTTTTTTTTTTTCAAATATAGAGGGAGTAAACATAAGGAATAGAAGTAACACCTCGTCATATCTTCGATGCTTTTCCTCATCTTTCAAAACCTACAAAAATAATTAAAACATTATTTTTAGTCTATTCATAAATTAATAGTAATTAGTAAATAAATTCTGAAGATAAACTTAAACCTCATAGGCCCCTTGAACTTCCTGAAACTTCTTTTCTGTTTCAGGATCATCTTTATTTGTGTCTGGAGATGGAGCTTCTTTACTAGCTGAAAAATAAGTAAGGGAGATGAAGGATCGAAGAAAATTGCGATTCAGAACAGAAACAATTTGAAATCAAATATGCATTCAAACTTCACTACATAGTGAGAACAACTTGAAAAATGACTAAACTTCTAAATATGTAACTAAAAAACACATTAACATTATGCGTTATCATGAACATGTAAGCCTCTTATTCTTCCTACAGCAGTAGTATGATGATATAAGTTTTCTAAGATTTCTGGAAAACAACTATATTTTGTTAACAGTGTGTGCAGTAAAATATAAATTAATTATATTCCAACGTCTCAAATGTACGTCCGGTGTGTGTAGTAAAGTTGGCATTTATCCATTCTACAAGAATTGAGTGAATATATACGTATAGTAGGCCTGAAGTGAAGCAAAAACCTACCCCATAATAAGCTTTCTTTATTTCCGAGGTACTCGCATTCATGCTCACACCAAGTGTCTCATAGTAATCTACTGCGGAAATAGATGCTGATGCATAAAAGAGTACAAGCCCCCTTATACAAATTCAGCACACTCCCTTGTCTACGCAGTGTCAAAATGAACAAATAATGCCATATTGCAAGAAATTAACTAAGTAATGAAGTCTTTAAGCTCAAGTTTTTTTTTTTCCACATAACATTGGTACAAAAGTTTTCTCATACATTGTGGGTTTTCAACTAAAAAAGTACACAACACTGAGTTTTACGGCATATCAGAATCAGACAAGCTTTCAAAATGAGTAAATGATGCTGAACAATTGAAATGCGCAGAATCGCATAAGCAAGAACATATTTACAAACTCATGAACAAATTGATAAACCAGTATCCGTGTCCACCAAGGATCTTCGATCCACTTCCCACCAGGAATCTGACTTCACCAAGGACAAGGGAGCGGCAGCCTTATCTGCGAGGGTTTCCTAGTTCTTTAGGGTTAGGGTTTTCTAGTTATTGAATTTTGAATGTCTATATTTGTATAGGTGTGAAACCATGTACAAGGAAAGCTCATATAAATGAGCTGAAGAAAGGAAAAGAAACGGGAGGAGCCGAAAAACAAGGAAAAGCAAAACATAAAAAAAGAAAAAGCAAAGCATGAAACATGGAAGCATAAAACATGGAAGGAAACATGGAAAAGTAAAAGTATGGAAACATGGAAAAGTAAAAGTATGCTTTCTTCCAATACTCCCCCTCAAGCTGGATCAAAGGGATTAATTGATCCAAGCTTGAACAAAAGACGTTGAAAATCAGCAGAGGGTAATCCTTTTGTGAAAATATTCGCAAGTTGATCATGACTGCACGTGTAGTGAGTGTCGATCACCTTGGACTGAACTTGATTTCTGACGTAGTGACAATCAACTTCAATATGTTTAGTTCGCTCATGGAATACAGGATTCGATGCAATGTGCATCGCGGCCTGATTATCACAGTGTAGGGACATGGGTTGTTGATGAGGAAAACCTAAAGTCAACAGAAGGCTTTTGAGCCAAATAAGTTCACAAGCAGTGGACGCCATAGCACGATACTCTGCCTCTGCACTAGAGCGTGCAACAACACTTTGTTTCTTGCTTTTCCAGGTAACTAGGTTGCCTCCCACAAACGTACAAAACCCAGTGGTAGACTTGCGATCGAGAGAATTGCCTGCCCAGTCAGCATCGGTATAGCCTGAGATCTGAGTGTGACTATTGTTGCGCATAAGAATTCCTCTACCAATGGAACCCTTAAGATAACGTAGCACACGATGAACAATCTTCAAATGATCCATTCTTGGAGAGTGCATAAACTGGCTAACAATGCTGACAGCATATGATATATCAGGACGTGTGATAGTCAGATAAATGAGTTTGCCAACCATTCTTTGATAGTAACTTAAATTGAGAACTGGATCACCGTGAGTTTTTAGCTTCAAGTTGCTATCCAAGGGGGTACGAGCAGGCTTGCAATCTGTCATTTTTGCTTCGTGAAGAAGATCCATGACATACTTGCGTTGGTTGAGGAAGAAACCCTTGTGAGAGTGTGCCATCTCGATGCCCAGAAAGTATTTGAGAGTGCCAAGATCCTTGATAGCAAACTTGTTGTTGAGATACTGTTTAAGAGCATTAATCTCTGACATATTATCACCTGTCACAATTAGATCATCAACATAAATGAGCACAACTAGTTTACCCACTAGGCTGGAACGAACAAATAGGGAAGAATCCGCAATACTTTGACAAAAACCAACCCTTTCCAGAACATGACTGAGCTTGGCATACCATGCACGTGGACTTTGCTTGAGACCATAAATGGATTTATGGAGTTTGCACACCATTTCTGGATTGTTTGATTGAGGATGACCTGGGGGTAACTTCATGTAAACCTCTTCTTCAAGTTCACCATGCAGGAAAGCATTTTTAACATCCATTTGAAAGAGAGGCCATGCATTGTTAATTGCAACCGACAACAATACTCTAACAGTGTTCATTTTTGCCACCGGAGCAAATGTCTCTTTATAATCGACGTCATAGGTTTGTGTAAAACCTCGAGCAACCAAGCGAGCCTTATTCCTTTCGATTGTGCCATCTGAATGAAACTTAGTTTTGTACACCCAACGACTCCCCACTGCCTTCTTTCCTTTTGGAAGTTTCACTATAGTCCATGTGTTATTTTCATGGAGGGCTTGAAGCTCCTCTGCCATAGCATTTCTCCACTCACTGTAAAGATTGGCTTCTTGAAAACTTTGAGGTTCTCGAGCTTCATTAATGGCACTTAGGAATGTAGCAAAAGAAGATGAGACTTTGCTATAATCAATAACATCAGTCACGGGATACCTGGCAGTGTAGGTCACATAATCATGCAACTTGGATGGAAGTTTCCTCTCTCGTGCAGGATTGCGACGAATTGTAGGAGATTGAACTACATGTATTTGAACAACATCATGGTTGGAAGGATCACTGGAGGGTGCAGTGTGAATCTCTGATGAGGAAGGGTTTTCATCTTCAAGATGTTCCACCGAGTGAAGGTTTACATCATCCGGCACATGATCACTAGGAGTGCATGTTGCATCTTCTCCGTTTGGATATGGAAAAGGAAATAAGTCCATCAAATGCTCCCCCTGTCTAGAGTAATCCAGTGATTGTGAGAAGTAAGGAACATGTTCTTCAAATTTAACATCCCTTGAAACAACCATTTTTCTAGTTGTTGAATTATAGCACTTGTAACCTTTTTGGGTAGATGAATAACCTAGAAAGACACATTTGGCAGCCCTTGGGTCTAGCTTGTCACGATTTTGAGTTTGAATGTGAACAAAGCATGTACACCCAAAGACTCTCAAATGGGAAAAGTTGATCTTTCTATTTTTCAAGACCTTATAAGGTGATTTAAAATTCAACACTTTACTAGGCAATCTATTGATGAGATATGCCGCAGTAAGGACTCCTTGAGACCAAAACTTCTTAGGCACATTCATGTGAAACATAAGAGCTCTAGTCTTCTCAAGTAGATCTCTATTCTTCCTCTCGGCCACCCCATTTTGTTGAGGTGTTCCAACACAGCTTGTTTGGTGTAATATACCATGCGTGCTCAAGTAGTGTGACATGTTATGAGACATATATTCTGTGCCGTTATCTGATCGTAAAATATGAATTTTTGAAGCAAATTGGGTGGCCACAAGTCTATGAAAATCTTGAAAAACTTCCATCACTTCACTTTTAAATTTCAAAAGATACAACCAAGTAATCCTTGTGAAATCATCCACAAAAGTTACAAAATATTTGTATCCATCAAAAGACTCTATAGTTGGTCCCCAAACATCGGAATGCACAATTTCAAAAGAGTTACTAGCCCTAGACAAAGAGGAAGTAAATGGTAATCTAGTAAACTTAGAAAAATGACAAACATCACAAGGACTTGTAACTTTGCACATATTTGGGAACAAGGTGGATAGAACTTTTTCAGAAGGATGTGCTAGACGTTGGTGCCAAAGTTGTTGTTCTTGAGCTAAGCTTGAAGTGACTTGAAAAACCTTGGGAACTTGAATATGCTTGGAAAGATAGTAGAGACCATTTAAGAAAAATCCTTCACCAATCGTCTTCTTGGTGACTACATCCTGAAAGATCACATTTTTGGGAGAGAAAATGGCAAGACAATTTAATGAGTTTGTGATCTTGCTAACAGATAAAAGTTGAAAAGGGAATGAGGGAACATAAAGAGCCTCAGACTCGACATCACTTGAGATCAAATGTATTTTTCCTTTTCCCATAACCATAGCATTTTTTCCATTGGCAACTGACACTTGGGATGGAATAGAAAATTTTTCAAATTTATGCAAGTTTGTAGACTTGTTAGTCATATGATCAGTGGCTCCAGAATCTATAATCCAATAATCATGCACATTACCAATGTTGAGAGCAGTTGAGAAGGAGTGTAAGATACCTGGGATGTCCCTTTGTACCACGCCTTCATTTCCAGCCAGGAAGCCAGCAAACTGTCCTAGTAGTGCAGTTTGATTGTTGTCACACTGATTTAGTGGTCCTTCACTATCTTCAAGACCTTGTTTCTTGTGAAGAAACATAGCAAACTCGTTGATCAGTGCAGCTGGATTAATGGTGAACTTTAGTGCTCCATCAGAAGAAGTTGTGGCAACATGATTTGCCTTGTAAGAAGGGTTGTACGAGCCTTTCGAGACACCTTTGTTATCCTTAGGAAACTTTGGTTTTAACTCTGGATGAAGAATCCAGCATCGGTCTCTTGAGTGCCCACCAGCATCACAATGGCTACATTTTAAGCCAGTTTTCTTTCCTTTGTAGCCTCTCTCCTCACCAAGTTTTTGGTTAGAGAAGTAAGCCCTAGCTTCTGGTATATTTGCCTTCATGTCCAAGGTCATGACTTTCCTTCGAACCTCTTCTCTTTGAATTGTGGCACACACACTTGAAAAAGAAGGCAGGTCGGAATTCATGAGGATATGGCTTCGAAGGTCTTCGAATTCAGGGCTCAGGCTTGCTAGGAGTTGGAATATTTTGTCTTCCTCGGCTCTTTTAGTTAGCACAGCAGCGTCGATGGTGTGTGGTCGATACACATTCAGCTCGTTCCACATAGTGGTCAGCTTTCCAAGATGTTGCACAAATGGCTTCCCTTCCTGTTGCAAACCAGCAATGTCCTTCTTTAACTGAAACACTCTAGCCGCATTGTTCTGATTTCCATACATTTCCTTGAGATTTTTCCAAAGAGTCATGGAGGATTCAGGATAGCTAAAAATTTCTGCAATCTTACGATCCATGGAATTGAGTAGCCACGACATGACCAACTGGTCTTTGCATAGCCAAGCATCATACTCCGGTGAGGTAGTCTCAGGCATTGGAATAGCACCATTAACATAACCAAGCTTTGATCGTCCTCCCAGAGCAAGAGAAACTGCTCTCTCCCATGGAAGATAGTTAAACTCATTTAGCAAGACAGAACTAAGACGTTGATTTGGGTTGATATCAATATCTGAGTGTGTTGATGGTGGAGTAGCATGAAAGCCGTCTCCTTCCAAATTTACTAAGCTTTCTTCAGCCATGATTGAAGGACAAGAAGCTCACAAATCTCTCAAGAGAACACCACAGAGACAGGCCGGTTAGGGTCACTGCTCTGATACCATATTGAATTTTGAATGTCTATATTTGTATATGTGTGAAACCATGTACAAGGAAAGCTCATATAAATGAGCTGAAGAAAGGAAAAGAAACGGGAGGAGCCGAAAAACAAGGAAAAGCAAAACATAAAAAAAGAAAAAGCAAAGCATGAAACATGGAAGCATAAAACATGGAAGGAAACATGGAAAAGTAAAAGTATGGAAACATGGAAAAGTAAAAGTATGCTTTCTTCCAATACTAGTTCTTTTGTAAACCTGATTGTAATTATGTCTTTGTATCCTTCTACATGATTGCTTTGTAATCCTATATATATCAATGATAATTGACTCACTCATTCATTGAGTTGAGATTCAGAAATAATATCTTTCATGGTATCAAGAGCCAACGTCTCACAACAAAGGTTCATAGTTTAATTTTTTTTTTCCAGTTCTTTATAGTCATGGCGTCCTCTTCCTCCTCTTTTACTGCTGCTGCTCCCTTTGTTACAAACTTTCTCACCGTCAAACTGGACCACAACAACTATCCCCTGTAGCGTGCTTAGTTCCTCCTCTTGCTGCGCAGCCGCAACCTCCTCTCCTTTGTTACCGGTGATAGTCACTGCCTGTCTTTCCTTCTTGATGACAACGGCAAATTTACAGACAAGGTCAATCCATTGTATAGTGAATGGATACAAACTGATCAGATGATTCTCTCCTGGATTACTAGTTCTCTTACTCCCAAGGTTCTTGCTACTATTGTCAACAAGATTGATTCGACCTTTGCTTGGTTGTTTCTTCAAGAACGCTATGCCTCTACCTCACAGAACCGTATTATTCAGATGCGGACTAAATTAATGAATACCTCCCGTGGTGATCTTTCTATTGCTGACTATCTCAACAAGGTTAATGTTCTTGCCGATAATCTTGCCCTCTCAGGAGCCCCAGTTTCTGAGTCAGATTTGGTTGCCATAATTATGAGCAAGGTTGGTCCTCAATATGAGACCACCTTGCTTCCGCCCAAGCTCGTGATACTCCAAACACCTACACTGCTCTGGAAGCTTTACTCCTCAATGCAGAACAATGTCACCAGGCTTTCTCTCTTTCCTCTAACGTCGACACTTCTGCGTTTGCTGCTGTGCGTGGTGCATCTCATGATCGTGGTGGTTCGTTTCGGGGTGGCCGCGGTAGCGGCTACGCTTGCGGCAATGACTTCTCCCATCTCTACACTAGTGCTTTTTCCTTACCAGAAGCCTTTTCCCGTGGCCCACCTTCTTCTTCCAACGGCATCCTCGGCCCTGCTCCTGCTTCTAGTGGTTCTTCTTATGCACCGGCCTTTTCCTCGCTGGCCGTCTTCAGTGTCAGATTTGTCAACATTATGGTCACTCTGCTATTGATTGTTTCAATCGTCTCAACATGTCATATGAAGGAAGGGTTCCTTTGTCTCGTCTTCAGGCTTATGCGGCTGCCTCTCTGTCCTGTGCATCGCCCACTGCTTCTCCTGCCCTGCTTGTGTAACAATGGCTATTCGTCTCTGGCGCCAATTCTCACATAACCAATGATGTGGGACAACTTCACAATCCTCGTGAGTATCATGGAACTGATCAAATTTATGGTGTGCATGGTGGTCCAGGTTTGCAAATCTCCAAAATTGGTGATTCGTTTCTTCGTACCAAAACTTCTTCTTTCCGTTTACCTAACACTCTCTTTTGTCCTCACGCCTCCACTAACATTATTTCTTTAAATCGTTTTATGAGTGATAATGATTGTTTCTTTATCTTACATCCTCGTTTTTATCGTGTGCAGGATTCACGGACGGGGATGATCCTTTTACAAGGCCCGAGTAACAATGGACTTTACCTCTCTCGTTCTACTCCTTATCCCCATGGTGCTTTTGCTTTTTTAGGTGAACGTGTAACGGATGCTTTGTGGCATTCTAGGTTAGGTCATCCTTCTTTTTCTATTTTACAACAGTTAGTTTCTGCAAATAAGTTGCCCCTTAAAGGCTCATTTTCTAGTAAGTTTTGTCAATTTTGTCCCTTCGGTAAAAGTCATAAATTACCATTTTCTTTATCTCCATCTATATCTTCTTCTCCTTTAGAATTGATTCATTCTGATGTCTGGTCTTCACCTACTTTATCGGTCTCTGGCTTTAAGTATTATGTGGTTTTTGTGGATGATTTCTCTCGTTATACTTGGTTTTACCCTCTCCGTTTAAAATCTGATGTTTTCTCTACCTTTGTTACTTTTAAAACTTTGGTTGAAAATATGTTTGGTGTTACAATTAAGGCTTTTCAATCCGATGGTGGCGGTGAATTTGCTAATCATCGTTTTCGGAATTTTTTGAATGAACATGGCATTTTCCATCGTCTTACATGCCCCCACCATCCTGAACAAAATGGCTTGGTTGAACGAAAACATCGACATTTAGTTGAAACGGGTCTAACTCTCTTAGCTCAATCCAGTTTATCCACCTCTTATTGGGCTGAATATTTTCACACCGCTAATTACGTCATTAATCGTTTGCCTACTCGCCTTTTACAACATGTTTCTTCATTTGAAAAATTGTTTCATAAACCTCATCTCCTTATTCAAAGTTTTTGGTTGTGCTTGTTTTCCTTTATTGCGTCCGTATAATACTAATAAAGTACAATTTCGTTCAAAACGTTGTGTTTTCTTGGGATATTTTTTAAATCATCATGGTTATCGCTGTTTGGATCCCTCTACGGGACGTGTCTTTCTTTCTCGCCATGTTCTCTTTGATGAGAACAATTTTCCCTATAAAGAGTCCATTGTTACTTCACCAACGTCCCTCTCCTCGTTTGTGGATTCCGTCATCCCCATTGGCCCATCCCCACCTCCTATTGCCCCAACCTCTGCCATCCTTACCATCCCGCAACCCCATTCCCTGTCCCTACCAGCCATTACTACTTCACAGCCTCGCGCCCTCTTCAAGTCTATACCCGCCGAACCCCACGTCCCACCCATTCCCACCCTTCACCCTTAACTAATCCGGCCCCTATTGCAACCCGACCACTAGCTGCACCCACACCACCAATTTCATCTACTCCCGAGGTAAGTAACTTGTCCCATTCCATGATCACTCGAAGCCAACTTGGTGTTCGCAAACCTAACCCCAATTATGCTTATGTTATTACTTTTGTTAATGACTTGGTTGAGCCTACCTGTTATAGTCAAGCAAATAAACATCCCGAGTGGCGTAAAGCAATGGTCAATGAATTCACTGCATTACAACGAAACAGCACTTGGACTTTAGTTTCGTTTCACCACACTAAGAACATTCTTCCCAACAAATGGGTCTACAAAATCAAGCGGCGATCTAATGGTTCCATTGAATGCTATAAGGCACGATTAATGGCTAATGGGTTTCATGAACAAGAAGGTTTTGACTACAGTGAGACTTTCAATCTCGTTGTCAATCATGTGACTATTCGATTAATTCTCTCCATTGCTATTCACTACAACTGGCCTCTTCGTCAACTCGATGTTCAAAATGCCTTTCTCCATGGTTCTTTGACGGAAGAGGTCTACATGCGCCAACCCTCCGGATTCGTTGATCCTCAACGTCCTTCCCATGTCTGCAAACTGCAGCGGTCCTTATATGGTCTTAAACAAGCTCCCCGTGCATAGTTCCAATGTTTTTCTCAACACTTGGAAAATTTGGGTTTTGTCTCCTCTCATGCCAATTCTTCCTTATTTACTTTTTTTTTTATGGCTCCGTTATTATTTACTTGCTAATATATGTGGATAACATTCTTATTACTGGAAATAGCTCGGCTTATATCGCCCGTTTGATTCATTAGCTTGGCACTCTATTTTCCATGAAGGATCTTGGCCTTCTCCATTACTACCACCGGCCTCCATCTTACACAAACCAAGTACATCACTAACCTTTTCAAATGTACCACCATGTTGGAGTGCAAGCCTATTTCGACCCCATCTATTAGTGGCCGCCGCCTCAGCCTAACGGATGGCAAACCATTGTCTGACATCACCGAGTTTCATAGTGTTGTGGGGGCCTTGCAGTACCTTCTTTTCACTCGTCCTGATATTGCATTTGCTGTTAACCAGGTTTGCCAGTTTATGCATAAGCCTACTACGGTCTATTGGGTTGCGGTCAAACGCATACTCCGTTATCTTAAAGCTACTCCAAATCATGGCATTGTTTACCGCCTTAGTTCTCTTCACCTCACTACCTATGCTGATGCGGATTATGCTGGTGATCCTGATGATCGCAGGTCCACTGGTGGTTATTACATCTTCCTTGGCGACAATCTCATCTCCTGGAGCTCCAAGAAACAACGTGGTGTCTCGCGCTCCAGTACTGAAGCTGAATATCGTCAGCTTGCCTACACAGCCACTGCTCTCTCTTGGTATCGCTCTTTGTTCCGTGAGCTTCATCTTCCCCTGGCTCCTCCACGTATTTGGTGCGACAATATTAGTGCTCTTTCAGTCGCTTCTAATCCAGTCTATCAACAACGCATGCGACATGTTGAGGTCGACTATCATTATGTTCGTGAAAAAGTCACTCGCAATGAGCTCATTGTTGGTTACGTCTCCTCTGTCGACCAGTTGACTGATCTTCTTACCAAAGGCCTGTCTACAGCTCGGTTTTCTTTCCTGCTGTCCAAACTTCCAGTTCGTCCCCTCCCTGTCAATTTGCAGGGGAGTGATAAACCAGTATCCGTGTCCACCAAGGATCTTCGATCCACTTCCCACCAGGAATCTGACTTCACCAAGGACACGGGAGCGGCATCCTTATCTGCGAAGGTTTCCTAGTTCTTTAGGGTTAGGGTTTTCTAGTTCTTTTGTAAACTTGATTGTAATTATGTCTTTGTATCGTTCTACACGATTGCTTTGTAATCCTATATATATCAATGATAATTGACTCACTCATTCATTGAGTTGAGATTTAGAAATAATATCTTTCACAAATAACCAAAATGAACGCATAATCGTGTGTCTGATACCAGTTCCATTAATCAATCGGGATGCCAACCAACTGGTATTGAGAGTTCCCAGCAACCAACTCTTTTTACACACTGCCAAAAAAGGGAGGGGGAGGGGGAAAGAAAAGGCAACAAAAAAGAGTCCGGGAGAAACTTAATGCTCATTAAATAGAATCGAATCCCATTTGAACATATTAAAAGAAACATAACAAACTAAATCCAGAGGAAAATTCAGCAGTCCTAAAGGGGAACCCATTTCTCCCAAACTCGAAAACTCGAAACCCGAAAAAAGGGAAAGTGGGTTGGTGTTTGATATACCGTTATTAGTATTAGTATAATTTCCGACTAAAACACTGGAATTGTGCCAAACCCCAGTCCTGAATGTCCTATACCGACCTCCAAACACCCACCAGTACACCTGGAAGCACCAATTCAAACATTGATTATTAATTAAATTTTAGAGCCTATAATTGATTATTAATTAAATTTTAGAGCCTATAATATTTCAGATTTCTTGACCAAATAAAATAAAACGGACTCTCCACTATCCGGCGCGTGCTATACACCAGAATATTTTATAATTTTGACAAGAAATATTAAAAAATGACTCTGATTCAAGACAATTTAGTAAACAACTTCCACGAGAATCTGGTTCTAATTCCTCCTCAATTTAAGTTCCGTGCTAATAGCCCATAAGAATAATATAGCATAGAGTTCTCATATTATAGAAGTGTTGAAAAGAGAAGAGACTTGCGAGCCAAGCCAAGAAAGTTGTCACTTGTCCCACTGAGAGAAGAAGTCACAGCATTGCAATAACAAAAGGGGCACCAATGGCATCACAAAAGCAGCAGCCTCGTGTCACGGAGGGTTTGGGGTAGCTGATTTAGCGATTTCGGGTGAGCCTACTGATTATTATCTCAAAATATTACAGAAAATTTGAGGAAATTAAGAAGAAAGAAGAAGCAAAATGCCAAAGGCAAATGGCTAAGGATACCGGCTGGACTCGAAGAAAAATGAATCATAGGTTTCGAAATGAGTATTCCAAGTTTGGTTTCTGGAGCAGAATGAAAACATTAGACTTGTTTTACAACTGGTGCATTTTGAGTTTCATCATGTTTTCCAGTGCCAAGCTAGCGGTTGCATATTCCTTCGCGCTGAATAAAAAGACATTATTATTCACATCTTGTGTATGCTAGTTTTCTCATTTTCCTAGTGTCGCAATTAAAGTCTGTTTTGATATACGGAACGGAATATTGGGATCCCAGGTAGATCCTTCTTTGCAACTATTTTGAAAGTGCAGCAATGCTGCCACCGGACACGTTACTTCAACGAGAATCAGATCGGAATTGAGCTGGCTTGAACATGGCGTCCAAGAATTTCAACATTGTATTAGAAAAGAGTAATAAATAAGGTTAAAAGGTAAGAAAAGAGTAGAAAGAAAAGCACAAAGAAAGAAAGAAAGAAAGAAAAGCATCTTTGGTCACAAGCCCCCTCCCTCTCCCTGCAGCTTCCAATCAGACACTACGCCTTTCATGAGCTAAGTCCCTCTCTTTTCCCAACTTTTCTTTACTTTACAATTCACAACACATCCAGGTTGCTGCCTACCCAAGAAAGGCATGTCTCATTGTCTCTTGCATGTGCTCGATTGTCTCGGTGTTTAGAGCCTTCGTATTAATCTCATGGTTGCACTGTATCACCTTCTCTCAGTGTAGCTTAGATTAGAACTATCTCTTCTGATATGAAAAATATAAAATAATGAAGCATGGTGTCTCCCTTTAAACACAGTACAGATTCAAGTAAACAAATTTGTACCTGAAATGACGGTTATACCCCTGAGCAATGTACTTGTTGCTATACGAAGAAAAGCATCTCTGGGATTTGATTCCTTATATGCCATTTGAGTTTGTTACAGAGGCCTCCAGAACATCTTATTTGTTTTGTATATAAAAACAAAAGTTTGCTTTAATGAACTTCATCATGTTCATGGGGGATTCCTTTCCTCAAAAGATAAAAAGGCAAGATGTGGACATAGCCGTATTGGTTAGAGCGGATATGCTCCCCCCTATGCACCCGAGTTTGAATCCTCCTCCACATACAGTTTAGATTAGTTTAAAGTAGAACATCGCTTGTATAAAAAAATGAAACAGATTATTTGGGATCAAATTAATCAAATAGATCATAATTTTGAGAAAATATTGGAATGACAGAGGTTCACTTTCCCACTTTATAAAAGTTTGAAGCTTCCCTCCGTTTTTTAACTTTCTTTCAAATTTTTAACAAAACTGAGAGGCAGCTTCTTCGTCAAAACATTCTTTATGTCACCAAATAAACACAAGCACCGCTTTGTTTGTTTCAGATTGCTTGTGGGGCGTCACTTCCTCTAGATTCTCACAGCAGCCAAGTAAGCAAAAAGACGATGAAGCTGGTAGTAGAAGTGGTAGATGCTCATGGTCTTATGCCCAAAGACGGCGAAGGATCTGCTAGTCCATTTGTAGAAGTCGATTTTGTGAACAAGCTTAGCCGAACCAAAACTATTCCGAAAAATCTCAATCCCATTTGGAACCAGAAACTTTTCTTTGATATTGGCCAAACCAGAAACTTCCATCATCAAACCATTGAAGTCTCTGTGTTCAACGAGAGGAGATTGCCTATTCCTGGCCGAAACTTCCTTGGAAGAGTGAGAATTCCTTGCTCAAACATTGTCCAGAAAAGTGAGGAAGCTTACCAAAGATTCCCTCTTGAAAACAAGTGGTTTTTCTCAGCTGTCAAGGGAGAGATTGGCCTAAAAGTCTATATTTCTCTAGAATCTGAACCGAAAGCTCCTCCATATTCTCCACCACAACCACTAGAAGCCTCTCCTTCCAAGTCTCAACCCCAGCCACCAGAAAACCCAACTTCTAGTCCCTCTGCTCCTCCAAATACAGAGAACACAAAATCCAATAGGAAAGTATTGGCTGCTATTCCGAAAGAAAAAGAGTTCAAACAAAAACCAGCTGAAGTAAGATTAACTGAAACATCCCACCACATGCACAAGCATCAAGTTCAACCAGGCATATCGGTAGCAACACAACCTCAAGGTTTCCCACTAACCATGCAGCCAGCTCACTCAGAAGCTCATCATATTCATAACCAGCAAGGCGACTATGAATTGAAGGACACCAGCCCGCAGCTTGGCGAAAGGTGGCCAAATGGTGGAGCCTATGGAGGAAGAGGATGGATGAGTGGTGGCGAAAGATTTACAAGCACTTATGACCTTGTTGAGCAGATGTTTTATCTGTATGTTCGAGTTGTTAAAGCCAAAGACCTCCCTCCCAGCTCCATTACCGGAAGCTGTGATCCTTACGTGGAAGTAAAGCTGGGGAACTACAAGGGAAGAACAAAGCATTTCGAGAGGAAAATGAACCCAGAGTGGAACCAGGTGTTTGCTTTCTCAAAAGACCGAATCCAGTCGTCGGTGGTGGAAGTTTTTGTCAAAGATAAAGAGATGATTGGAAGAGATGATTATCTTGGAAGGGTGGTTTTTGACTTGAATGAGGTTCCGACCAGAGTTCCACCTGACAGCCCGCTTGCTCCTCAGTGGTACAGGCTGGAGCACCGCCGCGGGGAAGGGATGGTTAGAGGTGAGATCATGCTTGCAGTCTGGATGGGAACACAGGCTGATGAAGCCTTTCGGATGCATGGCATTCGGATGCTGTAGGTGTCTATGGTGAGGGTGTGTTTAATATTCGATCCAAGGTATATGTATCACCAAAACTTTGGTACGTGAGGGTGAATGTGATTGAAGCTCAGGATGTGCTGCCTAATGACAGAAGCCGCCTCCCAGAAGTCTTTGTCAAAGCTCAGGTTGGAAACCAAGTGCTCAGAACCAAGATATGCCCAAGTCGGACTGCAAATCCACTGTGGAATGAAGATTTAGTCTTTGTTGCAGCTGAGCCTTTTGAGGAGCAGCTGGTTGTTACAGTTGAAGATAGAGTCCACCCTTCGAAAGACGAGGTGTTGGGGAAGATAAGCATGCCAATTGACGTGTTTGAGAAGCGGCTTGACCACAGGCCAGTTCATTCGCGCTGGTTCAATCTCGAGAAGTATGGATTTGGTGTGTTGGAGCCTGACAGGAGGAATGAGCTCAAGTTTTCGAGCAGGATACACCTGAGAGTTTGTCTTGAAGGCGGATATCACGTGCTAGATGAGTCAACAATGTACATAAGCGATCAGAGGCCAACGGCGAGGCAGCTATGGAAGCAGCCTGTTGGGATTTTGGAAGTTGGTATTCTTAGTGCACAAGGCCTTCTTCCAATGAAGATGAAGAACAGCCGAGGGAGCACAGATCCTTATTGTGTGGCAAAGTACGGCCAGAAATGGGTTCGCACCAGAACAATTCTTGACACATTGAGTCCTAAATGGAATGAGCAATACACATGGGAAGTGTATGATCCCTGCACAGTGATCACATTGGGAGTTTTTGACAACTGCCACCTAGGTGGAGGTGAGAAGCAAACATCAACTGCAGGTAACGGAGCAAGAGATTCACGAATTGGGAAGGTGCGTATTCGACTATCAACACTTGAAGCTCATCGGATGTATACGCATTCGTATCCTCTCCTAGTTCTGCAGCCTAATGGAGTAAAGAAAATGGGCGAGCTTCAACTAGCTGTTCGATTTACCACCCTCTCCATAGCTAACATGATATATGTTTACGGGCAACCCTTGCTGCCAAAAATGCATTACTTACATCCTTTCACAGTGAACCAAGTCGATAATCTACGATACCAAGCAATGAACATCGTAGCAGTGAGACTTGGCAGAGCTGAACCGCCTCTGAGAAAAGAAGTGGTGGAGTACATGCTAGATGTTGATTCCCACATGTGGAGCATGAGGAGAAGCAAGGCCAACTTCTTTCGAATTATGTCATTGCTTTCTGGTATATTTTCCATGAACCGGTGGTTTGCTGATGTATGCAACTGGAAGAACTCCGTGACCACTGTTCTTGTTCACATTCTCTTTCTGATACTGATCTGGTATCCAGAGTTGATACTTCCAACTCTTTTTGTCTACATGTTCCTCATCGGAATGTGGAACTACAGGTTCAGGCCTAGAGATCCTCCTCATATGGATACCAAGCTTTCATGGGCAGAGACAGTTCACCCAGACGAGCTTGATGAAGAGTTTGACACATTTCCAAGCTCTAGACCCCACGATATAGTTCGAATGAGGTACGACCGGATCAGAAGCGTAGCAGGAAGGATACAGACAGTTGTCGGTGACATAGCAACGCAAGGGGAGAGATTTCAGTCGCTACTCAGCTGGAGAGACCCAAGAGCAACCAGCATTTTCGTACTGTTCTGTCTTTGTGCAGCTGTGGTGCTTTACGTGACTCCGTTCAGGGTGGTTTCTTTGGTTACAGGGTTGTATTACTTGAGGCACCCCAGATTCCGGAGCAAGCTGCCTTCCGCACCCAGCAATTTCTTCAAGAGACTTCCCGCTCGGACCGACAGCTTACTCTGAAACTACTTTGTGACAAGTCCTAATGTAAACTGAAACTAGCTTACTTTCATTAAACCTTGAGCTTGAATAAATGCCCAGTTTTATGCTGGTGCTGCTGTTTTCTGTGTTAGCTACTGCCCTACTATACTGTCCGCTATATAACTAAACAAATATACGTAAGTGTTTTTACAGATTGATGTTCGAATACTGCTTTTCTCCTTGCATGCTCGTATTTACTTAGCCCTTGGCGCTCATGGAGTGGAAAAGAAAACATTGCATAAACTTTCACGGTTGCCTCGGGGAGGATCCAATTCCAACTTTCACAATGCGCCATGAGCCCACAGTTAGCTCATGCCGCATGAGATGGATGTGAGGGTAGAGATCGTAGGTTCAAGCCTCATTCAATTTAAAGGAAAAAGAAACTTCGCACAACGCATGAAACATCTGATCAGATGTCGATTACAAATAAAACTTCAAAGAGTACAACTGCTAGGATCGAGTTCAAACAAAAATGGAATGTTTGTAGCATAGGAAAGCAAAATCTAATACTTTTCGGCTTCGTCTCTAGAAAACAAGCTCATGAGGCTTCATGCCTTGCTTGAGAGAAAACCTCGCGGCCAAATAAGTCTTCAAATCTGAAATTTCTCTATGGAGTTAATTAAGGGTGTATCAACAGCCTTCTGGTCTTCTTTTTTCTCCTGGGGCAGTACATTTTTATCCTACAATTTGAAGAAAGAAATCAAAGGTTAGAAGACAACAACAAAAAAAGACAGCCGAATGAATGACCATCTACAGTATACACTCAATACAATAAAGGATAGAAAACCAACCTCCTTCTCTGCTTCAAAGAATTCGCCTTCTCCCTTCTTCTTTTTCGCCTGGACTTCCTTTGCAAAATACTTGTCATCAAACTTATCAACATTAACCCCAGAGATGTCAATCTTAGTTGAAGTTCCAATAACGTAAGATTGGTTCACACGTCTTAGAGGAACTCCGTTAATCTTGAATGGTCCTGAAATGACAAGAAAGAACAGTAAGAAACACTCCAATACAGTGATACAAGGCACAGAAGGAATAGAAACTACCAGTCTCAATCACCAACATGCAAAGCCAAGTGGTCTCCTGAACTTACGTTCAAACACACTAACAAAAATTAATCACTTTAACCACACAATGTAAACAATGACCTGTTTCCATGTGCATTTGCCACTGCTTCATCAAATTACAACAACTAAATGTTCATGAGCATTTTTCCCTTATAATAATATATTTGTATTTTGTACTAATATGGATTAAACCAAGTTACCATCTCAAAAAATGAAATCAAACAGCGGCGCAATTGACAAAGGATTAAGAACTAATAAATCAACCAAACCAAATTGATAATAACGAACTGAAACAGATGACATTTACGAAGAACAAGAGAACTTACCAGTGACCAAAAGCAAGCCAGAAGAAAGCTGCTTCAGAAACACAACCCTCTTCCCCTTGAACCTCCCGGCAAGAAGAATCAACACAGTACCAGGTGTAATGCTGGCCCTACACAATATAAAGAAAGATTAAACCTAAATATTATTAAAGATCGAGAGAAGAAGCACAGAAAGGTTACTACAACAGAAAACTTATCTGAGCCCTATACAAACCGACTCCAATTTAAATTACACACTAAAAAAGAAAAAGAAAAACATTTCCATCTCGCAATTTTTGTGTGTTAGGTCCCGAAAAGAAGATGTGATACAACTCTCCATGTTGTAATTCTACTCTATATATCTTCTCTTTCGAAGCTCCCAAAATTTTTATCCTCATGATTGAAATGGGTGTTGAAAATCATAAATGGAAACTGACTAAAAAGACGTTAAAACGAATGCACGCACATTCGCACATCACACCTCAACACTTTCCACAGTTCAGGTGCCAATCTAAATGCAGAGCAATAATACCCATGTGTACCCACCCAAATGGCCCAACTGTGCATACAAAATCCCACCTATTTCTCAATTTTGAGAATTTTACGGTATTTTTGGGGCAAAAAAATAAAATTCTACAGCCTAAAACTACATATACGATAAGAAGGTAGTCATTCAAAAACCTACGTTAAAAAGTCGCAGAATTCACACAATAATCACACAGGAGCACACATTTTCTCAGAATCCACACGCATGAAGACAACAATTCGACATATTTTCTCATCAATCAACAGCCAAAAAGAATACACACATACACAGTATCTATAGATACAGAGATTGAGAAACAGGGATAGACCTGAGCTTTGTGGGCTTGGGCTTGCGCTTGTTGACAAGAGGCTTCTTCACGTCGTCGGCGGGGTAAAACTTGGGAGGCTTGACAGCGGGGGCATCGGCGGCGGGCTTCTTGTCATGGCAGGGAAAAGCGCCGCCGTTCTTGGCCTTGATAGCCCAAAGGCCTCGCTTGTGGTACATCTTGGACCTCGAGTATTTCCCAATCCCTCTGATGAGATCTGGGTTTCTGGTAACCTTTGGAGTCCTCTGCTTAGGCGCCATCGCTAACACTCGGTGGTGAAGATACGCTCTCTCTCTTGTATCAGTTGCTCGCCGTCTACGAAAGGCGCGGCCACAAAACACACTGGGGAAGAAAGTAGGGGTATATATATGGGCCGAACCCTTAAAACCCTTGACCTAACCTTTCAAATGGCCACTCGCTACTATCCACTTTAAACTGCAATGTTTGTCAAATGACCATTTTGGTCAATCTACTTTCCTAATTTTATTAGGGTAATTTCCACTTTATTGTCATCGACAAAATTCCACTTTACTATTTTTTTCATATTACTTTCATATTTAAAGTTTAATTTTTCTGTCGTTTTAATACTTTCCCTAGCCGAGTTGTTATATTATATATCTATTGATTCTCATTTGAGAGCGTTGTGAAATTCACCGTTTATTAAACTTAATTTTTTTTCGTAGGTATAGAAGGTATTGATGATGAAGAAAAACTCTCAATCCTGATTCGAGGTTATGATGCTTCTAAGCTCTCCTCACTTTCACGGCAAGAAGGCCATAGCAGCGTTTAGGGCTGCACAGGATCTTTAAGTCTTATTTTTTACCTAAAGTTATGTTTTACTCTCAAATTCATATTTGTCTATGATAAGAAAAAGAAAAAAATTGTTCAAAATGAAAAATGAGAAAGAGGTCCAATAATATGTTATCTCACCCATCTCACCCGCGGGTGAGAGACACCCAGACCAAAATCTCAGCTAGATAATGAGATAATGAAAGAAATTGAAGCCTTCCTCCCCAGCTCCTTTCCCACCCTTTCACTCCCACTCTCCTCCCTAAAACCCCATTAACCCACATTTCTGAACCAAAAATGGCTACAATCTCATCCATATTCTCACCACCCAATCTACTTCACCAACCCACAAAACCCATCAAAACCTCACCAAAACTGCCCTTCCAAATCCTCAAACCGACCCAATTTCAGGGCTATCAGAAACTCACTTCCTCCTATCTGACTCTTACCCCCAGACACTCACAGAGGCTCTTCGCTGTTGCCGAGGAAGTCGCGGCAGACCCAGCTTCGAAGGCGGCCAGGAGAGTCTACATTGGTAACATTCCCAGGACTGTGGATAATGCTGAGCTTACCAAAATTGTTGAGGAACATGGTGCTGTCGAGAAGGCTGAGGTATTTGGAAAATTTACATATTTCTTTTGCCTCCCTCTTGTTTTTTCATACATTGTGCTGCTTTAATTGTTGGGCCGTTGAAGATTTGAGAGCTCAAGAGTGATTGGTAGTTGGTTAGGATAATTTAATTGGTGCAAAGGGAATTTCAGTTTATGAATCTGATTTTGCTTCTCACAAATCTTCAGTTATATTTTATGAAATTTGGTTTTGCCTCATTTCATATTTCAGCATAGGTCAATGGTCAAACAATCAAACAATTCTTTTCTTCAACTTAGGTGAATATTATAAAACCAAGAGAAATTTAGGTGACCTTTAGCCAACAAGGCTCCCCCACTTTTCGATGGTCGGGGAACGTCTACTGTATGCAGCTTTACCCTTACTTTGCAAAGAGGTTCCTTCCACGACTTGAACCTGTGACTTTTCGGTCACAAAGGAGCAACCTTTCTATTCCGCCAAGGCTCGCTGTCACCAAGAGAAATTTAAGTGAATGTTGTAAAACCAAGTTTTCTTCAATTTATGTGAATATTATGAAACCAATTTAGGTCAATACCACTAGCTAAAATTTCTCTCCTCGACCTCTCCTTAAAAGCACAAAATGTTGAATGATCCAATCCTAATATTGAACATTTTGACCTCAAACAAATTACCCTTTGTTAATTTCACCTCGAATGTCTGCTTGAATCATCTGTTCATGACCATTCCTCCTAATAACAAATATTTTACATGTACTCAGATCAATGCAAGACAACAAAGAAATCCTTTGTAACAATATCTTATAAGCCTTTTCTGTATTGGGTTTCTTGTTTATTTTGTTAAGCAGCATGCCAAACACCATGTTAATGTTGCTCGAGGTGTTTTCCTGACGTGGTATTATGATTATTATCATCTTTGTCAGCAATAGTCAACCAGTTTAGTATTTTTCATGCTCCGGTATGGTTTAATAGTATACTTGAGGTAAGTGAGGATTTGCAAGTAACAGAACAATCTTTTAGCAGAAAATATTGGATGAAGCATGTTTACTGCTTATAAATGCAAGGTTTTAATGCGAAAGGTTTACTTTTGCAAAATCCAAGTTGGGAGATATGTATGGCTTAGCAAGAGCATGGAGATATGTGTGGGGATTTATTTCCTTCAATATACAAAATGCTTTTTTGTTTGCGTTCACTTTACTATAAGAAAGAAAAGAGATGACTATCATTCCTTCCTTTTGGGCGTAGGTGATGTATGATAAGTACTCTGGAAGAAGTCGCCGGTTTGCATTTGCTACGATGAAGACTGTTGAAGATGCAAATGCTGTGGTTGAGAAACTGAATGGAACTGTAAGTGTTACCAAGGTTCAGAAGTTTATATTGATAAAAACACTGTTAAAAAAAAATCATCTACTGAAATGTTTTCTTCCTCTGCACTCTATTGGCACTTTTTTCAGTTTCTGGAAGATTTTATTAATTGTTGGAAATCAATTAACTCCATCTTCTTGTTATACAGGAGATTGGAGGACGTGAAGTCAAAGTAAACATAACTGAAAAACCCCTGCTACAAGCGGACTCATCACTTGTTCAGGCAGAAGAGTCTCAATTCATTGACAGCCCCCACAAAGTTTATGTTGGAAATCTTGCAAAGGAAGTAACTACAGATACACTCAAAACCCTTTTCTCTGACAAGGGAAAAGTTCTTAGTGCAAAGGTTTCCCGAGTTCCAGGGACCTCAAAATCTAGTGGATTTGGGTTTGTTTCTTTCTCCTCGGAGGAGGATGTAGAAGCTGCAATCTCATCTTTCAACAATACTGTAAGTTTCTAGCTGTTGTACCATGTTTTAGAGTGGAATCTAATTATAGCATGCATACATATATTCACTTACACATATTTATGGATGTTCTGTTGAATCGGTGATACACTTTAGCCAATGGTTCATATTCTTATACGTTCTTAGGGCAGTTTTCGTACACTTTTTGATAATATAACATATGACAGGCAACATAAATCATTATCGAAAATGTTATTGCAAATCATGGCTGTACTACATATACCTAATACTTATGCATCTAGAATCACCTCCATCAATCTGACTTAATTCCATTGTTCAGTGAACTTTTTAATCTCCAATCATGAGCTAGATTTACTGGCCAATTTTTTTATTTAATCTGCGTGGTATTTTGTCCCTAGTTGCCTTTTTTGTCATCGTAATTTTCTGCAAATCTTGTATTATCTATCACTAATCAGAACATCCCATCTCATCCTCCAAGCTGTATGCTTCTTTTGTGTTTCTAATCCTGCTGATTGTCATGTGTTAGTACTACTAACAATAATAAAGTACGTTGTCGATAAAAGTACGTTGTTTTTATTGCAAATAATTGAAACTGTTTGATTTTCATAGCAAATCGGATCAGTTGCTACCCCTTTTTCATCACATTAGATCATTTATTGTATTACTTATTGTTCATTGCAGTTGTTCGAAGGGCAAAGAATTCGTGTAAACAAGGCATAGTAGAGCTGGCAGATGAGGGTTTGCACATGTATCTATTGTATCAGAAATTAGGATAGGCCACTTATGTGGGAAACAAAAATCGAAGTCATTTTTGTAGTTTCGTTTGGTTTTGATGTTAATGACATTGTCATGACTTTGAGGTATTCTATCATTCCTGGTATAAGCTGACTGGATTGAAAGTTATCAAAATGTATGATATGGCATAATTAGTGCGTCCGATTTTCTTCCAGCGTAGCTTGGTTGAAACTGTCTCGAACTTGAACTACATATGAGCATCCGTTGAGTTAAAGTAATCTTGTTCAAGCGTCGTTTTGGATTTGGTTGGATTTAACTAGTTTAACAGTGATTATTAAAATCGAATGAATGGCTTTTCTTTTGACCCATGTTGCTTAGTAGCACATGGAATGCTTTGTAAAATTGAATGTATCAAGAATTTGTGACAGTTAATGTGGAATGGTTGTTAGCACATCCGTTTATGCATCAACTATATCGTGTAAAATACGAAAAGACTGATCTAGATTTTTTTTTAACATTTTTACAATCGGGTGACTAATAAGTTCCAACAAAACAAGAAGCCGAACTATACTCAAAGGCATGGAATGACCTTGGAGGATGTCAAATTTAAATTTTAGATTTATGGCATAGCTGAGGTGTGTTAATAGCTTTATGTTTTTTTTTTTCTTTGATTTGGTTTTGATTTCTTATTAGAATTTAATAAAAATGAAATGGTTTATGTATTTTTTAAAATATTTAAATTGAACAAATTAAGGGTTCAAATTGAGAAGGATGTACAGAAGGTGAAAAGGGGTTGTCGCGCCCACCCCGCTCCCAAATTAACAGCATCAAGTGAATGGCAAGAGTCGTAACTCTAAACCTCAGTGACATTTAAGTGAATGGCAAGAGTCGTAATTCTAAACCTCAATGACTTTTAAGTGATGGCAAGAGTCGTAATTCTTGTAAACCTCAAGGGCTATTACCTCTCTAAATAGGCGCCACCTTTCGTTTCCCGCGCCCCATCTTCGCCTTCAATCTCCCAATGACCCTAAACCCCCCCGTCTGTTCCGCTCTCTCTCCCTCTCTCCAAGAATTGATATGTATACACATACAAACAGAATCAAATCACTGTATGTATACGTATATATATTATCAGTTTCGGCATTGAAGTAGTGTAGAAGAACAACTCAGAGGACGAAGGCGGAAGGATGTTTTATTCGCAGACGTTCTTGGCTCGGAAGGGACCATTGGGAACCGTCTGGTGCGCCGCCCACCTCCAGAGCCGGCTGAAGAAGTCCCACTACACCTCCACCGACATCCCCTCCACTGTTGGTCCGTACAATCCCCTTCCATTTCGTTTGATTGCGTTAAATTTGGGATTTCTCTTATTCTGGGTGTCTCAAACTATAAATCCAATGCTGCTTTCCCATCAAATTTATGTTAAATTTCGAAACTTTGTTGTGAAATCATTGCCTTCTTTCGACAAAGTTTTGTTCTTTTTATTTAATTTTGATAAAAGTTGTTTAGGGTTAATGCTTTGTGTTTATTGTCGGCTGAGTTGCACAATTTTATTTGGTCATATGTTTGAATTTGAGGATATATTTATGTACAATTTCTCATAAAAACTTGAATGTGAAAAAAGCAATTGGCTTTGCAATGTTTGTATGTGTTTATCAGATCGTATCATGTTTCCGGACGTTCCTATTGCACTGAGAATGTCAGGACACCTTCTATTTGGTGTTGTTAGGATATACTCGAAGCAGGTCGACTATCTTTACCAGGACTGTAATGTTGTTTTGACTACCCTAAGAAAGACCTTTGCTTCCATAGACTTGGATTTGCCTGAGAATGCAAGGCAAGCTCCGGTTCAGTCCATCACTTTGCCTGAAACATTTGATCTTGATGCTTTGGATTTGGATGGAGGCATGTCCAGTGAGGGGTAATATTCTCGTTAACCCCTTTTCATTGATCTTCATGTTCTGCTTCTAAAGGAACGTATGATCCAAATGACCTTGTTTACTTAGGGCTTATGATAATCATCAGGCAAGTCAGGAAGACATTACACTACGAGGTTGTAGAAGTGAATTGCTGTTTGGGATTCTCATCTTCATCATTTGTCTTTATTATGTTCATTCTATGAAAGTCTTAAAATATTTGAACATTGTGTCACAGATCAAATTCCTATTGCAACAGACCGTTATGTCACTATAATTTTTGACGAGGTTGGACATCTTTTCTTTTCCAAATATAGAGTTCATTGTTTCTGCTCTTCTTTGCATTTATGTTTGAATGGTAAGGTACTGGAATTGTATTGTTACTGAATGAAACATGTGTTATATTTTAGGATATCCAGAACGAAGTTTTTGGTTCAGATGTTGCCCCCATGGATGAGGAGTATGATTCCTAGTGCATTTGAATTTTTATGTATGGTTCAAATATTTGTTTGACAAAGCCGTAAATTTATTGGTTATGTTCCCATGGTTACAGCATCCACTCTACAACTCCAGGCGACGGTGTTCCAAGTGATTGCTTCACCCCTCCAAATAAAGAAGCTCGAGAAGTAGATGTTCCAAATGATTTTGTCTTCCAAGATTCTGTTCCAAGTAACTATAGAGAAACGGGAGTTATGCAAGATGTTCTTCCCGAAGACAGTTCCCCTCAGTATGTTCAACCAACAGAAGTTATGCAAGATGATGCTCCTCTTCTAGATGACAGTTCCCCTCAACATGTTCAACCAATGGAAATTATGCGAGATGCTGTTCCTCCGGAAATTGTTCCTACAGTTTCTCTTAATAACAGGAATGATATTACTGAACAAGAAAAATCCATTAACCCAGAAATGATGAGAAAGATACACTTTCTCTAATTACAGAGGAAAATACACCTTCTGGTGGACCATCTCCATCGCCTCTGCCAAGTTCAGGACCACGATCTGTTGCTTCTTTGCCTGACATGAATGACAAAGATGTTTACTTTCGTGAGTAGAGTTTCATTGTCTATAACGTTCTTAACATGTATGTTAATATGTACGCATTAATAAGACCCAACCTTGTTTTTCCCTTGAATGTTTCTCTCTCCTGTTGCAGAAATGCAATCAACACCACATCTTGAGCAGCCAAGAGCAAGAGCAAGGAAGAGAAAGCAGTATTTTGATGAGACCCTTGTGTTATCCAATGAGTATGGTGGCACATATAATTACTGTAGGGTCATTTTTTTTTCTGATATTGATTACTGAGGTAAGGTTGTGCATTTTGTAGGTTTATGAATAAGACACTTCAAGATGTTAGTGATTTAAATCGTAAAAGGAGGAATATTCCTTGCTCTACTTTGGCTGTTTGGAAGTTGAATAACAGTTTAAGAAGGGAACAAGTGTTCTTCCAGCCTTCATTAACTGGTGAGGGGATCTTTTCCCTTATGTATTTTTTCTCACTGCTTGTTTTCCCTTATGTATTTTCTCTCACTGCATGTTTTCCATTTAAATGAGTTCATTTATGAGGATCTTGGTGTCTGCCTGTAGGATTGTGTTCGTCTTTGCATAACATTTTCGACAGAGACTACATATCCAAACAGTCCCATTTGTTTGAGGGAGTTCTTCCAGTCTCTGGATCTACAACATCTCCTCCTCCAACAACACCTCCTCCTACAACTGAATTCTCCCCAGAGCGCGGTGTTCCACCATCTTTTCCTGTCACTGAAGCTTCCACAGAGTTTTATGGCGCACCATCTCCCCCAACAATTGAACGTTTTCATCATGTTGAAGAACATGATGGTGGAAATAACTTACCAGAGTATGAGGGTGCACAATCTCCGCCGCAAATTGAACGTTTTCAGCATGTTGAAGAACATGATGGTGGAAACAACTTACCAGAGTATGAGGGTGCACAATCTCCTGCCACTCAAAGTGACTTTATTCCTGCTCCGTCTCCAAACCTAATGTCAGCTTCAGTTCCTCCATTGGAAACAAGCACGGGAACTCAAATACTGCTGACACCGGATCAGACAGCATCGACTAGATTTCACGAGTCTGTAAATGAAACACCGAAGACAATGTTCGAGGAGTGGCTAGGTCTATCAAATAATCCTGAGTTAAATGATTCTGCAGAAGCAGTAAGTTATTTAGTATTTGGTCTTGTATGTGTTCTGTGTAAATTGTATTTGGCTTTGATATCATTTTTGCTTTTTATTTTACTGTTCAGTGCCCATTTGTTGGAAGCCTTAAGTTCTTTATGTTTGCAAGAGGCATTTGGTTTAAGGTTTAAGGCTCAGGAAACTTTATAGAGAACCTAAGGCCTGTACAAACAGCTCACTTTATTGCGCACAGCTCATTAGACTGAGCTCTATAAGTTTTTCACTTAGGCCTTGAGTAAATAGTCATCTATTATATCTACAAGACAAGTATTCCACTCATATAATTAAAACAGAAAATAAAAAGGTCAATTAGCAATTTAGCATCTCTCAAATATTAGTTATTTTCTCGGAATATTGAAATGCATGCGAAAATCATCAACCAAACATCCTGAAAGTTTCTGCATTTTGATTAGGTTTGCATAAGCTTTATGTGATTTTTGCTACAAAAAGATCAATGTGTAAGCCACATTTCTTAATTAATTGTCAAGCTAAGGTAAAACAAATTGATGTAAAAGCATGGTACATGTTGCCAGGCTAGAAACAAAGGTAAAACGAGATACAAATACTTTAATAAATATTAAAAGCTTCTGTTTCTTATAAAAAAGTTTGAAATACAAAACATGAATGCATATTGGCCAACAGAAAACTGCAGTACAAATAAGGGCAAGACTAGTATTTATTTTAATTACCACGCACTTCATTTTCAAGGGCCATATTTTTACTTGAAGAGAATATGTACTTTATATTTTGGCGTGGGATGGGGGCGTCCCCATTGTTCTCCCCATAGCCTTTTATTTGGAGTCTCAAGTATGTAATCATATTCTTGTTTTTATAATAATCCTAACTCCTAACCCTTGAATTGTTCATTGTAGGGTCTTTTTTTTCTGGAAGCAGATGGCAATACACCAGCTGGTAAACTCAGAAATCTTATTTGATCTGTGATTTGAGTAAACATTCTTCATATTCATTTACTTTTGTATACACTGTTTTGATGACATATCTATGCTTGTTCCAGGATCTCAAGTGACACAAGGAGTACCAGGATCTCAAGGGACACAAGGAGTTGATTCATTGTCTGTTAGAACCAGGTACTTCTCTTTCAATTGTTTCTTTCTTTGTTTTATTTACAAAGGGTTTAGTTAGTCATGGTATTTCTGTACTTGGTGGCTCATTATCTCTATTTTTCTTACTATTCTCCCCGTTTGGTTGCAGGGCTGTGGCTCAATTTTTAAAGAGGGAATCTTCTATCACCTCAACCTCAGACGACGTCACTGGAGATCTCAGCTTGGACAAAATTTTAGAAGGAAAAACTAGAAAGCTATGTGCTCGAATGTTCTATGAAACACTGGTAATTCTTTTGACCCATTTCTGTTTGGCTGCCTTGTTTTGGATGCGTGTGCTTTTATTGATAGTAAATTTTGAAGTTCGCCAAGTATTTGATGTAGCATGGATCTTATATATACATCATAGAAATGTAAGAAAACAGGATTCTTGGGTAGTCATAGAGCGGGTTTTCTTGTTTTTAGAGGAACCCTAATCAGCTAGTTGCATGGAGCTAGGAAGTTCCTTCGCTCTTATTTGTATTATCTTAGATGAAGTAGGAACAACAACTAAGTGGGGTCGGCTATATGAATCCTAGAACGCCATTGTGCACTGTTTTGTGTCATGACTTCTGTTAGATCCAAGTAGTCCAAGTCTTTTCTTAGAGTCTCTTTCCAAGGGAGCAAAATGTTTGTATAGTTTTCAATGCACAGCTGGGGATAATTGATGTTCATGATAACCTAGTTCTTGGAAAACGGTTTAATTATCCAAAATTTGTTTTTCTTTGATCTAAAAAAGATTTTTTTTCTTTGTTAATTTCACCCTGATATTTGTTCCAGCAAATGTCATTCCACAAACAATAAGCCAGAAAAATCACTCTCTTAGCACCACAAGTTTGACATCAAGTGAAATGTATTGGACTTGAGTGATTTCTTTGTTAAATTGGTTTGCCATTTGTTTCCTTTCATACTACTTGAACAAGCAAAACATATGGTGCCCTTCTTTTTTTGGGTGAAGAAAACTTATACTGCCTGTTGAAGTACGAATTGAGCATTTTTTGGTATGTAACTACTAATGTGATTGTTCATTGTCAATTTCAGGTTTTGAAGACTTACGGTCTTGTTGATGTAAAACAAGAAGTACCTTATGGTGACATTAGTTTGACATTGACCCGAACCCTATCAAAGGCTTAAATTTAAGAGCATATGAGGTAATTTAGTGCAAACTTATCTTTGCAATATTCTCTGTGGTGTCATATGCACTTTGATATGTTTTTAGTGCTTGGACTTTCTGAATTTTAGCAACTCTGTAAGACTCGGCATGATTGGCAAGTTTTGTCTAATCACGGTGTTTTCCCTACAAAGGTGGCTACACTGTCTTGAGGTAAATTAGCATTGAAAAATGCTCTGGAGAAAATTTGGAAACACGGGATTGAACTGTTTTTCAGAAGCTGAGTAAGACAGTGTGAGTAGACAGTAGTTCATATTCTCATTGGTCATCTTTCTTTTTGTATTTCCAGTTCAGTTTTTACTTGTGTGTGTCTGCTCTCGCTTGCACTAACCATGCGGTTCTTTATTTTCTTTGAGTTGCAGGCATTGCCAGGTGAAAGAACAAGGAAGGAAAGGCAGTGTTGAGTTTGTACAAACGTTGCAATGTTGTTAATAATTTTTGACCTCACAGAGAAGCAGAGAAGTGTTAGTAGAGTCCATCCGCATGTGTATAAATAGTAGAGGAGGTTGTGTAAATTAAATTACTCCGCTCATAGCTTGAGCTTTAAGTAAACTATGTATAAATTGCTAATACAATCCTTATTTTCAAATGGTTCATGCTTTCATCGGTTTCATACGGTTAGCTTCAGGCCCGCTTGTTATCAACCAAACCCTGAACATCGACTTTCCCGATATGATGGGTGATCGGGGTGGAGATGGGCGACGGGTCGTTGGCCTGTCGACTGCTTGATGGTGACACTCTGGCAATATACGACCAATTGGCAGTGGGCATGATGCCTCCCAAGTCCTACGATGAACTTATTTCTTCCAAACACTCAACGTGATTCAAAGTGAAAACGATCGAGTCCTTCACAATTACTGTTTGTTAAATTTACAGGTACGTTTTTAGAAGGTAACTAGCCGGTAACTACAACTTGAAACTCAAGTTACATTCAGCTAGACTAGTCACTAGCAAGTAACAAGTTCAGAGAGGAAACAAAAACAATTTGCCGGTAAGTCTTGACATTATTTCTTGTTACTATTATTATAGTATGCAGAATGCAAGTACGGCCATTAGTCTAACAAGTCATAAGGCATCCAAGAAATTCAACCATCTTAGATATTCAAATGATACAAACTTAATTTCCAGCAAGAAGCGCATTGATTTTGTTTTCAACATGCGCTTCATGGTCTTCGAGCCGACCCTTGATCGCATCATTTTCCCAGCGGATTAGTGTTGGAACTCCGGTCAGCTTAAACCTTGAGTCTACTCTCCATGGGTGATGTGCGTTCCTCCATGTTGGCCTATCTCCGACATATGCTCTCAAAAGTGCAACATCATCTGGTGTAGCTTCTAGCTTTTTGTAGATTACAGGTTCAGCTCTCACACAATCTGACATAGAAAAGGGACATCGTATCATGTATAATTGCACATTCCATTTACGTTAACAAAAAATTAACCATAAATTGGAGGACTCCGGCCAAGTAGTTCTCAATGCAGTCATAGTAGGAGAAGCATGAAACTAGTTCCTTTACGGGAGCTCCTGGTAAAAACTGTGTTTACTCAACGACATAGCAAATCAATGTTTCTGATTTGAAATGTCTTAAGATGCATCACCACCTTGAGTTTCAATAGGATCAGGACCATGATTCATTTTTGTGGTTCTGCTGATTCAAGATTTGCAACTCTCACCAGGAGCATTTTCATGTCAAGGTGTCCCATCATACAATTTTCTATTAAGAAACGACATTCTCTCAATAATAGCATCTTTCCCTCACTTGCTCCAGGAATCCATTTTCACATTGAACCCCCTTCAATACACAAACTATTTAGAATGATGAGACAGAAAGAAACTTGCTTTCTACCATTTTTTTTTTTTCCTTCGCTTTTCAAGTACTGAGCGCCCATTTTCACTCAGATGCCCATCCTCACAAAACAAGCCACTCCAAAATTGACAGAGAAGACCTCAATGAATGATAGCAACTTCTTTCTTTTCGAATATACATTCCAAATCCGTGGTGAGACAAAATATATCTAAAGGGAAAATTTCAACTTAAAAACTTTCTAGCAAGAATTTTAAGATTTTGAATCAAGAGAAGCATTTTGTAGAATTTGGATTTTCTAGTGTCATACAAAGTGAGCAGCCTATGCTACAATGCATCCTACACTCAAGCCTTGCTCGGTGCCTAGGATTGGAAACATTCAATGTATGTTGAAGTAAGAAATGGATGTGAACTTCCAAATCTTGTCCAAGTTGAAGGTAGAAGATGAATTAGTCATGAAGAAACTTATCCTTCCGTGTTGGTAGGATTGGAATTCTTCAAAATGTAATTTCTTAGTGATGCAAAATTATGTATAAAGTTTCCTCAGCCTGTTAATAAGTTTTGCTGAATTCGGCCAAGCCTATAAGCGTGAGTTTGTAACTAAGCACGTCATTAAAAAGATCAGTTGTATGATGGAGCATTAGTTTAAGACTGTCAAGTGGGTGGGGGATTCATCATCACCTCTTATTGAGGTTAAATCGAGCACGCCTTAAGCCCTCGAGTAAGTGGGGCACCCACTCCCAATAGGTGGGCAGTACACAACTTGAATAAATTTTAAAACTTTCCTCAATTTAATGTTCCGATAAGTATTCCTAAACCAAATAGACTCCAGTAAAAACAATACATTATTATTCGATCAGAAAAAAAAATACCAAAAAACAAAAACAAAGATAAAGAATTTGCAACAGAATCGAACAATTTCACAAGAATTATGTAATGGATTGCTGAAATTTTCTTGAATAATATACATAAAAATAAATTCTTAGTTTTTGAAGTAAATGAAAGAAAGAAATACAAACCAGGGCACCAGCTGAGAGAGGTAGAAGGGTCCTTGTCAGCCAAGAAGAGGATGAAATTGGCTTTGTTGTTTGGAGCTTCTGCTTTGAATTTCTCAAACGCACTGTCGAAGGTGGAGATGGTGGCGTCGGATAGCTTGAGAGGCATCTTTCCACTTTTCCTAAATCCAAAGGGGCAAAGTTTGGGAACGAAGAAGACGATAACGCTCGTGTTCTGAATTTTATTTTATACGAAAATATAGAGCTCAAGGTCGAGAGAGTGGCAAACTCCACTCGCTACCTCCCCTACCCTGTATATTGGACAAATACATCACTCAATAGTTTAGTCCGAAGAAAAACACTTGTTTTTTAAGTTACGGAGTTCCTCTTCAAATTACTTGATAATTTGTTTACAGGATTTCGTGTTTTATAATCGGAATCATATATTATAAATTAATCTATTAAGATTATCTTTATAAAAAAAAAAATATATATATATATATATATATTGAAAATTAAGATCGTTTTGTCAATTAATCAATTGTAGCAAATAGATAATCGGTTATAATATTTTACTTATTTTGTTCATATATTTTTATACAATTCAATGATGCTAGAATACACTCGACTAGAATATATCCATGGAAATTAAATTCAAGTTGGGAATTTCAAACTTTTGGTTGCTTTTTACTACACTAACTTTTTGGGTTGCAATTTTTATAAAGGGAGATGCTAGGGAGTGAAGGGAAAACTAGATATATAGATGGGATTTCTAATGACTAGCATGCATGTACAATTCAAAATTTATATACATAAGCAACGGAAGCATAAAATCAAAGCTATAGTCATGCAAATACCTTTCAAAAATCACTACTTGATGCATCAAAGGGTCATATTGATAACAAAGAGAGAGATTTGTATGTCATACCTTTTGGATTAGACTTGAGTCAAATGATAGACAACCTCCAAGACCTCTCATTCTTCAAGGTCCTTTCTCCTAGCCTCCCTCCTTGCTTCATCCACCTTGAATGATTTGGATCCCATCGATTATCTTCAAGCTACCGAAGGAGATAGCCTCCAGAGATCTACACCCACTAGTGTGGGAAGATGGATGAAGGAATAACCAAAGAGAGAGTTTTTTTCTTTTCTTTTGTTGTGAAGTTACCACACTCAAAACCTTGGTAACTTTTCCTTAGCACCCCTTTTAAAGGGAAAGAGAAGTGAGTCAGTCAAATTGATTTTTCTCCTTCAACTCCACTCCCACTAGCCGGCCCTCAAGTGATATGTTTGGGCTGAGATTTTATCATTTTAAGTCATCTTATTCTTATGTTAAAAACCTAACGATTTTGGGCCCAATGGACCCGAAATTAAAGAACCCGAACTACTTTTAGGCCCAAAAGCGAAATTTCATCGCTTCCTTGATTAATTAAGACTTTCTAATTAATTAATTATATCATCCTATAGTTATCTTACCACATGAGTGTATTGGTGTACAATCGTTTTAAGTTCTAATTAGTGAGACAATGAGGTGATTGGTATCAATCCAATTGATCAACACTTACACAATCACTAATTAAATTAAAACTTACTTCTCTCACTAATTTGATGATTACTTAGTTAACCATCAAGAGGGACCCAAAAACCATGAGTGACATCTAGCCATAAGTCATGGCTACCCAAGCTAATGAAGAATTGGTCGGAAAACTAATTCAGTTGGAATTACAATGTGATTCAATTCTTCTCTAATTCAATACTCTCAACCACATTGCCAGGGTATGGTTACTTTATTACGCTCGATACTAACTCATATGATTCATTTTAGAAGTATAGGAATGCCTTCTTCCCTTATTATGCTCGATACTTCTGCCGAAGATTCCCAAATCATATCGTAGAGTATTCATCCTCTTATACTAAGGATTAGAGATTCCTTGTTGAATATTCAAATGTCTCTAAGAATAAATTAATTACCCCAACAATGTATAGAACACGTCCAAGATGTGGAAGGACTACTTACACTATCCCAACCAGTAAAGTTACTTGCTTGACATGTGAGTAGACCTCTATTTAAGTACTTTTGTTTGATTGTGTTCAGTGAACTCATTCCCTTAATGAGTATTTACATCTTGTCTTAGTGTCCCTACACAAACAGTTTGAGAGTTGTCATCCTTCAAATTGAAAAGACATAGGACGTACTAGTTTATTCGGATTGTTAGCGTCCATCTCACAATGCTATGATTAGGAACCTTTTTGGACATTATGGTTATGTAAAGAAGGTCTCTGTAGTCTAACTTCTTTAGATTACTTCTTCCATCAGTCCATTATCCATGGATTCATTATTTGTATGTATATCATTTAATTGAGATAGTCCTAATGAGTTACTTTGCTCATTTGTTGTATTAGATATAACTATACATTTAGACATTATCCTAAAAGGTTTCTTCTCAAGATTGAATTCCAGGCAATATCTTCGACATGGAGACCATGTTTTTAGACGATACATGATGTGAGGTTGATGGTTGTGTTCTTTCTTTAACGATTTAAAGAAGAAATCTAACTATCAATCTTCACACCATGTGGTTTACACAATATTTTTTAGTAGATGATCTTTCTATTATCACTCTTTGATAAATTATTTCTGAATAAGCATATAGTCTCTCTAGCATCACCCTTTGATAAATTGTTTTTGAATATGCACACTTTTTTTATCACAAAAATTCAAAATGTGTAAATGGATTGTGTACTGTTCAAACAATGATGTTAATACTGAATTTGTTGTTTTAAGAGCTTATGGAAAGGAGTGCAAGAATGTGTAAACCGGCGTGCATGTAACAAGATCCTATTTATAGTGAATTATTTACTTTATGACTATATATTGTCGAACTACACTAGTCAAATTTCGTTATTTCTTTTTAAGATGCAGCTAAAGTTGGTAGTGTATTATTTTGTTTTTTTATGCCCCATGATACAATTTTCAGGTAGCATATCGTTTTAAGATGCAGCATTAGTTTATAAGATTCAAGAATTATCAATAAATAAATAAAAAACTATAAAATTACTATAAAATTACTTTACTACTGTAAATTGACGGAATCAGTGGGAGCCCTGGCAGAATGTGAAACCCACAAACCCAAGGTAATGGACTAGACTGAACTTGCTCGAGCTTCACCCGGAAAATAATGTAACGTAATCATGACATTAGCCACATTATATTTTTTTTGGGATGTGATATTCACACATCCCATTTTACTTCTCACACACCTTTTTTATTTTCGACCGTCGGATCGAATGAATTAAAGAATATCAACAGCCAGAAATTATCAAGATGTGTGTGAAAAGTAAAATAAGATGTATGGATAGCACAACCCTTTTTTTTTTGAGTCATGCATATGTGTTGCACGTGTTGGCCTCAGTTGGCAGGCTTCGTACCACATGATATCATCTCGTCAATTTGTCACACCGATTATATATCCAACAATTACCGTTGTTTTTAAAATAAAAATAAATTTAAAACAATCTGAAAAATTCAATTTCTTTTTAGAAAAATCCCAACCATATTCTTATTCACTCCCCATACAAAAACTTCATACAAAATTTTATTTTTTATATTTTTGTGGATAGTAATTGCCTTGGCTATTTCACTTCGTTAGCGAGGAGAAAGAAAAAAATTATTTATTTTTCATATCTTTTGTGAACCGTAATTGTCTTGTCAATCTCACGTTATGGGTGAGAAAAGAGAAAAAAAAAATTGCTACTGCAATTAAGTAATTCACATCAATTGAACAAGTTCCCGTTGCCTTTCGCTATGCAAAATAGGTGAAGGTGCAATTAAACCAACTCCAATCCTCTGCTAATTTAGGCTTTTGGTTGAGAAAATTGTCAATTAAATAATAAGAATTTACAATTATAGAACGGATTTGGATCTTATCCAGATTCACTCTATGGGGATCTTAGGGATCCTTACATCTTTGTTATTCATCGTGCATCATGCAGTCAGAAATTATTTGACTTTTTTATTTAAAATTAAACATAAATAGTACCTGACGAAAACTGACCGCACGATGTACAATGAACGGCTAGAATGTGGGGATCCCTAGGACTCCCACAAAATGGATCTGAAGATGATCCTCTTCTAGGGACAAGGATTCTCTTTGTGGGGATCAGGAGATCAATCAATCGTGTTCGTTCATCGGACATCGTGTGATCAATTTTCATTAGGTACTATTTATATTCAATTTTAAATTAAAGTTTTAAAATAATTTATAACTGCACGATATACGATGAATAAATACGATTGATTGATCTTTCAGATCCTCGCAAAAAAATCCTCACAGGATCCTCCCTCTTCTAGGACATGGCTGATTTCTCTCCCACTTAAAATCGTGTGTATAGAACATCTATAGACGATGGCACAAGTATAGTTTTTATATCGATTTGACACGTTTCAACACGCTCAGTCCATATGGAGTATTTGCCTGGTCAAAGCAGCCGCGCTCGTTCCTAGTACCTCGTAAGTCGTGTAACAACAAAGTTGACAGAACCTTCAAAATTTTGCTTGCTTTTCAAGTTAATGAAGAAAGTCGTTTGAACTTCAACATTATCCTTGCCGCGCAATTTAATAAAGCAAACAGTCAAATTTACATCCGACTATAAATACTGAGCAACCATATTAGCAAATCAACGACCTAAAAACAACTCATATCTCTCTCACTTTTTGTTATTCATTTCCCATCCATTTCGACTTTGCTAAGCAGCCTCACTCAGCCAAGTCTAAACCGATCACAGCGGTATAAGAATGGCCATGTTTTCAGCTTTTCTCAATTGCTTTTTTCCCTCTTCACCGTCGCAGATCTCTGATGATGCAAAAGGGTCTAACAGCAGCGGAAAAGAGCCTTCTTCAAAGGACTCTGAAAAAAGAAAATCACAATCATCATTATCGGGAGCTCCCATAGTCGTTTCAACATGATGATATGATCATGAAAGTAGGTATACCGTATATACGCATGAGGCCAAATATACACTTCTTCGATCAGATTCATTATTAGTTGAAGTTCTTGCAGTAA
This sequence comes from Pyrus x bretschneideri, assembly GCF_019419815.1. Classification (NCBI taxonomy): domain Eukaryota; kingdom Viridiplantae; phylum Streptophyta; class Magnoliopsida; order Rosales; family Rosaceae; genus Pyrus; species Pyrus x bretschneideri. The sequence continues at coordinate 5,871,079 of NW_025999546.1, forward strand.
ACAAAGAATTACAACTTTACAAGCAAGACAGATACGAATTTTGGGGGAAGTGCCCTGGTGCCAGTTTGCTAGGCAGCGTGTGGCAGGTTGAAGTCAAGGAGGAATTTGTGATCATTCAAACACAAATGGGAAAAGCAGTATCGGAATGAGTATTTTGGCTTGCTGAAATGTCGAATCCTGTACCTGGGAGTAGTTTCATGATTTCATGTTTAGATATCTTTCTTTTTGTAATTATGGATTTGATGTTTATGTTAATTAGTGTTTTCAGTTTCTTTAAGAAATAATAAGAGAACTTCAAGTTCAATTCTTCCTCACGGATTGTTTTTGTTGGTAGTATGAACCTCGCATCGGAAAAAGGGACCTTATATGAGCTTATAGCAAATTGGGCTTCTAGCTCTGCACATTGTCAATGTGAAATGCTAAGGAGAATCTCTTAAAAGTATGACTCTCCATAGACTCTCAACCACCTCATGTTTTCCGCACAATTTTTATAATGTTGGTACATGAATGAATTTTAAACTGTGAGGTGATAAAGAGTCAATTGAGGGTCCCATTTTGAGAGAGTTTTCTCAGCAACTCTCATTGCCATTGGTTTTATGGTGGAAACTCAATTATCTTCATGGTATCAAAGTAGGTTGTCCAATGTGTGAAGCCAACCAGCTACACGTGCTCCACATCACCCCATTTATCTTGTTCACGTGCTATGCTTGAAAATTCACCACATGTGAAGATACACATTAAAAATATGAATCTCACGTCAAGGAAAAAAGGAAACTTAATGTGCTTATAAATAATTTGGTTATTCCTCGTAACATCAATTGGTTTTCTATTTTGTACATAACAAGCTCAATAATTCCTCATAAAGTGGGCATGTAATTCAAGCAGAGCACATTACTTTTATTTACTTTCAATGACGACGTGACAATTTTTTGTACATACAAGCTCAATAATTCCTGAGAAAGTGGGCATGTAATGCAAGTGGAGCACATTACTTTTATTTACTTTGAATGATGACATGACATTGTTTTGCGATATAATGTCATAACAAGAACTGTTCATTTTCTTTATTATCATCTAAAAATGATCTTTAGAAAAAATCATTAAATTTATTTATTCATATGTGTTGAATAAATTGAACAAATAACTCATGATAAACTGTCAATTTATTTGATTCATATAATTGAGTTCAAACCGAATGAATTTTTCCATACGGTCAAGTGATGTTACGTACATCGGCATTCAAGCAATATCCATCTGTATAGGCATCTTATTTTACCTCAATTCTCCCATATTTGTACATGACTTCCTTCCTTCCCTTGGTTGTTCGTGTTGATACGTATGTAAAACCTTGGCCTTTTAGAGGTGAACCGTACCCCAAGTGTGGTATTTCAGTATTAGCATCGTGATTTTTGGTAAGCATTTCATGTTTTTGTGTAATTTTAATTCTTCAAAGGTACAGATAGTATGAGAGAATCAAGAATAACGGTTCCATTAAAAAGAGGGAAAATGATAAATATACTCTTTTTTTTCATACACAATCCTGTTTAATTTTGTCCATTAATTTTATTTAATTCGTTCAATCTGATGAACATGAATAAAGAGAAGTAAGTGCGTGCTAAAAATGGTGTTTGAACGAGTCTTCGTTTTTTTATCAATTTGTTAAGTGCATTGGTCTGCAACTTCAAACCTTTCTTAAGAAATTTACAATTGCATCATCAAAAGGCCAGGACTGTCTGCATGTGTCACATATATTGAAATTAGATTCAAGCACCTCATTGTGTTTGAACAGTGTGGTCCTCTCCAGAACCCAGATGAGATCACTTATCAGCTCAGACTCTGAGAGTGACTTCGGAAATTCACATGTAATTTTCTTTTAATTGACCGAATTCTTCCAAGTTCATAAAACAACTCAACTATGAATTCAAAGAACCAGACGGTCAATTGACCCAAAGAGAGAGAGAGAGAGAGAGAGAGAGAACCAACGGTGATCTTCAGTCTAGCTTTATTATGCTCAGGAGAAAATGATAATTAATGATTAATTAGGTCCTACTAATCCTTTTTAGCAGGTGTTAGTGGACAATTTGCACATTGCTTCTGTAAATAAATGTCTAATAAAAATAGATCATATGAGACAGGTGTAAGAAGGATGAAGTTCAAGAGTGTGATTCAAGTGAGGAAGTTATCAATGGTCAAAACAAAGCCACTTGTCAAAAGATTAAATAGGTTGTTATACATATAGTTGGTTAGTTAGAATCTGTTGCTTTAGTTAGAAAGAGTTAGTTGATATAAGGAGGTAGTTAAAGAGGAGTACTTGCTCTGCAAGTTTGGCATTGAAAACTTCTATATAAGTGAACAATGTAAATCGTATAGTTTTCTAATGAAGAAAAACATTTCTACTGATACAACTTTCTCTCATCTCCTTTATCTCTCTTCTTAAAAATTGTTATTGTAGCTATCTTAACATGGTATCATCACTGGCCGATCCGGTGCTTCCGCTCAACCTCTAAAGCATTTCTTTCTCTTCTTTACCCTCTAGTTTGCATCTCTCTGTGATTTTTGGCGACGGAAAACATATCAGTCGCTCAAAAAGTTGGTTTCTTCTCGTCTGCCCACCAACTGTTCGATCAAACGTCTCAGTAAAAAATTGTTCACAAAATCTGCAAAATGATCACTGCAACTCAGTTACAGATTGTTCAGTCGCCGATTACCAGTATTCTCTCCATCGTCTCCACTTCTGTTACGGTAAAGCTTGATGATTCCAACTATCTTACTTGGAGCTTTCAGGTCCGATTGCTTCTGGAAAGTCATGGAATTATGGGATTTCTTGATAGTTGAAGAAAGTGCCCACCAAGGTTCAACGATAATTCTAACATTGAAGGGGTTGAAAATGATGACTACTTGGTATGGAAAATGCACGATTGTGCACTGATGCAGTTGCTCATTGCCACATTATCAACCACTGCCATTTCCTGCGTCATTGGGTGCAAGAGTTCTGCTGAGATGTGGTTGAATCTCACTGAGCGATTCTCTGCTGTGACAAAAGCAACTATCTTCCAGATGAAGAAAGAACTTCAGAATATCAAGAAAGGGTCAGAATCAATTTCTGTTTATCTCCAAAAGATTAAGGATGCAAGAGATCATCTTGCTGCAGCTGGAGTAATTTTTGATGATGAAGATATTATAATTCTTACATTGAAAGGACTACCTGTAGAATTTAACACATTTCGATGTGTGATCAGAGGAAGGGAGAATGGGATATCTCTCAAAGACTTCAGGTCTTAACTCCTGGCAGAAGAAGCTATCATTGATCAGTCTTTTGACAGTTCTTCCGGATTGTCCTTTGGTAGTGCCATGGTTGCTGGAATTCAATCTGACAAAGGGAAATCACTTGTTCTTGATCAAGTTCAACCAAGGTCCTCCTCTGATCCATCTTTCAGGCACAATGGAGGATCCAGTTTTGCTAATTCCAATTATAATACTAGATCTTACAACAATGGGAGTTACCACAACTTTGGCAATTATAAGGGTAACAATTTCAGGGGCAAATGGAGAGGCAGATTTCAATACAATTTAGGTCCCAAATTTTCCAACGGTAATCCCGGCATTTTTGGTACTCCAAAGCCATATCAATCTCACTGCCCGGATCACTCTTCTGAGATTCCTACTTGTCAAATATGCAACAAAAAGGGTCATGTTGTTGCAGATTGCTTTCAAAGACATACCAACACTGCCTCGAGCTCTCCTATTCAATGTCAAATCTATTGGAAATATGGACACTCAGCCCTTCAATGTTACCACAGAAGTAATTTTGCGTATCAAGGGAGGCTTCCAACCACTAATCTCAGTGCTATGCATGCCAATCATCAACCTTCAGCATCATCTAAACAATTTTGGCTTGCAGACACTGGTGCTACATCACACATGACATCTGAATTGGCAAATTTGGACCTCTCCACTTCATATCAATGAACTGATACAATTACCACTGCAAGTGGTGCAGGTTTGCATATTTCCAATATTAGCACGTCTAAATTGGTTGTTCCTCATCATTCCCTCATTCTTAAGAATGTATTACATGTTCCAAAGCTTTCTCAGCATCTGTTATCCATTTATCAACTATGTAAAGACAATAGGTGTAGATTCATTTATGATGATGTTTCTTTTTGGGTTCAGGACAAATCCACAGGGAAAATCCTACTCAAGGGGCTGTGTAGAGCTGGTTACTATCCTATACCATTCACCATTTCACAGAAGCAAGCTTCACCACCTACATCTCATTCATGTTTCCTTGCAAAACCAGTTCACTCAAGCATATGGCACAAAAGGCTAGGACACACATCCAATGCAATTACTTCTGCAATTCTACATCAATCTCAAGTACCTGCATCACTATAGACATGTTCATCCATATGTACACCATGTTTAGAGGGAAAGTTCACCAAATTACCATTTCAATTTCTTGTAAACAAATCTGTACATCCTTTAGAAAAAATCCACAGTGATGTATGGGGACCTGCCCCTTTACTATCCTATGAAGGATTTCAGTATTATGAAACCTTCATAAATGATTGTACTCGTTACACATGGATTTTTCCATTAAGAAATAAATCAGAAGTATTTGCCACTTTTGTTCATTTTCATGCCTATTTGAGTACACAGTTTTCTGCTATAATTAAAATCTTTCAAAGTGATGGTGGTGGTGAGTATACAAGTACCAAGTTTCACCAATTTGTAGCACAACATGGGATTTTACATCACAAATCATGTCCATATACACCTGAACATAATGGTTTGGCAGAAAGAAAACAAAGACATATTGTAGAAACAACAATAACCCTTCTTCAAACTACCAAACTACTTAACCAATTTTGGGTTCATGCTTGTGCTACTGCTACTTACTTGATAAATAGGATGTCTTGTGCTTCTTTAAACATGAAGTCACCTTTTCAAATGCTATATAACACTGTTCTTGAGATTGAACATCTCAGGGTTTTTGGTTGTGCATGTTTTCCTTTGCTAAAACCATATAATACTTCTAAACTTCAACCTAAGACAACAACTTGTGTCTTTTTGGGATATGCAAGTCAATACAGAGGGTTCCTATGTCTAGATTTTGCCACTGGTAAAATTCAAGTGTCCAGACATGTTTTATTTGATGAAGCTAGTTTTCCATACTCAACCTTCACAAGTGTCACACACTTCCAAATTATCTTCTGCATCATCACATATTACAATGCATCCACCCCAGTTAACTCCAGTCATCACATTAACAAATCAAGCATTAACACCCTCATTTCATTCCATATCATCTCCCACCACAGAGTCCTTGCCTATGCATTCATCTAGTGCCTCAGAATCTCTTTTTGCATCTCGAACCTTAGAATCCTTGGAAACAGGTGCATCTAGTGCTCGAGAGTTTGATTCTTTACCTGCACATGACACAACTGCATTACACATACCCTGTGCCTCTTCCCTACATCAGTTGCCTCCACCTAGCTCCAGTACACAGCACCATATCTCTGTGGATCCTGATTTCCACCCTGAGAGACTAAATGTGGTTCTGTCCATACCAATGAATGTACATCCCATGCAAACAAGGTCCAAGAATGGGGTGTTCAAAAAGAAAGCTTTGTTAGCTACGGTTACTTCTGAACCCAAAACATTCAAAACTGCTTCCCAAGTTTCTGAATGGCAGATTGCAATGCAAGAGGAAATAGCGGCTCTTCATTCTCAACAGACTTGGTCTTTAGTCTCATTACCACCTGATAAGAATTTAGTTGGGTGTAAATGGATCTACAAAATTAAAAAATATGCAGATGGGTCTGTGGCAAGGTACAAGGCATGACTTGTAGCACAAGGGTATAGTCAAGAAGAGGGTGTTGATTATTTGGAGACTTTCAATCCTGTGGTAAAACCTACAACTATAAGGCTGATCTTTGCCTTAGCTGCTCAATTCAAGTGGTCTCTTAGGCAGCTAGATGTCAAAAATGCCTTCTTACATGGCATACTTCAAGAGGAAGTATATATGGCACAGCCTCCGGGTTTTGAGAGTGTCACACATCCTTCAAACTATGTTTGCAAACTTCACAAATCATTATATGGTCTCAAACAGGCTCCTCGAGCCTGGAATGAAAGGTTCACCAACTTCTTACCAAGTTTGGGATTTCAAGTTTCACAGGCTGATCCCTCACTGTTTATTCAACAGTCTTCCAAGGGCACGGTGTTATTGTTTTTGTATGTTGATGATGTCATTCTCACAGGTAGCAGCACTCAATTGATTAACCAAGTGATCACAGCTCTCATTGCAGAATTCGAAATGAAGGATTTGGGTCTCCTGCACTACTTCCTGGGATTACAGATCAGTTACACCTCAGAAGGCTTGTTTGTGTCTCAAACAAAGTATATTAATGAGTTAGTTGATAAAGTTGACCTCCAGGACTCTAAACCGTGTGCTACACCATGTCTCCCATATCACAGACTCCTCAAGGATGATGGGAAGTCGTATCACAGTCCTGATCAATATAGAAGTGTTGTTGGCGCTCTTCAGTATCTTACTTTTACAAGACCTAACATAGCATTTTCAGTCAATCAAGCTTGTCAGTTCATGCACAATCCTATGATTTCTCATGTTCTTGCAGTTAAGAGAATCCTTCGCTATCTCAAAGGGACATCCACTTATGGCATTCATTTTAAATCAGGACCATTGCATCTGCAATCTTATAGTGATGCAGATTGGGCAGGAGATCCAAATGATCGAAGATTAACTTCAGGATTTGTTGTATTTCTTGGATCCAACCCCATCTCATGGGCATCAAAGAAGCAACACACGGTATCCCGATCATCCACAGAAGCTGAGTATAGAGCGTTGGCAATCACGGCTGCAGAACTTGCCTGGATTCGACAACTATTATGTGATATGCATATACCTTTACATTCCTCTCCGCTGATATATTGTGACAATGTCTCAACTATTGCCCTTTTTACAAATCTTGTGTTCAATGCAAAATCCAAACACATTGAGATCGACTATCATTTTGTATGTGAGAGAGTCACTCGGGGTGATCTTCAAGTTCAACATGTGTCTTCGACAGACCAATCAGCAGATATCCTAACAAAGGGCTTGTCTGCACCATTATTTCAGCAACATTGCAACAATCTGATGCTTAGTGTTCTCGAGCATCAGCTTGAGGGGGGATGTAAGAAGGATGAAGTTCAAGAGTGTTATCCAAGTGAGGAAGTTATCAATGGTCAAAACAAAGCCACTTGTCAAAAGATTAAATAGGTTGTTATACATATAGTTGGTTAGTTAGAATCTGTTGCTTTGGTTAGAGGGAGTTAGTTGATATAAGGAGGTAGTTAAAGAGGAGTACTTGCTCTGCAAGTTTGGCATTGAAAACTTCTATATAAGTGAACAATGTAAATCGTATAGTTTTCTAATGAAGAAAAACATTTCTACTGATACAACTTTCTCTCATCTCCTTTATCTCTCTTCTTAAAAACTGTTATTGTAGCTATCTTAACAACAGGTGCCTCTCAAGTAATATATTGATTAGTCAAATTTTAGAAAATACAACCTTAAATACCATGCGTGGTGCTTTATGTGTATTGTTAACTCAATTGGTAGGAAATTTCAACGTGCTTTTTGTTAATTGGTTTAACGGCTGGTCAAAGCAGCCGCGTGGGGTGGTGATTTCACCCAAGGGGAAAGAGCAATAAAAAAGATTAATAAACAATGCATGTGGTCTTGACATCTTCCTTGCCCTGCAAGTTAATCAACAGATATAATATTGTCCCATTTCTATCTCACTATCTATATATACACTCAGTTTGCTCAGCTAATTGAAGCCTAAAGAAAACATACAGAGCCAGTATCACCTTGCTCTTTTCCACAACTCTTCATTAATCTAGACACAAATACAAGAGGTATATCGATCGAAAAAAGAAATTACAAGAGATCCGAAGCAAAGTCACAATGACAGTTTTCTCAACTTTCCTGAATTGCTTCATTCCATCGTCGCAGGTCTCCGATGAAGCAGTAGGCTCTGCAACTGCAAGTATAAAAGTGCCTTATTCAACGGAATCCAAGAAGAGCAAATCAAAATCATCATCATCGGGAGCTCCCATACTAGTCTCTTACTTCCCCCAAAATTCGTATTTGTCTCGCTTGTGATCTTGTGGTCAAAGTAACTTAAAAGTTTTGGTTCATGGCGGGATAAATTCAAGATCAATAGTATTTCTCATTCTGTATGAACAATCTTTCTTTTGGCAAGTGAAAACGTACAAAATTATAATAATTAGTTTATACACACACACACACATGTTTGTTAAATGAGAAGACTGTTTCTCTTTGTTATATCTACAATTCATTGTAATCATGATTCATTAATAAAAAATCAGAGTTTTTTTATAACTCTCTCAACTGAACTTTCTCACCAACCAAACAGAATTAGGGTTTTCAGGTTTAATTTTCATCTACAAAAGGTGCTTTTACATTTAAGGTGTCCCTTCGTAACACATATTTCTGAATATTTGCCACTTGGGTTTAGGTTATTGACATACTATGGACATTTTAAGGCAACTATTTATTCTTCGCTAAACAACTATTTTGTTGTAGTTGTTACATTCTGGTTAAGGAAATTTTTTTATAGATATCGAAAATACAAGTCAATGATGAATCATTGCACCTAAGAATGGACAGCATATAGTTGATATGTCCAATTTCTAAATTAAATTCATAAAAAATATATTCACACATCACAGCTTAAGTAAAACAAAAATGTCAGTGGCCAATTTTAAGTATAAAAATTGCTCTGGTTAAGAAGAAAATCATGAGGCTGCTAGGAATCACACTAGTTAAAAATAGATACAAAATGATGACATATATATATATGACTTTATTAAGTGGTCCCTCTCTTCTTGCTCTCCAAGGTAATAATATTTTGTTGTCCTAATATTCCTGTCACCATATCTGCAGCTGGCACTTACATATTATAACAGATGAAAGGTATGGCATTTGATTCTTCAACGTTTTGTGTCGTCGATTGTTGGAAGTGCATTGTCTTTTTTATTTTGAATGGCGCGCATGGTCCCCATAATCTCCACAACCATGAAAATGTGAAATGTCGTCTGTGACTGAAATAGAGAGCCTTCTTGGAAATTCACAGGTTTCTTACAAGTTTGATAGCAAAAAACTGTGGTTCTTAGAAGTTCACTGAAAATAATCACTTTTGGGGGTCATATGAATAATTAATGCGACTATTTAGCTAGGTCTTAATCTAGGATTTTCACATTGCTTCTCTAATAAACTCTCTTAATCAATTTAGAAAGAACAGATGTCTCATTATTTAGTCAAGGTTTGCAAAATAAGCTAAAGTAACCTGCACACTTCATGCTCACGAATCATGATATATTGACATGAAATTTCAACCTTATTATTTTAATTATAATATAGACTAGTTTGCCTGGAGTATGTTATATTGATATAAATAAAACTAAGTAATTGTGCATATATAATAGTGAGATCTTGAATCTTCCGTGGCCTCCAAGTTAATCGATCGACAAATTCCCATTTCCATCTCACTATAAATTTTGGGCAATAATGCAACACCATATATCACACCAAGTTAGCAACCCGCTTTAAATCATCTCAATCCATATATCTGAACCCTTACAAATCACTAGCAAATTAAATGGCTATTTTCTCAGTTATTTTTCAACTGCTTCATGGCATCGTCACAGGTCTCCGATGAGGCAGCTGCAGAGCCCAGTTCTTCAAAGGATTCCAGAAAAAGCAAATCAAAGTCATTGGGAGCTCCTGTAATAGTTTCTTATTTTCCCCATAATTCATACCGCTCTCGCTTGTAATTGTTTTGCTCCATCTAAAAAAGCAAGGTCCTTTGAAGCCAAAAATTGATAGTTAATTTTTTCGTCTTTTGTTGTTTTTCTATTTAAATTATTGGATTTCATGTTTACAATTTGGTTCCCAATCAAATTAATGAAAGTGCTTAGAAGGCAACAGATGAAAGATAACACTAACAACTTCCATGCCCAGTATATGGGGAGTATTCAGTCTCCATATTCAACATTTCATAATAGCGAATAAGAGCCACATAATGTTGATTAAGAATCATGATTTGATAAAGATAGCCAAAAACACGCGCGCATGCAAATCGCAACAAGGACCTTCACACTAGGAGTAAAAATAAAATTTAGAAAAAAATTGAAATTTAGAGAGAGCTTGACGGAATGATTGGAATGAGGGATGAGCATAAAAGATGATATATTGGTAGGAAATCATATATTAAACTGATAATAACATCATTGTACAAAAACAAAGGTAGGAGATGAAACATATTTCTTTCGCATCAATATATTGAAAGTTATAGATTTGGCTACAATATTTATATGTATTTAATATAAACACTATCTTGATCGTCAAATAATGATATTAAATACATATTTTTACATGGATTATAGACTTTGAATTTTCAACATATTTTGGTCATGATGCCGATGAATCAATCAAAATTCGGATTCAACACTTCATTACCTTTGAACCGCGTGGAACTGTTCATTACATCAGCCTCCCTTCCAAATAAAATAAAAACCCTCAAAAATATATATGCTGCTTCTTCATTAGATCAGCTTGCTTCTAGGTTAATTACTTGGCATGCAATTTCAACGTGCCCCTTGTCTAGTCAAGGCAGCCGCGTGACGAACTTTCTTCATAAAGATTACTTTGTGGAGTCTATAGAATGCATTGCGGTCTTGAAATATTCCTTGCCCTTCCCAGTTAATATATATATATATATATATATATATATATATATATATATATATTCTAGGCATGTAAGAAGTCTCAAGCCAAGAAACGAAGGTGATTTTGTCTATTGCTTCATGACATCGTCACAAGTCTGCGATGACAAAGGACGCTCTCCGACTACCGCAAGCTTGCCTGCTTCAAGCGAATCCAAGAAAAGCAAGTCAAAATCATCAACATATTGGTCTCGCAAGCATGTTTCTAATTACTACATGGAAATACTACTAAACCTCATCAAGGGTATGTGAATCAAAGGATCCAAGTTATACCATATATACCAGCACTGGACTAGACGATGAGTAATAAGTTAATAAGTTATGTATGGCCTGATGGAATATGAATATATAGTTATGCTTTTCTTAGTTCGGTGTATACGTAGTACGCTTTGACAATTAATATCCATTTTCTTTGTTTTTTCTGTTTTCTATTTGAGTTGATCCTGTGCTTATTTAAGGAAGTGCATCAACTGCTCGAGCTATCTTTTGTAGAAAATGTAACTTGTACTCCGTTAATTGTGGCTCGAGCCCTCTTTACAAAAAGTGTATTGTGGATTACTTCATCGTTTTTAAATTAGACTAATACTGTAACCATTATAAATCTTTTAAACTAGACGTATACTTTAACCATTATAATCTTCGTGATCCTGATCTTGTTTAGTTTGTTTTTCTTATCTCTTGCCTATTGTTATTTATTACTCGTTCTACACATTCTTGCAAGTATTGATTGACGCTTTCACACATCCTAACTAGTGACATAAAATTTTGACAGATTCCATTGTTGCGAGTGAAGAAAACAAAAAAAAAAACTTTTTTCTTTTTATAAGATATAACTGAGGAAAGTTTTAGGGAGATCACATTTTTTTGAATCATTTAATGTAGGCAAGTGATTAATGAACTTATTCATAAAAAAATGCTAATGAAACCACATATTTTTACCATATTGGTGTACTATCTGATGTGATAGGTGATGTGCCCATGCATTGTCAATTATTGAGTTCATCTAATTAGATTTTGGTTATATGCATCATGTACTGCCACATAATGTGGTTGTTTCCCTCTTTTTGGGTTTGGATGCATGAGTAGAGGTGATAAATCAATCCATTGATTGTTAATCGGTACCCTTAAGACCCATTTAATTTAATATCACCATAATGTAGAAGTAAAATTGGTAGTGCTGATGATGTTGTAAGGTGAAATCAAACTGAATGGGTCTTAATCCGTACCCATTAACAACTTAATGGGTTGATTTGCCACATCTGTGCGTGAGCATGTCACCATGTGACCTAGACTAACCAACGTAGAAAGAATGTGAAAGTGATTGTGTTTGCATGTTAAATTTGACTTCTAATCAAACGATTGAACGACTGAGTAAGGAACCTCTTCTCGACCTAGTTTTTTTCTCTACCTTGAAGGCAAGGCTTTAATAAACAACTAAATGATGTGAAATGGTGATGGTGAAGATCTAGCAATAACGTAAATAAAATTGAAGATAAACGAGATTAAATTTAATTTAGTTTTGAAAAAAAAAAATAAATTAAAGACGAGTGTGAAATAAAGGTTCCTTGAAACCAAATGGAATTTAAAAGACAAAGACAAAAAGTAAAGAATTGAAAGACAAAAATGTTAACTAAACAACATAAATGATTTTTTTTTTTAAATCTAGACTATGAGCGACATTATGCTACTCCTCGGATATGAATGGAAGAGAATTTGGAATTACAATTTATGTGTGTGACCGGATATCTCTTTCTCTTGTTCGAAATTTGTATTCACAGGGCTAGAATACGTCCCAACTGTTGGTTTTCAGGCATATATTTGGGATAAATTTAATTCGAATAATTAAATACGCAGCGGAAAAACAATGAATAACAAAAAATATGTTATCCCAACTAGTTGTAATTGATAAAGCAACAAAGAAAGAAGGCGAATGGATTACTTACATGAATCTTTACCCACATGTGCACCGCTTGTAGGATCGTCTTGTGCTTGTGTTCTTCTTCTTCATGATTGATCACAAGAAGATCTCCAAGTGTTGAGCCTCTAGGAATATCCACAGTGATACACCAACGACAAATGATAGAGTAAGAGATTCGATGTGATAGCATGATCACTCACTTGGATCAATGGAATGGGTGACACACTAGGGTGTTTTTCGGCTAGGGTTTTCTCTCTTTTCTCTTAGAGACAAAACTGATTTCATTCACAATTGCATTAAAGGTGATAGATTAAAAGCACACCACAAAGTAGCACACAAATGTCCTATTGATTTTCCTTATTAACACTAAGATTTGTCAATTGTAGCATATGAAAATAAGGGTCTTTTCCGCAAAAGATTGTTTTATCTAATTACTTAAAATGTCACAAAAACTGGGCTGATGTCCCTACTAACCAGCCACCGTAAAATAATTATTAGACCGACTTACACTTATCTAAAGTCTATGAAATTTTATATGAAGAATTTTTGGAGTTTATTTGCTATTTAAATTAAATTGAACAAAAACAGACCAGAAACAGATTTTAAATAATTCACAAATTAAGAAAAACGAGTTAGGGGAAGTGCTATCCACCACCAAATAATCATGCAAACATGTTATGTTTCATTCAAATTCCTTTTATTTCTGGATGAAGATGCTCAAGTTGGCTCAATATTAGAACTCAACCTATTACTCTTTCTTATGTAGTATGTTAAGAGAATGACGTTTTCAACTTAACTTAGTCCCTAGCATGCAATCTAGAATGGCGTGTTCATAGATTTAACAAGTAGAAATCATTAAGAACGAAAAGAGTTTGAGTCATCACAAGGCATCGTAAGTACTAGCTTTGTCTTACTTATCCTAGAAATTGGTTCACATGTTAATTGCAATTAACAAGTACTACTCTAGAACATATGTAGGTCCTCATTCAGCAGGCACACACATATTCATAGCATTAGAATCCTAGATATGCTTACTAAGTATGCATCTGTAGAAAACACATAAAGAATTCATCAATGAGACAAGTAGTGAACCAATTTTCATCCATTCATAAAAGTAATTCAAACGAAATATCATAACAAACTTGCAATAATATTCGGGGCTTCAAAACAGCCCCTAACTACTAAAAATTTAGTTACACAATCCTTAAGTTAAAAAAAAGAGATAGACATGAGTTTGAGAAAATAGAACCGAAAGAAATCGACTGAGGCTTCCTCTTTCCTTCCTTCCCCATCGCTACTTTTAAACCAATTCTTGCTGCATCATTTTCTTCTCCTTAACTCACCCACTAATAGCCATTTAATGATGACAATAAGTGAGAGGAAATGGTAAAACAATTGTAACTCCTTGGGTAGCCTTTATGCCAATTACTCCCTGTTAATCCTCATCTTTAATTCCATTTCCTCTGATATTTGAATAGGTGTCAGCTGGCTTGTTCTTGGCTGCATCAGTTTTGGCTGCTAGTTTGATTGGATTTATTGCTTTCAATGTTTTCTTGTCAGTTACAAATTGCTCAGCCTCTTAGGAACCTTTTAGTGTTAAAACGGCCATAACTTCTTCTAGAAAAATGATATTAGCAATCCGTGAAATGTCCAAAAATAGACATTTGTAGCTTTCTAAGCATATAAGGCTCATTCTCTAATTTATTTTGAGCTGTTCGCAACTTGCTTCCAAAGTCAGCTGATCTACACATGCAGTTTTGACAAATTTGTTACTTAAAATGCCACTTGTGCTATTTTTCTTTTCTTTGCTTGACAAATCCCACAAAACAAAAAAACAAAGTAAATAGCTCAAAAATATAAGGAACTAACTAACAAAAGACAAGTGAATTTGATGTAATATATATATAAATATAAGCTTATCAAAAGGCATATGAGAAAACACTAGGGTATTTATAATACCCCTTGCCGAACCCACCCCCCCTATAAGTTTGATGCCATGAGCTTTGTCCCATGCGTCTAGCCCAATAACTTGCCCACTTTGGACTTGTGACTTGGACTCCTTTAAATTAAATAAAGCTCAATGCTTATTTTAATTAAAACATGTCCAACTAATCCAAATAATTAATCCAATATAAGTAATAGCTAATTATATCTTATCATCTTCCACGTAACGTTGTCAGTATTATCATAGGTGTGTGACCTCTTAGGTTCTAACTAAGGCCGATATTGAAATTAATTAATAAACTACTATACTTCCACAAGCCATGAGTGACACCTAACAATATATCATGGATATCTAGATTAGATAGAAGTATTCGTGAATTAATCATGATACTCTTTAGGGTTTAGGGTTTAGGGTTAAAATGTAATTTAGTTCTTCTATCATCCATACCACTATATGATATGGAATAATGCTAAATCACATATAGGTATCTATGATCACAACAATGCATCTCATCATGTGAAGCAGTTCTTACAAACATAGCTTGATCAACAAGTATTTCGGCTAAAGAATTCTGAGATGGATCTTCTAGTGGCTTCGAGGAATATCTCCTTCTATTGAACAATTACTAAAGGGTGATGGATTCCTTATTGTACTTTCATATATCTTTATGTTCATATACATGAACTCAAGTAATACACAATCTGGCCCTACGAGGTAGTGAGGGCTTTGAGGTGAAGTTGAGATTCATATATATATATATATAAGCACAAGTTATCCAATGATGCCCCATGTCTAAGAACTATTTACATACTACAACTCAAAGCTTTGTAATGTTTGACACGTTATAAGCATCCATACATTTAAAGTGTTCAGTGAACTTGTTCAATAGGCAAGCACTTGTATATCCATCATGTCTCCAACACACGTAGCACGAGATCATGCTATACACCGGCCTTTCTGGATAGTCAATGTTCAGTTAACTTTCCAAATGGCTAGGAACTTAGTTTAAGGACAAAGTGACTACGGATGCAAGTCTCCCTCTCCTAACCTCATTTAGGACATTGCTTCCAAATTTTAAATTCCACATACTCATTCATGATATATTTCCTCTATAATCTAAAGTCAAACTCACGAATGAATAAAACTTGCCTTTTTATTAATTAATTAAAATAAAATTATTACATAATATCCAATATTACATAATTGGATTTTAGGGCACAATTTCAACACGAACATGGCCAGCCATTGATTGGTACATGAGTACGTCAATCAACAAAAATCTTTCTCAATTGGTGATAGTAGACGTTTGGCCAGTCTTGATTGTATCCATCATCTTAATTATGACAAAAAGGGTTTTGAACCATTTAAATTGTGGTGTGATTTAATACGATTAGTATGATATATAAAATATTGAAAGGTTTTGTACGGGTTAAGATTAAATTCTTAAACTAATTAACCATGGATGTACATATAAAGCAAGATTATAAATATGCATGCACAAAGTAATAGCAGAAGCAACAAAACTAGTCGTAAGTACAAACCCCTTTCGAGATCATTGACCTAAGTGGTTGATCTATTATTTGCTTTCAAGATTCAATAACAAAATTCAAAACTCATTCACCTAAGGCAAAACTAGCCGTAGGGTTTCTTTGTCCTTTTGGTCCTTCTCTCAACTTAAGTTACCAAAGGACTTAATATGGTCCAAGTGAGCTCCATTGGGTCCCTATCAATCCAACATTATTTCGACGCTCAAATTAGGCATTAAACGTCTATGATAATTAATTATTTCATCATTTCCTTCTTACCAAAACTTTTTTTATTCATCTCACACAAAGACTATATATATGGTGTGCAATCATTAAGTTTTTATCGACAAGGCCGTGAGACAAATACAAACTCTTTGGTCGTTTTGAAGGATTGAAAACAACCTTTCAATCTACCTTATTGTGAATAGCTCATTATTGACTTTACGTGACTTCACTAATTATGAGTGACACCTAGCCATATATCATTGCCCCCAACGCAATATAAAATGTATAAGGAAAACCTATTCAATTGCAAGTTACAATGAAGTTTGATCCATCTCTACACAATACCCCCAATCACATTGTCAGGGTATAGATAGTCTATGTCTAACCCAATGTGATCCCTTATCTACATACATGATACTTATTGTTAAGCTATCAAGAATTTATTCTCGATCACATTTAGTACTTTGGCCCAGTATTCTTTGATTATGTCTTAGAGTATTCAACTTTCATTTAAACAAAGCTAGAGATCCCTATTGTATATTCACCTAACACTATAGATAAGGAGATGACCCATATGTAACACCTTGATAGCCTTTGGGCATGACACGTGTACAAAGTCACCTTGATAGCCTTAGGCGAAATCTATACCGGACCACTAGCTACTGGATACTAGTGTCCCAACAACTCGTGCGTCGTGCCTCGTGCATCGTGCTATCATTTTAAGAGAAGGTCAAATCCACAAGGCCGGTCACTTTCTCTTCCCATGTTAATTGCTTTCCTCGTAAATCTAAGACCACTTGTAGCTACATCCAAAGACATGAAATATCCATGCGAGAACCACACATTCATGCACCAAACCCTATTTAATTGCGCATCTTTGGAAGTACTTGGGGTCTCATCTATTGCGGAATACTTCAATTCCTTATAAGAACATGAGGTTTGGTAAACTTTTCAATGTGAAATTTTATTTTTACATCTCCGCATGCCTCTTCATATGTAACAAGTTTGTACATTTAAATATGTGAACAACACCATTGGGTAAGAAACTCGTACCCAAGATGGCTCAAATCCCTTGTTATATTGGCATTGAGCTACAAAATTAGTCTTGTAAATGGCATTTGAGCTGTGGCAATTAGGAAACCACGGATGTGGAACTTCACACCATGCCTCCTGCTCAAGTGTGCAACTTCGTGGCAATTCGGAACTATATATGAGACTAAGTCATGGATAAAAACTTGTTTGTACTTCTTGTTCATATTTGGTTGATTGGATTTCCAGGGAATGGCAGTTGAGGATCCTACAGGCTACAGCTGAGCATGGCTTGAAGATAACAATTGAAGACTACCCAATTGCAAATTATGGTCACATTCTGTGGGATGCCATTAAGGAGTGGGTGAGTGATTATGTGAGCCACTACTATCCAGACCCAAATCTTATTGAATCTGATACGGAGCTTCAAGGTTGGTGGACAGAAGTAGAACCAAAGGTCATGCAGACAGGAAAGATGAACCATGGTGGCCTTTTTTGAAAACCCCGGAAAATCTAATTCACATTTTGACTACTATCATTTGGGTAACCGCTGGTCATCATGCAGCAGTGAACTTTGGTCAGTACATGTATGCTGGATATCTCCCTAACCGCTAACAAATATGATATCCATTATATCTTTATTTGGACCGCTAGATTAAAGTTTGTAATAAATTGGAAAGGAATTTGATTATTCGATCATAAAGATGGTACAAAAATGTGATCTACTTATAATTACTCTTATCTCGTTGGATATTGGTTATGTGTATCATTTGCCACATTATATGATACATTAATGTGATCCAAAAATGTGTTATCGCTAATATTTTTTTAAGTAGAACGATGGTGTCATTGTGTTAAATAATTAGTTGTTAAGGAGCGAGAGAATTGATGGATTAAATCTACAGTAGAGTACATAATCATGATTGATTTCTACCACTGCAGAAAACAGAGTCACCTGCCTAACATTACTCGAACATTAAAAAGAACTAAAGCTAAGTAATGATATCTCTGTTTTTATGGAAGAAAGAAATCTCGTTTCTTTAGCACTCAAACAAGCTCTTAACTGGCAGGACGGTTGAAACCTCAACGTGTCATCATTGAAGGAGATTCAAAGATTCTGCTACTTGCAATTTAAGAAGATTCAGATTCATTGGAAAGTTCCTTCAAATTTTAAGAATTTTTGGTACATGCTTCAGCAAATTCTACTAAATATCTTTAAGACATTTATTTTGGTCTAGGAATTTTTACCATTTTGCTATATATTCTCATGCTCGATTGATATGTATAGTTATATGAGCTTCTGTAGTGAATTCTAAAGAGTAATGCTAGATATACTAAATTTTTTAAATTAAATTTACAAACCAAATGATGTGGTTGTAGATGATTAGATTATTAATTAAATATCAATTAACGTGTTTATTTCTTATTAATGACACATCATTTAATTTAAAATTTTTTATTTGTCTAGTATTATCCGAATGCTAAAATTGTCCTCATCACCGTATACAGCTTAAACGTAGAGATAGATAGCTTTTAAATTTCAATGGGTCGTAAGGAGAGATCCAGTATTATCCGAATGCTAAAATTGTCCTCATCACCGTATACAGCTTAAACGTAGAAATAGATAGCTTTCAAATTTCAATGGGTCGTAAGGAGAGGCCCCACTAAACAAGGACTAAAGGGAAGGTGTTTATCATTTTAAGCCAATTGGAAAAGTCGTCCCTTACTTCTCTCCCTTATGCCAACGCATTTATGGAATCCCATGAATTTCACAGAGAAGGACAAATAATTACCGGACCACTAGCTACTAGTATCCCAACGGTCATGCATCATCCGTACCAAATAAGCAAGGCCGGTCACTCTCTCTTCCCGTGTTAATTGCTTTCCTTGTTTAAGCCGACAGTAAATTCGTCGATACATCCAAAGATATGTTAACCACACATGCATGCATCAAACCCCAAATAATCGCGCATCTTTGGAAGCACTTGAGCTTTCCACTGTAGCGGAATACTCCAATTCCTTGTAGGAACATGGAAGAGGTTTGGTAAACCTTCCAACATGAAATTTTATTTTTACACTTCCACATGCCTCTTAACGCATGAGGAATTTTTAAGTTTAACACGTAAAAACATTATTAGATGACGTAAGGCATGTGTGGTCATTGAGCTTTATACTTAGGCCAAACTAACTCTGATAAGAGACATTTCATCACATCCTCACACATGCATGTCGTTCAATATTCTAATGAATAGAGCATTGGGTTTCTACTCATGCATCCTGAGTTTGAAACCCCTCAAACCCCTAAATTATTTTAATAATTTGGAACCTCTCCCTCCCCTTAATTAATAATAATAATTTAATAAAAACTACATCTTTATATACTATATTTAATCCTAACAGGTCGAAAGAACAAATTGAGTGAACCCATATGGCATTAAATATGACAATAATCAAGTCAATGAGCTCCTAGCCAATGTCAACTGTAATTAAATTTAACTTCTCTCTCTCAACTTCAAATCTTCTTACCCAAATTTTTTTTTTTTAACAAACGATATTATCTACATTAAATAAGTGGAGAGTGAGCTAATCTTTACAATAGATTAGATATAATAATGTACTCATTTTATTTATGGCCTCACTGTAGCCCGTTGAACTTAGCGATACTTGTCCTTAACCTAACTTCAATCTAACAGTATTAATTAACTTTGATATATCTCAAAGAAAGCAAAAGGCAATAAACCCCTTAAGCCCCCTAGAGTCGCAACCACGTACGTACCCCGACCACCTATCTCGCCGGTGAACATCCCCCTCCTCCCCACCTGCCACTGCCGGCCAAGTCTCCATGCTCTTTCTCTTCTCTTTTTCTTCGAAGCTGTTCTCTCCAGCACAAACCACCCCAAAAAGCAGAAACCAAACCCACACTAGAAATCCAAGCCTTCATCTTTTACACACTGAAACACTGAGTTTCCCATTTATTTCTTCAAAACAGAGAAACCCAGACCAAGGTGAGAATGTGAAGGTAAAAGAGTTCCACATTGGTGAAAGACGAAACTTTACAAGAGCTTATAAGAAGTTAGGCTACTTCCTATATTGCCAATTGATTTTGTAGTGGAACTTTCAACTTTCTTCAATTAAAATCTAACAATCAAAAACCTCAGATAATGACAGCTTCGAGCCCAATTTCACAAATTTGAAAAAAAAAAAAAAAAAAAAAATTCTAGAATTTCACCAACAAAATCTCGTTGTATTGGAACCCGTATCGCAGAATTTGATAGATGAGTAAAAAAAGTAGTTCTTGTGCACTGCAAGTTTTCTCGGCGAAAGGAAAAAGGGTTTAGGCGAGAGGAAGAGCCACTTGGTTCTTTCCATTTTAGGTTTCGGAGATACCAAGATAATTAACACTGTTGTGTTAAGTGGAGTCGTCACGAAATTAGAAAAGTCACATAGAGGACACTTACATTTGGAGGATAATGTTTGTGTTCCTCCGTGAGAAAACTAGTATTCTTACTTACAAATAACGAATCTTTACCATCTGAACATTAAAGTCGGAGCTATTAATTCTCTTTATCATCATCTAAATATCATATTTGCAGAAAAAAAAACATTTAATTTGGAGACATAATTTAGTCATTCGTCACTTAGAAAGACTTGGAAAGAGACTTGAAGATAAGACATGAAGTACTTGGAGCTGACGAAAGACTTGCCCCAAAACTAAGTGTGTGGTGTTTTAGGATTCACACACAATGGACCCCACTTAGTGGTATAAGGTTTTATTGTTGTTGTTGTGGAGAATGATCTTTAGATGTTGATGAACGATTTTGATTATAATGTTTGGACGGTAAATATTCGTTAATCGCAAGTAGGAGAAAAAGTAGGTTCCCACGAGAAGAACTCAAGCATTATCCCATTTTGGGTGGAGAAGATTTGAAGTCCTCACCCTCTCTCTCATTTATCTCTCTATAAATGCATGAACTCGCAAACCTATTTTAGCAAATTAGAAGCTTTCAAAAAAATTCTTCCAGATTAGAAAGCATATTAATCCAACTCTTAAGTGAGACGACGATGACGTCTCAGCTACAGAAACCCATTTACGCTCCATCCTTCTCTCTCTTTCCAAAATCGTCCATTAACCCTAATCATCTGATTAAGCATGGTAACCCCTCCCTGATCAGCATCGTTCCGCGCCACCATGTCCATCAAAATCGTAACAAGAAAAATTCCTCCTCCTTGGTGATCCGTGCCGCTTCTGGTGAGCTCAAATCATCACCTGCATCAGTGTCCACGGTTACTTCAACGGAGAATCAGGCGTTTACGGTAAAGGCTTTGGTGACGGTGACGGTAACAGCTGGAGGGTTCCTCTCCAGCCTAAGCTTGACTCGCCCCCTCGATGACATTACCGACTTGCTCGGAAAAACCTTGCTTTTGGAGCTTGTTAGCGCCGAGCTTGACCCCAGTAAGCAAACAGTACTCTAAGCATACAGAATATATATAACTTTTCTCATTAGAAAAAACACACACAGATTGTCTTACAGCCTCAGCCAGTTTGACCGTAAACTTTTTACTTCCACAAATATTTTTAGAGTTGAGATTTTTTTTTGTTTAATACAAGTGAGTTTTTTCTATTATATTTGTTGTTCATTATTCGTTCGAGTTTTTTTTTTTTTTTTTTTTTCACGAAAATAACAAATGATTAGCCCCAAGGTTATCCAAAACAGTCCTTCTTTTTTCTTTATAAAGAAACCCATTGGAAATCAACTCTAATCAGACACCTGATTCAATGGACAGAAATCCCCTTTCAAATCTGTATTCGGACTCTTTCTGTACTTGGATAATCGGATTGGTTATAGAAGTGATTTTAACGTATCATTTTTAACTTCTGACACACTTTTCCTTATTTAAGACAATTGAATTGAATAAATCAAATGAAATCTACTACTATAATTAAATAATAAGAGTGTGTAAGAAGCTAAAAATGATATGTGAAAATTACTTTCCATATTTATATAGCCCCCCTTCCGTTGAAGGATGCCTCAAATAAAATTATTTGAGAAAGAAGGACACTTTGTGGTGCTCATTCCATAACTTTTTTCAACGATTCAAATCATCTATATTTCCGTTCATCATTATAAATCATCCTTGCATAAATTTGGACAAATCTAAAATCATTATAAGATATCCATTTGTAGTGAAGACCATAGACGTGTACGGTTAAAAAAAACACTCATTTGACCATTTAGTCTAATGGTCAAATAGGTTTCACATTGGGGTGATATTTGATAGAGAAAATCTTAGAGAAAATACCTAAAAGATTGATTGTTTGATCGTTGTAATACGATGTGGAGTGAATCCACAGAGAATCTCTCAAACATGTGGGATCCCTGGAATTAAGGAGACTATAAGTATATATATGTATATTAGTAATACAAACACAAATAACTATTTTTATTAGGGCTGCTCATTTTACCAACTCTTTTGTTGGTTTCTTATTTTCTTTTCCATTTTTTAATGGACAAAATTTTGGTTCCGGCTCTTGATTGATTAAACTCTTAAATTTGAACTTTATTAATTTAAATATTTTATTAATTTGAATGCTTTTACTGAAGGATAAAAATGTTATTTCGGTATTAATCAAGAAATTTAATAACAACACCTATTAATCCTTCCCAAAATCATGCAAAGATTAATACCAAATAGGGATTTTTTATTTACTTTTTTCTTCAAATTGAATTGTAAGAAATATAATCAGATTTTTTATTTTTTCAAAATAAAATGTCTTATATTTATTTTTAAATATAGGTACGTTTTAAATTTAAATATAGTTACATTTTATCATAAAATATGGGTACATTATAAATAAAAAAATGAATACTTTTTACACTAAAAATGGTACATGTTATCATGATTCTTTTTTATTTCCTACGAAGAGGTTATGTGAAGAAAAAAATTAAATTTTCAGGTTAAATTTGTCTTTTGATGGAAAATTAACGGAAGGGATTTTGTGAAAACAATTTGAAGCCTTACGGAATGTTTGTGTAGCACAAATCTTAGGGATGAATGTGAAATCTAATCTTTGAGGTTATATTTGTCATTTGAAGAAAATTTATGATGGTATCATCATTTTTGGATGGAAAATTAAGGGTTTAGGAGCTTTGTGAAAATAATTTGGTACCTTAGGAGGTGTTAAGTGTATTTTCCAAAACCTTAGAAAGTTTTTGTGGACAAACAACAGGATATAGATCTACACCATAAGAAGGGGAAATGTTTGAATCTAAGACACGGTGTTTTGAAGAGGAATGTTATATCCATCTGAACCATTCACCACTTGGTCACTATTTCTCTTTCCGCAATACTGTTTTTTGCAAACATGAATTTCATGTTGATGAAATGAGAGACTTCGCATAGCGGAATCTCAACTTTCTTCAAATTAATGGGTTTTATGGTGGATTGTTATCACATTAATGGGACCTCAACTTAATTTCTTCACATAGCATATGATTATACAATTGTATGAACAATTAGCACTTTAAATTTTACAAATACGGATTGAATTTATTTACTACATATTTTTGAATTGGGCTTTGTAGAGACGGGGTTGGAGAAGGAAACAGTGAAGGGGTATGCGCACAATGCGAGCCACAAAGACAACGAGGTGGTGTATGAGACTACTTTCACCATCCCAGAAGGGTTTGGAGACGTTGGAGCTGTTCAGGTAGAGAATGAACACCACAAGGAGATCTTCATCAAGAGCATCGACCTCGATGGCTTCCCGAAAGGCACTGTTAATATTCCCTGCAATTCCTGGGCTCATTCCAAGTTTGACAACCCTCGGAAGAGAATTTTTTTCACCAACAAGGTCCTCTATTTTAGATCCTTATATTTTTTTCGTTGCTTTCTCATTATTATCATACAAACACACACACACATATATACATGGGATTAGGATCAAGAGACAAATATTTTGATAAATACTTTTACACTCTTTTTTAGCGATTAGATCTTATAACATCTGATGGTCTTGATTAATAGTGATGTGGAAGCTTTTACGACTTGATGATGATGTAGATTGTAACTAACAATAAATTTTGTCACTCCCCTACACTTTAGTTTAGCCTTTTAGAAGGCTATACCATTGCAATTTTGCAGTGTAGTTGAGATTTATGTCTTGTACATGTCGTTGATGTATTGTTGAAGTTTTTTTTAATCAATAATGCTTTGTTCAAGAAGGAAAAAGTGATCGTTTTCTTATCTTCTTTCTTAAGATTACCCATTGTTCTAAAAATCTCCACCTAGGGCCCTTCTAGACGTTAGGCAGCTGGCCACCGTCCTAATTAGTCCCCAGACGTTTGAAAAATGAGAAAGTATGCCTAGCCCATCTAGGCGGCCGCCTAAACCTGCCTAGGCATCCGCCTAGATCGTGACTCTCACTTAGACACAAAATCAATAAGTTTCTTTTTGCATTCTATTATGTCAATAAAATGTAAGAAACTTGTTGAATACTTAGATGAACACTCATCATATGTTTGTCCCCCCATATTTTCAATATATTCTAACACTTCATAATTTATATGCCTTTTTTTTCTTCTTTTTTTTGCAATTAATGTATGCCATTGAAATTAGGTGTTTTTTTAAGTATAAATAGGCACTGATTTATACAAAATATATAATATATTTACTTAAATCCGCCTAGTTTGCCTAGGCCTGCACCTAAAATCCGCCTAGCTGCCTAGGCGCTAGACCCAGCACGCCGCCTGACTAGCTCCTAGCGTCTTTTAGAACCTTGAGATTACCTTGTGTTTTGACTAGTTTTGGCTGACATATTCATCCACAAAATTAATTGATGTGTTAATTTGTGTGAAAATGTAATGATTCCAAGCAGTCGTACATACCATCAGAGACGCCAAGCGGGTTGAAGAAGCTAAGAGAATCTGAGCTGCAGACTTTGCGAGGAGACGGGCGGGGCCAAAGAAAAACATCTGATAGGATTTACGATTATGATACTTATAACGACCTTGGCGATCCGGACAGCAATGAGGAACTGGCTAGGCCTGTCCTTGGCAGCAAAGATCACCCGTACCCCAGGCGCTGCAGAACTGGAAGACCACGCTCTAAAAAGGGTAATTATATAACCATCTAATTACATACTAATCCCTCAAATGGTTGTATAAAGTAAACGCCATGCCCTTTTCTACTCAATAGGTCCGTAGTTGGTAAAGAAAGCTTGCCTATCCCGGGTTCCAATTCAACCTCTTCTTTCTATTTCACTTGGAATATGAAGTTACGTCACGAGAGATATAGGAAAAGAGTGGCAGAAACCCTTGGCAGCCAATTAGCTCCCATATTTATGAAAATAAAACAGTGTTCTAGACACACAAGACTAAAAGTTTGTTTTGGTTCGTGTCTCATAACAAACATTTACAAAAATAAATTTGTGTTTATGCCTTTTGAAATGGAAACTCATGTGCTTCAAGAACTTAATGTTACCAAGGACAATGATTCAAGCTATGAACCATTTTCTTTTATTATATGCTAATTTCGAATGTGGGAAATTGTATGACTGAGAAACTATGAGAGCAATGTGATTATTGTATCATATATTTTCCACCAATATTGCAGATCCTTTATCGGAACAAAGAAGCAGCAATGTGTATGTACCAAGAGATGAAGCGTTTTCAGAGGTGAAACAGCTGACATTTTCGACAAAGACCCTGAAATCTGTGCTACATGCGTTGATCCCTTCGCTTGAGACAGCACTTCTTGATCCAGACTTAGGATTTCCATACTTCACGGCCATAGATTCACTATTTAACGAAGGAATCACATTACCTAAGCCAAAGACCGGTGAGTTTTTCCAGACAATCATCCCAAGGCTAGTCAAGACTATTACAGATGGAGGAGACGATCTTCTGCTCTTTGAGACCCCTGAAGTAATTGACCGTATGCCTCCCTCCCCCACTCCCTGTGTATAGATCACGATCAAGCAAAAATTTCTAAATGATGATTCCCTCTTGAGGAAAATAGACCACAAAATTGCTGGCTTCACCCTGTATATCACTTGTCTTCTATTGCAGGTGATAAATTTTCTTGGTTTAGAGATGAAGAATTTTCCAGGCAAACTCTAGCTGGTCTTAATCCATATAGTATCGAGCTAGTGAAGGTATGCTTTCTTTATTATTTTGCTGATACAAGTAGAACTCCCCCACTTCAATATAGAAATTCAAATTTGTATATTCCATTTATCACCCGAGGTCGCCATCTTCTTTGGTGATCAAGTAATTAAAGAGTTAGAAGCGTATCTTGTTTTAGCTGGTTAAACTCTATTTTTTCCTCTAGTGGCAGTAAATTCTGTAATTTCCTAATGCAGGAATGGCCATTGAAAAGTAAACTTGATCCCGAGGTTTATGGCCCCCCTGAATCATTGATCACAACAGAGGTGGTTGAAAAGGAGATCAAAGGTTTTATGACTGTCAATGAGGTATAATAAACACACCCCCAATCTCTTTGACTTGCAACCGGGTTATGCTTTAAGTAAAAGAAAATTGCTTGAACATGTAGGCCTTGGAAAGAAATAAGATGTTTATTTTGGATTACCATGACCTGCTCATGCCTTATGTGAACAAAGTAAGAGAGATTGAAGGTACCACACTGTATGGTTCTCGTACACTATTCTTCCTCACTGATGATGGGACACTGAGGCCTATTGCCATTGAACTCACTCGACCGCCTGTTGGTGACAAGCCACAATGGAAGCAAGTCTTTACTCCAACCTGGGAGGCCACCGGTTGCTGGCTGTGGAGGCTTGCTAAAGCCCACGTTCTTGCTCATGACTCTGGCTATCATCAGCTTGTCGTGCACTGGTAAGAAACTCGTACCCAAGATGGCTTAAATCCCTTTTTATATTGGCATTGAGCTACCAAATTAGTCGTGTAAATGGCATTTAAGTTGTGGCAATCAGGAAACCACGAATGTGGAACTTCACATTATGCCTCCTGTGGCAATTGGGAACTATGAGACTAAGTCATGGATAATAACTTGTTTGTACTTTTATATTTTCACAGGCTGAGGACTCATTGCTGTACAGAGCCATACATAATTGCAGCTAATCGACAATTAAGCGTAATGCATCCCATCTACAGACTTCTGCACCCTCATTTCCGGTATACAATGGAAATCAATGCTCTGGCTCGAGAAGCCCTCATCAATGCAGATGGAATCATTGAGAGCAGCTTTTCACCTGGAAAGTACTCCATGGAGTTCAGTTCTGTTGCTTACGACCAGCTTTGGCGCTTTGACATGGAAGCTTTGCCAGCAGATCTCATCAGAAGGTATTGTACTTGATAAAACTAGCATAAGACTAATCTAAACTATTTGATGCAGGAAACTTTGTACAAAGAAGATTTTCGATTTTTAAAAAGAAAACTTCACTGAAAACCCCACGGAATTTGAACTGCTTGTTCATATTTGGTTGATTGGATTTCAGGGGAATGGCAGTTGAGGATCCTACAGCTGAGCATGGCTTGAAGCTAACAATTGAAGACTACCCATTTGCAAATGATGGTCTCATTCTGTGGGATACCATTAAGGAGTGGGTGAGTGATTATGTGAACCATTACTATCCAGACCCAAATCTTATTGAGTCTGATACGGAGCTTCAAGGTTGGTGGACAGAAGTTAGAACCAAAGGTCATGCAGACAAGAAAGATGAGCCATGGTGGCCTGTTTTGAAAACCCCGGAAAGTCTGATTCACACTTTGACTACTATCATTTGGGTAGCCGCTGGTCATCATTCAGCAGTGAACTTTGGTCAGTACACGTATGGTGGATATTTCCCTAACCGCCCTACAATTGCTCGAACCAACATGCCAACTGAAGATCCATCTGAGGAGTTTTTCCAGAACTTCATGAAGAAACCAGAAGTGGCTTTGCTGATGTGCTTCCCCTCACAAATTCAAGCAACAAAAGTGATGGCCGTGTTAGATGTACTATCGAATCATTCACCCGATGAGGAGTATATTGGTGATTGTCTAGAGTCAGCTTGGGCTGAAAATCCTGTTATAAAGGCCGCGTATGAGAGATTCAGTGGCAATTTGAAGAGGTTAGAAGGAATTATTGATGAGAGAAATACCAATTTGAAACTGAAAAACAGAGTTGGAGCAGGAGTTGTTCCATATGAGCTTTTGAAGCCATTCTCAACCCCCGGTGTCACAGGAATGGGAGTTCCAAACAGCATCTCCATCTAAATTTGATGATGAGGAATCGATGTTCCAAACAGCATCTCTGTCTAGATTTTAGGTTGATGTTGTAAAAACTCTTTATGTATTCTATTTGGCCATTAATAAATCAATAATACGGGGTGCTTAAAGTTCTGATGAAAACTGTTGCATGATTCCACCAAACTCGAACTGGAACAAGTAATATCAGATCACGTCCAGTGTGTAACTTGTTTCTTTGTTTCAAGTACAGAGATCATTACATGAAAGTTACAAATTTCAGCAATAACTGACGCTGCTGCAACTTCCCCTATGCAGAGCCGGAAAATATGTCAACAGCAACATGATGTGAGCTTGTGAAACAGATATATAGCTTATTACTTGAAGTATGCTTATATACACGTATGTCTATATTATACATCAACGTGGTACAATACAGTAGATGAACGAACGAAAAATGTGGAAAATCTATCCTAAAAGAATTCTTCCTATAAAGAATTAAAGAATTAGGGGACCTTCGCCTTCTGCTGAGTTGCTCATGAAAGTCCGGAAGTGAATCCAGGTGACTGAAGCTTCAGAGTTTCTCTCCACAGAACCTTATATGATGTTGTCTTACAAGCAGACATTTGTCTTGCCTCACTTGAATTTGTACACCAAGGAAGGAGTGTAAAAGAAACAATGTGAGCAAACTCACAAAATGAGTGTGATGCTACGGTTGCTCTTAAAATCACCGTCCATCCAAAGAACCATCATTGCACTGGAGAACAAACCACTTTTCAGAAGGCTCAAACTCAAGGGATTTGCTGAGAAATTCCAATTTTTCGATTAGGCGGTCCATTGCAGAGTTAGCATTGTGCTCGAAATCTTCAGCATTGACTCACATGTACGAATGAGTATTAGTTTCATTGCACATGCACTCTGGAATGGGGTACTTTGTGACATCTTTCCAACTCTACTACTCCTGAGGTCTGGCTGTCCTAAGGAATCTCTGTGCAATTCCTTTATGATTCTATTGAACTCTGCTTCAGGGAGAGAAGAGTTCAGAAAGTACGGAAGCATATGCCTCTTGTCTGGGGTTATATACTTCTTGTGGCCAGCGTAGGCACGATGTCCCTGAAAGAGAATACAAAACTTGGTGTAAGTGAAGTCTCCATCAAATTAGATAAGCAAACTACGTAAAAGAACTATTAGTATGATAATTTCAAATTGTTCGCCTTCCATGCATATTTTCTCAACACATTCCTTTTTGTTGCTCCAAATTGGAAGGGCCTCAATGACACATCACTCATATTTCAGATCAGTTGTGCATTTATCTAAGCATTTCATTTGTTTCACTCGATTTATTTTGAGCATTTCATGCATTTATCTAAGCATTACCGGTTAACTTGATTTATTTTGATCATATTTGTTAATTGTTTTATCTAGCATATAGTATATACATTTACTTAAACAAAAACAAATAACTATACCTGCATAACATGGCCCATATTTCCCCCATGAGAAGGCATGAAGACATCACTATTCTCGGAAACTATATAATCAATGGCAGCCATGACAGACGCTCTGTTTGCAAAAGGTTCTAGTTCACCAGGCAAAGCAAGATCTTCCTTATTGTAAAAATGGGGAAATTCTTCGATTAACGGTAGTAAGGCTTCTTTTCCACCAAAAGGCTGCCCGCCAGCCCAATATATTCTTGCACTTTTTGGAGCTCCAAGAGCTTTAAGCAACCTAAAACACAAGATGTGGTTTGTCAGAAAACTCTCTGCAACATACAACAAATACAAATACAAATACAAAAAAAAAGCTACCTATTTGGTTTAATTAAAATGCCTAAATGTGACTATCATACCTGGTCACCTCCACAGCATTCAAGGGGCAGAGACCTGCAAGTTTTCTTTCATGGTAAGTCATGTTTGATCTTCCAGTTAGGAGCTCTGGCCGCCGAATCCTCTCATTGTAAATTATCTCATCATATTTAGGATTCAAACCAGGAAGACAACCGGTCCTCACCCATACGTCCTTCTCCATTCTTAAATGAAGCGCAAGGTATGGACCCTTATTGTGCATCCTCTCTGCAAGCTTGGTACCAATTCCCAAAATTGGAGGAGCAAACCTCAATGCATGAAAAGCAACCTGAAGTCAAATAAGGAAGAGATTACAGTCAGCTGTCTATAGGACCTTGTTCCAATTCTGTAATGAAACAAAGTCAGCTTGCATATACAAAAATAAATTATAAACATATTTAGCAAATTACCTTGCATCGAAGCTTTTGAAGATCAGAGGGAAGATCCTTAGAGAGCCTTGAATCCAAGCCTCTTAGAAGCAGAACCCCTTCTCTTTTAATCTGCATAGAAAAGGAGGAATTAGCATAATTTATAGTGTCCATTGGAATTCCACAGGAAATTCGTTTGTAAAACCACAAATAACAAAACCGATAAACATGGTTAAAAAATCATGTTACGAAATTAGACACAAGGAAAATGACTTAAGCATGATCAGAAAACCCTAAAATCGTCATTTGTTTTACATAGTTAAAATGTTCGGCAGCACATAAAGTTTATCTGTAGTCTGCACATAAGGTTTACATAATAAGTACAATATTGTAGTCATAAGGGTTGGACTGGACGGCTCTTCAATTGTGTTACCACGGCATGGTTAGAGTACATTTCTAACAGTTAGAGCTATTGAGGCCTTCCCATGCTATTGTAGCAACACTTGTAGACTAAAATATGAGAACAACCGTTAGAAAGCTGACATTTTTCGTAGGAACGCACCAGCAAAAACAAACCAAACAAAAAACTTTTGGTGTCACTAGGCCCACAAATAACAAACTAAACAGCTGCTAAAGCATCTTTTCCTCTATTCCATATTTCCTTAATTCAAATATTTAGGAAAAACAACCGGGTTGCTTCAATGCAAGCACAAAGACAGCAATGATCTTACCCTCTTGTGATAATGCGACCGAATCCAATTAGGCGAAGCATGTAGAGGAGTCCGTTTCTCCTCCACTGGCCTTGTCATTATATGCGTCGACGGTAGTGCAGAAACTATCCGAACATCGTCAGCAAGAACTTCCTTAAAGTGCTTCAAATCAAATATATCAGAAAATTCACTGCACCCAGCAAACGAAACACAGAAAATCAATTTCAGTCTCCTAAGCAAATATATTGCAACATAAGCTATTCATAAACCAACAACAACAAATCCTAACTATTCGTGGGGTCGGAATCGGATAATAAACCATTCTAAAAAGGAAATATGATAATTTAGCATAATTATATGAATCATGATACACAACAACACAAACCCATTGAATCCAAAAAAAGGCAGGTAATTTAGTGAGAAAAAAATGTGAGTTGAGGTGCAACTTTGTATACCTTTCATCTCCCCAGATGACATTAACCTGAAAAATAGGAACCACCAGAGCAGCTCCAAGAATCCTGGCAATAACGACAGCATCGACAATCTGATTCCTCTGCTGGTTCATCCCACCAGAAACCACAACAATCAGGTATTTAGTCCTGTCCTTCACTGATCCCCTCACTAGCTCTCTTATACTCCGTCGTCAAATCCAAGCACGGCCGATACCCCAAACCATCCGGCTGCTTCCAAAACTCACTCCCATCAGCTTCCTCTCCGACCTTCCCACTGTCAGGCTCAACCCCCACCTCTGATTGCAAAACCTCACTCGAAATCAACGGCTGGGATTCGCTCAAAACCTCGACTTGGTGGCTGTTTGCACCGTGTGAAGTAAAACCCATGTGTGATTTTAAGTACCTATTGGAGACCAAGTCATGGAGCTGAGTTGTGGAACATGGGTATGGAGAGTACGGGACTAAACGGTCGAGATTGAATCCCAGCTTCAGCATCCCAATCATTCCAAAGAGGAAGAGGAAGCAAACCCAGAACTTTGGGGTCCTGTAGTTGCTGAGCCAGCTCAAGCAGCTGCTGCTTTTGCTCCTTGAAGATTTCTTGGGAGAAACGAGGAGCGA
This sequence comes from Pyrus x bretschneideri, assembly GCF_019419815.1. Classification (NCBI taxonomy): domain Eukaryota; kingdom Viridiplantae; phylum Streptophyta; class Magnoliopsida; order Rosales; family Rosaceae; genus Pyrus; species Pyrus x bretschneideri. Next base: position 5,903,736 of record NW_025999546.1, read on the forward strand.
TTGCAGAGAAGAGGAAGACAGAGAGTTGATAATCTGAGAAGGGACTGAAATGTAAGAAAGCTTCTTGGTGGTGCTGTTGTTCTTCGACTTGGCCATTGATAGGCTGAGAAACTCTGTAATAACTCTGTCTCTTCTTCTTATTTGAAGAAAGAAAAGCAAAAAGTTGAGATTTATTTATGAGATTCCTTCACTCGCATTGACCGCTCAGAGGCAGAGGGAGAGAGAGAGAGATGGGGTGAAACAGGCGGCGGGAACATGGAAGTCCGAGAAGAAGCGTACGCGTTAACGTTTATATATATATATGAAAGAACAAGGGGTAGGAAAGGAAAGCTCGCAGCTTCTCTTTAAACAGAGGGACTTCAGCTGGTTTATTTATATACAATTGGCGAAGTGGGATGTGAACTATTAAATCCTGTCCCTAACTTTGTTTAATTATTTTTTTTTTTTAATTTTCTGACAGGAATCTATCTAACTACATTATACATGTTTTCTGATAAACCTTTTTTTTTTAATTTTTTATAAAACTAAAAAATTGATTGAAAATTAATTTTAGTTTTTTTAGCTTTCACAAATATAAAAACTAATAATTTTCAACAAAGTTTGAAAACTTAAAAAAAAAAAACTTTCAGTTTTCAAATGTAATTACAAAATAAATTTTAATTTTTAAAAATAAAACTAATATGATTATTACACGAATTTTGTAAAAGATTATAAAGTAATGTTAGCGAGATTAAATTGTAAACAAAATGATGTGGTTGTTGATAACTGAATTATTAACTAAGTGTCGATTAATATATTTATTTTAATTAATGACACATCATTTAATTTGTAAATTTGATCTTTCTAGTATTATTCTTTTATACGTGGTTAATGGCTGTATTTTTATTTGGATGCAATGAGAACAATATTAAACACATGGTTAATTGACCAAAAAAGAAACACATGGTTAATTAATGGCATAAGCAGAGCAATATTTCGGTAGTTGGGTCAACAAAATTAATTTTCAAATTTATTTACCTAGTTTTTTTTTTAAGCAAATGATATTTTTTTAGGAAAGGTGTGAGCTTAATCTCTCAATAGGCTAATAATAATATGATTTAAATTTATTTTTGGTAAAAATCAAATATAAAAACTCTCATTTATAAATAAAAGAATTTCACAAAATTCTAATATTAAGTGACAGTTTTAAATTTATTTTTAAAAGGGGGGGACAACTACATCTCGAGGGGAATGCGTGTCGTGTTGTAGTATATAGCCGGCTGGCTAGAAAGGATCAGTCAGCAGAGAGAGAGAGGGGGAGGGGCACCACCATGTGACTCTCTTTCCTACAGCCTGGATTATTATTGGTCCCTATGCGTAATTTCTCTCCCAAATCAGACCAATAGGGAGCTGTGAACCTATGACCTACCCAACTTCCTATGCTGCCCAACTGGCACTGCTCTGCTTTCCCATGCTGGCATTCTTTTCCACGTGGCAGATAGTGACTTCTCAATTCCCCTGCCACATGGGATTTTCCTTTTCTTACTTTTCTGTTGTTGGGGTTTGATCATATTCTGGGACCCAAAAAATTACTTAAGGTTACATGTAGAGTTGGATTTGGGACAAATAAAGAATGGATAATGGGATGTTTCTTTTCGCTATAATTGGGAATGGATTTTGTTTGTACCATGTTTGATCAATCCTGAACTACCGAGCATCAAACAACGTCATACTTTCAAAGATCCATTAAGGGGTTCATGCTAAGGCACCCTTGCCAAAGCATTAGAGTTTCCCTTCAACCAAAAGGTCAATCACAACGCGAATGTCATTATTGTACTTAAACTAGTCATTAGAACCCACTAGTGATAATTATGCTTAAACTTATGTATTTGTGTAAACCCTTGACTATTAATGAGAACTCATCTACTCCATGAACGTAGCCAGACTTAGGGCGAACCACGTACATCTTGTGTTTGCTTCCCTATCTCTACCTCTTTACATATTATCATCACTAGGTGACCGAAGCAACCGAGCGAAGGTCACAAACTTGACACTTTATGTTGTTCCAAAGTCTTCACCGATTTTGTGCATCAATAGATTTTTTTTTTTTTTGGTCAAATTACGTGCCAACCGAAGCACCAACCGTGTTGTATTGATTTTGTATCAATTTTTTTGTGCCAATCAATAATGGTGCAGTATATACCGTACCAAAATTTTATGGTACAATTTGGTAATATATAACATTACTACAGTATTACCATACTGTACCGAAAATATAATATAATATATAATTACATAACACATATTTATAATATTCCAATCATTTGAAAATAAAACCCTACTTATATTAGCATTGTTGTTGGTAACTTTGATCTTTTGAGTTGATGGAAATCAAACACAAAAGAGTTCCCAATTCTTTTAGAAATAGCCAAGGATATCTTCGCAATCTCCACTTCTATTGTTGCTAGTGAAAATGCATTTAGCCTAGGGAGGAGGGTTGTTGACCCTTTTAAAGCATCCTTAACTCCTAAAATGATAAAGGCACTAGTGTGTACCAATGATTGGCTTAGGGTAGATGAAATAAACTTCAACAAGGAACCAACGGAAGATATGCTTTAATTTTACAAGGAAATGGAAGAAGTGAAAACAAGTAAGATATGCTTTTAACTTTTTAGTAAATTTGTTATTAAATGGGTTTCAACTTTAATTCTTCTTGCTGCTAATATGTTTTCTTTGTTTGTAATGTAGGTTTGACACAAGCTCAATCTTCTACAAGTTCAATGCCACCTCCAAAAGTTTTGACATCTTAAGCTTAAAGAATTGATCAATGAATTTTACTTTTTGAAGTTTAGTTCCAATTTTCATTTGGTTTGAAACTTTAACTTCTATTTGTTTTGGTTCGTAACTTCTATTTGGATTGTAAACTTAATTTTCATCATAAATCTTGATGCATCATTTGAATTATTGCGTGTGTGAATTGTGAATGATAAATAATAGACGAATTTAGGCTACAATGTATGCAATAAAGGTACCAAAAAAAAAAAAAGTTTTGCCCTTGAATTGGGTTAAAAAAATAAAAACAAATTTTGTCCCAAAACAAAGTGGCAATAACTGTAATATCCCACATCGCCCAAGGGAGTGGATCTTGTAAGCCTTATATGTATATTCTCATCTCTACCTAGCATGAGGCCTTTTGGGAGCTCACTGGTTTCGGGTTCCATAGGAACTCCGAAGTTAAACGAGTTAAAGCGAGAGCAATCCCAGGATGGGTGACCCACTTGAAAGTTCTTGTTTGAGTGCTTAGAAACAAAACCGTGAGGGTGTGGTAGGGGCCCAAAGTGGACAATATCATGCTACGGTGGAGTCGGGCCTGGGATGTGGGGTCCTGGGTCGAGATGTGACAATTTGGTATCAAAGCCAATCCCTGGGTGGAAGTGTGCCAATGAGGACGTCGGGCCCCTAGGGGAGGGTTGGATTGTAACATCCCACATCGCCCAGGGGAGTGGATCCTGTAAGCCTTATATGTATATTCCCATCTCTACCTAGCACGAGGGCTTTTGGGTGCTCATTGGCTTCGAGTTCCATAGGAACTTCGAAGTTAAGCGAGTTAACGCGAGAACAATTCCAGGATGGGTGACCCACTGGAAAGTTCTTGTGTGAGTTCCCATAAACAAAACCGTGAGGGTGTGGTAGGGGCCCAAAGCAGACAATGTCGTGCTACGGTGAAGTCGGGTCTGGGATGTGGTGGGGGCCCGGGTCAGGATGTGACAATAACCATTGTCATACCATGCCAACCAAACTATTTGGCAATACCGAACTTCGGTATATTGAAAGTTTGGTACAATAATGGTAATAGCTTTTTCCAAATCAAAAGTTTGGTACAGTAATTGGTATGACGGTAATCGTACCAAATCCACCCCTAACTGTAATCGGTTTACGAATTCAAATCTTATATTTGAGTCTAAATATGAAGCCAATCATTTCCAATTTATAGGAGACAAAATTTATATTTATTTTTCAGAAATCAAATTTAAATTTGGTTTTCAATATGAAATTTGAGTTTAAGATGGACCCTATGCCAATGAGAAAGATATTATTCATCCAAGAAAAATAATATTTGAATTTTGAGCACAATAAGTTTCAATGCACATAGCCAAAAATCAAATTTTAAGTTTTAAAAATCCAATGTTTTCTTCTCTAACGCAAAGACTTAAATCTTAAAATTCAAAATATAAGAACATAAGTTTAAGAATACAAGTCCTTGCGTGGAAGAAGAAAAACAAAAATTTCAAACTCACCACCTTTTTGGGACTCAAATATAAGAAAATAGGTTTAACATTTGAGTCTTTGCATTGGGGATGGTCTTTTTACTTTTTTTTTTCTCTCTTCTTTTCTTTGTGATGAAATTCTTCGCAAGTAATTTTTTTTGTGAGTTTGATTCCTGTAGAGGACCAGATTGTCTGAAGCTAATCCCCTTAAGAGGATTATTTTAGTGGTGCAAATTTAATAGTTACAGCCAATTATTAAGAAAATGAAACTATTAGCCAGTCCACATAGAATAGGCTTAGAAAGATCAAGAAAGATATATAGAACATTGACTTGTATAAATTTGTGTGAAGAAATGACATTATTTCATATATAAATCAGTTCTTGATAAAATATTTCTCTTGTTAATGTTTGAAGAGGTTCAAAGTGAAATCTCCCCTCCCTTGTTAATATAATAAAGTTATATATTTATATTTAACGGTTAGAGAATAAATTGGTTTTAAATCGTCATTAATAAGATTTTTCATTGTGAAGAGGAATGCAACTATCTTTATGTTTAAAGTAATCCAATTTGTTTCTTTAAAAAAGTGGTCATAAAGACTTATGATTCAATTAGTTGAAAATGTTAAGTCATGTGTTAAACATTTTAAGTTCGACATTCTCTTTCTCAGTATTGCAAGTATAAAAATATACGATTGAACAACTTTTGTGAGTGGTACATTGGTGAGCGATGTCAATTTACCTTACTTGTAATGATAGCATGGATCTATGATTGCACGTACATTCTTAACCACTACTCAACACACACTCATTCATCATAATTGGGTAATCCATGACAATTGTAAAATGAATGGGTGGGGGATTTTGAAAGGGACAAGTTCATTCAAGGTGATTATTCAAGATATATCCTAATATGAGTCCGGATCCTCTTTGTGAGAATCTCGAAGATCTATGAATCGTGTCCGTTCATCATATATTATACGATCAAAAATCATTTTAAATATTTTTATTTAAAAATAAATATAAACAATATTTGATAAAAACTGACCGCACAATGTACGATAAACAAACACAATTTATGAATCTCTAGAATCCTTATCCCCAAACCCAAAAAATAAAAGTGAAAAGCTCTTCAATAAACGTACAATGCAATCTTGTTTTCTTGTTCATAAAGTAATTAACCTTATTCATCTTATTGATTAATTAACAGAAATTATCAGTTAATTATGAGTGGGTGATTGGTGATTAAACAACCAAAGTGGAAAAGTACCAAACTGAAATATCAAGCCATGACATGGACAAGTTGGAGTATTAGGAATTACGGAGTGGGGCCCACTCGGACTGTAGCAATAAATGACGACTAACACTCAGATTACGCTATTCTCGGCCTTTGGTCAAAGCTCATAAACCTACATACCCACCTTGGAGGCTCCAGCTGTGCCTCTCTCGTGTTGGACGTCCGCGTGGCCAATCGCCTTCAACATCTTATTCAAATGTCTTTTTCTCATGCCAGAGTCTCACTCTCTCCCTTGCGAGAAATTTTTAATTGTGACAAAAATATAAATGGTATAGCATGTGTCTTTATGTAAATGATGAAAATTTTATTTTTTAAGTTATTAATTTTTTAACACACATATCCCACCATTTATATAACGACAAATAGTGTACCATTTTATGTGCCGATGACATTAAAAAATCTCTCATCCCTTTCAAGGTTCCAATGATGGCTTCTCTCCACATTGACACCAGTCACCACTCTTATTATATACTCTTCAAACTCACATCAAGTCTCTACTCAATATAATCTCTTTCGAAAGATTGAAGATTCAAAGCTTCTTATTCATACCATTCAAAATAGGTGCATTATTGAAGATATTCGTTAGCTCTCTTTTTTTTTTTATCTTTGTCCACATATTTCAGGGAGTCATAGTCATAGAGAAGACAAACTTTCTAGCAGATGTTATTTATCTAATGTGATCTACTTTCTTTTTTCTTATACTTGAATGGAGAAAATTCCGGTGAAGGAAAAAATAGTGCACATACAGATGATATAGCACGTGTTTTTATGTAAGTGGTGGGAAATTTATTTTTTAAGTTATTAATTTTTTAACACACATATAACACCATTTATATAACGACACATAGTATACCATTCTATGTGCCAATTACATTAAAAAATCTCTCATCCCTTTCAAGGTTCCAATGATGCTTCTCTCCACATTGACACCAGTCACCACACTCTTATTATATACTCTTCAAACTCACATCAAGTCTCTACTCGATATAATCTCTTTCGAGAGATTGAAGATTCAAAGCTTTTTATTCATACCATTCAAAATAGATGCATTATTGAAGATATTCGTTAGCTCTTTTTTTTATCTTTGTCCACATATTTCAGGGAGTCATATTCATAGAGAAGACGGATCAGGATCCTCTCCTAATCTAAGGATGAGGATCCTCATGACCAAAGGATGTGGGCCGTTGGATGAAAATTCAACGGTTATAATTATTATAACTTTAAAGGGACCCCCCTTTTGTAGCCGTTGGATTTTCATCCAACGACCCACATCCCTTGGTCATGAGGATCCTCATCCTTAGATTAGGAGAGGATCCTGGTTCAAAGAAGACAAACTTTCTAGCAGATGTTATTTATCTAATGCGATCTACTTTCTTTTTTCTTATACTTGAATGGAGAAAATTCCGGTGAAGGAAAAAATAGTGCACATACGGATGATATAGCACGTGTTTTTATGTAAGTTGTGAGAAATTTATTTTTGAAGTTATTAATTTTTTAACACACATATCACACTATTTATATAACGACACATAGTGTACCATTCCATGTGCCGATCACATTAAAAAATCTCTCATCCTTTCAAGGTTCCAATGATGGCTTCTCTCCACATTGACACCAGTCACCACACTCTTATTATATACTCTTCAAACTCACATCAAGTCTCTACTCGATATAATCTCTTTCGAGAGATTGAAGATTCAAACCTTCTTATTCATACCATTCAAAATAGATGCATTATTGAAGATATTCGTTAGCTCTTTTTTTTATCTTTGTCCACATATTTCAGGGAGTCATATTCATAGAGAAGACAAACTTTCAAGCCGATATTATTTATCTAATGTGATCTACTTTCTTTTTTCTTATACTTGAATGGAGAAAATTCCGGTGAAGGAAAAAATTACGCACATGCCAATAATAATTAAGAAGAAGAGAGAGGGTTTCGAAACTTTTACATTAATTTGAATGATGAGGAGTTTTGAACATTACTTACATATTAAGTTTTTTACGTACATCGTGCGAGAGTGTGTTTCGAAGTGCGAGTATGTGAGTTCATCATTATAAATTTATACAAGTGCAAATCCTTTGGCGATAAGGTTACAATTGTGCTCAAGTTATCTCATATGCCATAATTTATAAGAACATTGTAACTTCTTATACAAGTGCAAATCCAATGCACTAATTAATGTCAACTGAAACGCCAATGCACTAATGCCAATTGAAACGCCATATATCTCATATGCCAATTTTTATTTATTTATTTTTATATTTTAAGGGGAGGGAGAGAGGGAGAGCTCAAAATTATTACAATAATTAAGGAGAGGGGAAAGTTTGAAATCATTAGGCATGAGTAGAAACTCAATACTATATCCACTAGAATATTAAACCACAAATCAGATATCTCATATCTCATCATTTGTGACACATTTCTCACCAAGTATGATTGCATATACCAAATATGCCAATAGACTTTAGTGGACCTCGATTAAGTTTGTATTGTTTCAATATTGAATGATGCATTCAAAATTTTTAATTTATGAATAATTTTCAACTATAAGAAGCTGTTTTCACTTAAATATAGGTCTTATGTTTGATGTATAATAATTTTATATTAATACCTTGTGAAATACTAAGGTAGTGACATAGCTTTATCATCGAAGAATTATCTCGTTGTGATATAGAATAAATGTAAATACGTGGAAGACAACAAATGCATATGATTGAATTGACATTCTTTTACAATAATACAACATTAAAATGCAAGGTATGAAGAGGAAATGCTCTTAGGATTCGCCTTTGCCTTTGCATATATCGTAGTGATGAATCGTGTCATGATTGATGACCAGGCTAGCTGCTATAGAATAATTGTCAGCCGTCCCATTGGTGGTCTAGGTAGTTGAGTCATATATTCTTCAGTCATACACGTCAAGCCAGCCAACCACGATTTCATCATGCATGCAAGCTGCAGCCTGCAGGAGGGTAAATCTGAGATGTAGTGGATAGATGAAAAATGCTATAGATTCATTGGGACATTAAGTATTGGTTTGGAACTGATGTACTTTTATAAAAAATAAATATAAAAAAAAAATTGAGCTCAAAAAGTCTTTTAGTAAACACTTAAAAACAACTTATTTTCACAGTTTTGAGTAAAAAAAAAAAACTGAAAACGTGAAACAACAAAAATAAGCTTATTCTCATAACACAGTAGAAGTAATATTTTTTTAAAGCACAGCAATACCAAACTAGGCTTAACAATCCTTCACTTGCGAAACACTTAATTATATATGATGCATTTGCATGTGTTTTTATTGTTCTACTTTAATGTAAAGTGGAGAATTTTAATTTTTAGAGCTCTTTCTTGCGGAATACCAAATACATTTCTTTTTTCTTTTTCTTACTTTTTTCGCAAAACACTCTTTGTTTTTATTTTTATTTTGTCCAAAAACACCCTTTATTTCATTCATGGTTGTGGTTGGTAAAACATGAGCATCGGTCCATAGGTTTCTGATCCACCTTTTATTTTCATAATTTTTCTTGGTCAATTTGACATATTCTCTAGCTCTCGCATGCCAAAAGAGGCCAATTCCCTCATCATTTTATAAAATTATTAAGTTATAAAAAAGACATGTGTGACAAAAATAAATTGTAAATTTAAATGACCTCAAACTCAGTGTATATATATAAGGGTGAAGTGCTGATTTAGTCACTGAATTATCACTTAGTGAAAATTAGGTCTCTAAATTATTTTTCAGGAAAATAAGTCCCTAATCATTAAAAATTACTAATTTCACTCCTACTATTATATTCAAAGCTATTTTATCTAATTTTTCGCTAACTTAAGTCGCTTTATACACTTTAGGGTGTAATGCTGTCATTTTCTCGCCTATAAACCGTTAACATTTCATATATGTTGCGACTCTAACGTATACCTCCAAAGTTAACTCCAGACACTATTTCTTTATGAAAATATACCAATCTACCCTCCAATATGTATCACATGCAAGTAACGTGACTTAAATTGATGGAAAATTGAATATAGTAGCTTCAAATATAATACTAAGGATGTAACTAGGCAAATTCTTTTTATAATTCAATAACTGATTTTTTTTTGGAAAAAAAAATAGTTTAGGGATTGAATTTTTACTCAGGTGATATGTGACATCCCACATCATCCTAGGGGAGTGATCCTTAAATGTATATTCTCATTCTTACCTAACATGAGGCCTTTTGGAAGCTCACTGGCTTCGGGTTCTGTAGGAACTCCGAAGTTAAGCGAAAAGGGGGCTAGAGCAATCCCATGATGGGTGACCCACTGGGAAGTTGCTCGTGAGTTCCAAAAACAAAACCGTGAGGGAATGGTAAGCCCAAAGCGGACAATATCGTGCTACGGTGGTGGAGTGGGCCCGGGAAGTGGTCCCGCCGGGGCCAGGATGTGACATTTGGTATCAGAGCCTAACCCTGGTCGTGGTGTGCCGACGAGGGCGTCGGGCCCCTAAGGGGGGTGGATTGTGACATCCCACATCGCCTAGAGGAGTGATCCTTAAATGTATATTTCCATCCTTAGTAAACACGAGGCCTTTTGGGAGCTCACTGGCTTCGGGTTCCGTAGGAACTCCGAAGTTAAGTGAGAAGGGGGCTAGAGCAATCCCATGATGGGTGACCTATTGGGAAGTTGCTCGTGAGTTCCCAAAAATAAAACCGTGAGGGAATGGTAAGCCCAAAGCGAACAATATCGTGCTACGGTGGTGGAGCGGGCCCGGGAAGTGGTCCTCCCGGGCCGGGATGTGACAATTTGGTATCAGAGTCTAACCCTGGTCGCGTGTGTGCCGACGAGGACGTCGGGCCCCTAAGGGGGGTGGATTGTGACATCCCACATCGCCCAAGGAAGTGATCCTTAAATGTATATTCTCATCTCTACCTAGCACGAGGCCTTTTGGGAGCTCACTGGCTTCGGGTTCCGTAGGAACTCTAAAGTTAAGCGAGAAAGGGGGCTAGAGCAATCCCATGATGGGTGACCCACTGGGAAGTTGCTCGTGAGTTCCTAAAAACAAAACCGTGAGAGAATGGTAAGCCCAAAGCAGACAATATCATGCTACGGTGGTGAAGCAGGACCCGGAAAGTGATCCGCCTCGGGCCTAGGATGTGACATGATAATTCAATTACTAAATTAACAATTCACCCTATATATTATGGTAGGATTATCTCAATTTCGTGATACTTGCCAGAATTTATTAATAAGATTTCGACGTGGTCGTTTAATAGGCATACACACACCGATATAAAACAAGTAGTTTTCACTTTGATTAGAGTTTTCCATCTCCGTCTCGACAAAGATAAAAACAGAAAGACTTTTCTATATGTGCAAACTCCAAATGTATGCTTCACTATGAACAATTTAAGATGCAAGATGGTGACAAATACATGTCTGAACTAAAATAATATATGGTAGTTTAAATGTAAGGATCATAGCATTATTTAAGTTTATTGTATATTGTGAGATATGCAAGCATGTTCAATATTTTAGCATAAATAATATCTTATACTAAAGAAACTGATTCTGCTTAATCTGGACAAGTTCTGGTCTCTTCTTATTGATTGGACGTAGAGAATAGTCGTCATATAATTCCATTCAAGGGAATAAAAAATTATGCATTAGGATTTAGTAGTATTTTTTTATTGATGATAAATTTGATATCTAATTGCGATGTCATATTGTGTGGCTTGTTCCAAATCCCCCACTACAGTATCATTCCAAATCTCCCACCTTCAATATCATTGTATGAAAAAAAGAACAAAGAATATTATATCTATCAAAAACATATTTTTGTATCACTATTTTTATTTCTTTTCTCCTAGATATACGATCATTAATTTTTCTTCTTTTTGTTATACCATATGGTGCTGGTTATTTGACCTATATCATAAATAATATAAGAATCAAGTTGTAATTGTCATTGCTTAACAACTCTAATTATATGTCCTAACCATTTTAGTTTCTATAAACAATTAAGATATCATTTGGGTGGTTATAACTAAAAGTACTATCTGTACAACCAACCCTACCTAGCTTAACTAATTTATATGAATTATCGTTTCGAAAGTGAGAGACTGAGACTCAGAGTAGGTGCAAAAGTCATCGCTTCCTAATAGCTGGTTGTCTTTAATTTGTCTCTGGCTTTCCTCCTGCATCTTGCCAAAGATTTAACACGCTACTACTTGTTGGTTCAACAATAATATAACTTAAGCGACTAACTAATATCCACAATGGCGGATGCACATTGAAACCAAAGTAATCTCATAAATTTGAAAAATATACATGTGAAGGTTTTCCAATGACTCTTCAAATGTTTAGCAATCCAATCGTCATTATCTTTTTGATGGAGTAGTACTCACCTAATTAATTATTAAAACAAAATTAATTTTATTATATTAACCATATATGGGGGTTGTTGAGTGGTTAAGCTCATATACGAAGGAGAAGTTGAACAACCAGGCTTTTAAATAAAAGGAAAATAAGAGTAGAGAAGATGTGCATAATTATTATTATTATTATTATTAGTTCTTGAAAATTACATTTCTTAGAAGTAGTTAAGGAAATTGGCAAGTGGATCTGCCCCACCTTGCCATTGGAAAAAAGGTAAAAATTTGTACCCATTAACGCTACAAATTCAACTGTAATCTTTACATACGATTTCATCGCTGAACGAATATGACATTTTCTTTCTTGGAGACGAAGGTATCATAATGTTGACTTAAATGGCAGTTGCAAATCAAGCATTAGTCGTAGGTCGCCCTTCCCCCACCCCACCGTTATTGGGATCGCACCTGGCCATAAATTTTACACCAGTGTAACATTGTCCCTCAGACATCCACAGGTTCAAGTTCAACACAAGGTGATCAAGGCAAGTGACTTTTCGTGTGCTTATAAGGTGGCATGCTATTCTTCATATTGGCAATAAATTTTATGGTGAAACCTCAATTTCTTTAAGCTCGACTTCAAATATTTCTTAGACATCTCGAATGTGGAACAATAGTATTGATTATTGGCTCCACAAATTCCTCATATGCACCACTATCAAATGGCAAACCAACTCGCCTCCTTTCCCGGCTTTCCCCCAACCTCCCGAAAAGAAACTTTGTGATTTTTTGCCTCCTCTTGAATAATTGATAGCCTTCGGGCTTTTAATTAGAAAAACAGAAAGCAAAAAAAATTATAATTTTGGTAGCAACATTTGTGTACAAGGAGAAAAAGAATGTGTGATTATCAATTCTCATATATTTTGACAGAAGCGTAACTTGCAATGAAACGTGGCATCAAGTTATTTCAAAATAATAGTATGGCACTTTTCATACATGTGCAAAGCTTGTGTACTAACCATGTTATCCTCCATCCCAATCTTTCATTGCTCATCAAATATATATTACACTTTTTGAAGTGTATATTCAGCAGACAAGGCAGGGGAAGTGGGGGACAGTGTTCTTGTTTGTACCAAATTATCAATACAAAAGTGTGTGCCAAACCTTGAAGTTAGCCTAAATGATCACGAGAGATGGATAAGGTAAGTTAGATTTAGTATAAGTTCAGGATTTAATTCATGCTTATATATGTAATTACATAAAATAAAATAAAAAACATAAAATCAAAGTGTTTGAAGAATGATTTGACAAATTAAAGAGGATAAGATGCAGATGTAAATGAGTGCTAACAAGGAACCAAACCAAAGCAAACAGAGATTGCTTTGAATTGAGTAGCTAGAGGAAACAAGGCAAATGCCAAAAGGCTGATCGATCGACCCATGTTTCTTACATGTGAGTCTTGTCCCCCTCTCCATGTTCATTTATTTCATGTTCGCTTCTAGTGGCTATAATTTCTCATCCCATTTTGTTTGGCTCTTGGACACTTTTTTCATTGCATGATAAATTTTGTCCCTCAAAGATGTAGCAACTTTTAATTATTTGATGTACTACTTTTGGTTCTAACTAACTTCTGAACCCATACACCACGAAAATTCATCTGATCTCTTTCATCATGGAAGGGACTTTGATCTCCTAAAGATAATTATAATACACCAAAGGGATTAAGAAAAGTAGCTCATAGGTGCATTAGAATGTAAAATTTTAATTAAGCATAAAAAGTTGCAAATTCAAAACTTAATGAGGGATCAGTAGTTTGCCTATATTACGAATGAATAAGCTAAAAAACTGAAACCCCATCTGGTTGCCACGACTTTAGAGTTTTGAAGGTTGGTGGCGTTGTCGCCCCTCAACTTTTGCTCTAGAATTTGGGGGACGACAATGCTATTGACCCTCAACTTTTTTCCCTAGGTTTTGGCTTTAATCATACCTATTGTTTTGAATTTCTAAGATTGTTATTTTCTTGGAAAATTGGATTCTTTAAAAAATTATATTTTTGAGGGCTAAAATTGTGCCTAAAGCTTTTATTAGCCTTTCGTGGTTAGAGATGACCTTAATCCTATGGTCGAATAATATTTTTCTTTACTTGTAAGTGAGAGATTTTAAGTAAGAATCTAGCGGTGCAAGTTTGATACTAATATTTCTCGGAATTGGATTCGCTTTGGACCTTAGTGTCCGGAGCCTAGGGATCAAATCATTTGGGCCACTGATTGAAGTGTAAAAGAAATCAGAGCTGTTGGTTTTGTGTGGTGGGCCAGGAAAATAAGTTAATGAGGACCGTTGGATTGAATTGATTCCTGAGCTTCGGACTCTAAGGTCCGAAGCAGATCCAAATCCATATTTCTCCACCCATTTGTGTAAATCTATCACTGTATAAAAAATTATTAAATAATGTAAGTGCAAGGATCAATGTTTTAGATAGATGTAGTATTTCCTACAAGATAGCGGGGAAAAAAGGAGATTCCATATGTTAGCCTAGCTGGGCCTTATTTGTTGGCACCTTAGACGTGCAATATGGCCAATTGAATTGGTTTCCATTTTTGGTAATAGTAGGGGTGGAATCCCAAACGTCACTACTAACTAGAAATCAACCTGTACTAGACCTAACAAAGAAGCAGCTTTATCATCAAATGCTAGTCGACCTTTATCTACTGGTTGAGTTCCGATCAAGTAAGCAAGGAGCCTGGACAGGTCAAAAGATCCTGCACGCTTGACCAATTTTAGCGTAAGTATGGGCCTTCATATATGATTTGCTATAAAGGCAACACAACGATATGGTTGCCTCTTGGTTATTGAATTCCTGAATCAGGAGCTTGTTGTATTGCTATACACTAGTTGAAGTTTGGGCTGATCTAAAGGACTGGTTTTCACGAGGTAATAGTTGACGAATATTTGATATTCAACGTGTGATCAATTATTGAACATATCAATAAATATCCTCGTAACGCTGATGTTTTCCTAACCAAGAAGAAAAAAGTTGAATATAAACAGGAGCAGCAATCAGTTTCTTAAATAATACACGACTCAAGAACAAGTGATACAGTTTCTGATGGGTCTCGATGCTATATATGTGACCAGACCTTACTGATGCAAGAAGAGAAAAAACATAATATTCTATCACGTAGATGGAGAGAGTTTGGTCTTCAAGTAATGAGTTATTGAAGTACTCTTATAACCTTATTCCACACTCATGCACCATCAATCATTTTAGGAGGAACATCTTAAACCAATATGCAGAATACTTGAGGTACCTTTTCATTTTATTTTTGTAGTCAATATAAGTGAGCCCAAATCGAACAGTGTAGCCTGACTCCCACTCATACACATCCAGAAGTGCCCATGCAAAGTATCCCTTCACCTTAACGCCCTCCCTGCACACGTATTGAATTAAACATCAACTCCGTATCAAAATTTGAATTGATTTGCAGTGTATAGATTATGTGTGTGTTTTGCTTTTTGATTAGTTAAATGTAGTTGACACCATATCCGTAAATCCTTTGTACTGACTTGATGGCTTTCGAAAGATATTGAAGATGTTGATAATGGTATCTAATCCTGGTACTATCCTTGAGGGCAGTCTTAATAGGCAGGGAGCTATTATTTGCCTCGCCAACACCTACAAAAAATCAAAGTTCAACATTTCAAATTCATATAAGATATATAGCATAAATTATGCGAAATAATTAATTTGTATACAATACCATTTTCGGTAATGTAAATCTCCGGGTTGTTGTAATTTTCCTTTATATGCAGCATAAGCTCTCGAATTCCCTTTGGGTAGATGTACAGCCAGCTCAAAGCAGTCTGCAAAAACCAAAGCAGGCTCAAATTTGTGTGTGTGTGTGTGTGTGTGTGAGAGAGAGAGAGAGAGAGAGAGAGTACCGGTGTGCCCAAAGGAACCCCATTTTTCTCCGCTGCATGTGCATGGCAGAAGAGCAAATTAGCAGAAGAGACGCACACATTTGAGTTGTATATAAATATGTATATATACATATATCTATATATATATGTGTGTGTGTGTATAAATATATATATATGTCAAATTTTGTATTTAGTAAATGAGGATGGATTAATATTAATATATATGAGTTGAGCATGGATATAGCTTTAGCACTACTTACTAGAGAGAGCGGTATTCATGTCTCCAAAGAAACTTTGGTTAACAGTTGTAACAGTGGAGAGTGAGGAAGCATCTGCATAAGTACTCGTGTAATAATTGACACCAAGGAAATCCAGGGATCCTTTAAGAAGCTTTGATTCTGCTTTGCTGAATTTAGGCAACCGATTTCCCACCGCAGACCTCATAGTTTTGGGATACTCACCGAATGTAACAGGACGAGCAAACCTACGTAAATTTTTTTTTTTTTTTTTTTTAATAATTCAAATGCAACTATGCTAGCTACCTAACTAATTTAAATTAATTTTGATTGGAGTTGGTTAAATGCTCACCAGCCGAAAATAAAATCAAGAGACTTAGAGGCCGCCCTCTTACTTGCAGCTGTTTCAGATTTTGCTACATACCAGAACGTCACAACCGTAATCCCAATTTGTCCTTTCTGAGAGGCCTGCATAAATACAAGGGAGTTTTAACGAAAAGTCTGCGGTACTGTTCACTTTAACTAAAAACCATATTTTTACACTAAAAAGTCAATTCTAGTATTATTAATTTAACCTTTATTTTGTCTTTATCGTTAAAACTCAAATTCTTTTTAACGAAAAGCCCGCGGTACTGTTCACTTTAACTAAAAATCATATTTTTACACGAAAAAGTCAATTCTAGTATTATTAATTTAACCCTTATTTTGTCTTTATCGTTAAAACTCAAATTTTTCAAGTCATTTTCATTAGTTTTCCTTAAATATAACTCAAGTTTAAAGCAACTTTAAAGTGTCAATACTTTTTCTTTGGACATTTTTTTTTTTAAACAAATGATATTATTTATACTAAGAGGTGAGGGAGTAGGCCAATTCTCAAAATGAGTTAGTAATAATATGGTTCAAATTCGTTTTTAACGAGAATCGAACTTAAGACCTCTTACTTATAAGTGAAAAAAAATATTTTTTGGGAAGTATAATTAAGTAGCCAAGTGTTTTGCTAGATAAGATCATTCCCAAGTTTATATTGGAGACACAAAAATGAGAAATATCCAAGAGTGAAAATGGTGACCTATGAGAAAAACAAAGAGATGCGGATGAGAGACGAGAGGACGAAATGAACAAACACCACCTATCTATCAAACTAAATGGGCCACAGACCCTTTTCTTTCTCTTTTCTCTAAAAATTCGCCTTTCGTTCGGTACCATTTAAGATACACTATGATAGCTCACAATTACATTTTAAGACTACATAATTAAGATAAAGTTTAAGTTAGTTGCAGGATCATTGGTTGTCTTTGATCTCAATATTTAAAAAGAAAAACTAACCAAAATGACTTTAAAATTTTAGATTTTAATAAAAAAAACCATATACAAACTTTATTTAATGATAATGACAAGAAATAAAAAAATAAAAAATAAAAAACAATACAACCCAATTGTGTGTAAGCACGTGCCAACCAATTCAATTATCAAATCAAGTTTCTGCTGTGATTGTGAGCAGATATAACTGGTAAGAAGACTTACATGCAGTGCAAAATAAGTAGTGGGAGTAGTACAATGAATGATGAGATGGAATGGATGGATGAAATAAATTATTTTTAAAATGATGAGATGGAATGGATGGATGAAATAAATTATTTTTAAAACATTTCATTGGAAAGGAAAACTTGAGAGTGAAGCTTCAATGGCTTTTTTTTCTTTTAGAGAAGGAGAGAGAGAAATCTGTTTACGTATAAAAAAAAAAAGTAATAATTTTCAACAGAAAACGTTAGTGCAAAAGCTGCATCCAAATTACTTTTTAAATATTTCATCGGGAAGGAAAAGGTTCAGAGAGAGAGAGAGAGAGAGAGAGAGAGAGAGAGCGTGTGTGTGTGTGTGTAAGGCAGAGAGTGTGAGGGTAGTGCCAACCAAATCCCTTTAAACTGGCATCAACAAACTCCAAAAAAATTTAAAAAGAGAGAAATTTGAGATAAAAAAAATATATTGCTGACCCAATAATTTGTAAGGAAATAGTTAAAAAATAGTGATAGTGCTAGTGTTCGATTTTAAGAAATATTCAATGTTTAATTTACAAAATAATTAGTTTTTTGTTTAAAAATAGTCAGTGCTTAGTTTACAAAATAATGATAGTATTAGTTTACGAAACAGTGATAATACTAATGTTTGGTTTGAAAAATAGTCAGTGCTTAGTTTACGAAATAGTGATAGTACAATTACTTGGTTTAATATATAGTCTATTGTGTTCGGTTTAAGAAATAGTCAGTGTTTAGTTTACGAAATAGTAGTAGTACTAGTGTTCAACTTAAGAAATTGTCAGTGTTCAATTTACGAAATAATCAGTGTTTAGTTCAAGAAGTAATGATAGTATTAGTGTTCCGTTTAAGATATAGTTAGTGTTTAGTTTAAGAAATATTGTTCAGTTTAAGAAGTAGTCAATGTTCATTTAAAAAAATAGTGTTCGGTTTAAGAAGTAGTCAATGTTCAATTTAAGAAATAGTATTCAGTTTAAGAAGTACTTAATGTTCAATTTAAGAAATAGTGTTCAGTTTAAGAAGTAGTCAATGTTCTGTTTTTGAAAGAATCACAGTATTAATGTTCATAAAACTGAATAATGAAAATTTTCTTTATTTTTGATTTTGTAATATTATTACTTAATTTATTCAAAAACAATTGAAAGAATAGTCAAATAAACAAATAATAAAATAAAAATAAAATGTTTATGGAGTGAGGTGAAAGGAGAGAGAAGAGTGGGGAGATGTGAAAAAAAAACAAAAAGAGAAAAAAAGTTGATGTAGACGGGTGAGGTGAAATGAGAAAAAAAAAATGGATGGGAATATATGAAAGAGGAAGAGAAAGAGGTTGAACGGTTAAGTGGGGAAGAATGTGTGTATGTGATGTGAGTGTGACGCAGGTTCCCACGCGTCTGTATATGTTTTTTTTTTTTTTTTTTTTGTCTGTTTTGTTGTTATGTAAAACTTTTGTCATTTTTATTAAAATTTGAATCATTTTTATTAAAGTTTAAGCTATTTTTATTAAATAAAGTTAGTAGATGGTTTTTGGTTAATTAAAAATTTTGATAAACCCTTTTGATTACAGTTCCTTATTTAAAAACTCCATATATATTTGTTTGTATATTATATTTGACCCTTATAAACAGTTAGGGCAAACTAAATTACAACCTCTTTTTCCTACTTCTTCCATTTTCTTCTATCATATTTGTCTTCCTTTTATCTCTTCTTGTATGAAATACTTTAGTTGAAAATGCTTGACAGTCTTCAACATTACTACTTCCCAGTGTCCTGCATCCACCATCAACAAGTCTCTACAAGTAATTGTAGTTGTCGACATATGTTGGCATAAACTTTCAACATATGTTGACAGGAATTAACATGTGTCTACTAGGTGCTCAATGAAATGCCCAATGTACCTTTTTGATCGATATTATGACTCTATTATTTAAAAATTCTGGCTACGCCATTGGTCTAAGTTGATGACAAAGAATGACGTGATTATTACTATAATAAGGTTGCATACATTGTGGACATTTTATTACGTTGTCAAGGTAGGTTTTTGTACTTCATCGTGGTTGAATTACGAAATTAACGTTTATTATTATACCAATGATGTACTATTACAATATAGACATATATTATTACTAGAGATTAATGTTATGAACTTACACAAGATTTACAACATGATGTCAACCTACAATTAAGGTCAGGATACACCATGATTGTTTGAATTTACATTCCAAGATTACATAATTTATCTTAACATTATATTTAATTAGACAAAATGACGTTGGTATTATTATACCAAGGTTTCCCTTTACGGTGTACGTTAGGTTACTTCAAATTTACACTTCAAGTTAGGTTACGTAATTATCTTCACGTTATATTTAATTACACCAAATGACGTTGGTATTACTATACTAATGTTGCACTTTATGGTGTGAATGTTAGATTACATTGTTAAGAACCTAAGATAGTACATTATAGTTGGACGTTATTGCATTATAGTAGAATGTTCAAATTAAATGGTACCGAATACTTTATTAAGGTACCGGAGACGGACCCTTTTTAAATAAATACTCTGGAATATTTCATTTGAAATAGCCGTGAAATAATGTAGCCATGCACTTTTTTAAAACAAATGAAAACGTGATGGGAGCCAACCTGATACTTTTGCCTGTATATCTTCACAGCGTGTGCATGAGCAAGTAGTAGATGATGACCAACAATGTAAGGCTCAGTGGCAGAGTTACCAGCAGTGCAATTTCCGACATAGTTTGAACATCGACCGGGTGCATAAGTACCGCCATTGTATCCATTAACACAGTATGTAATTGGCTCGTTCAATGTCACCCAATGCTGAACACGATCCCCAAATGTTTTGAAACAAAAATTGGCATAATCTTGAAAATCATTCCTGTTAATGATCAAATGATCCATATTCTCATTTACAACTTTATCATCAGGGTGGATTAAAACTTGGTTAATTATTTGTATCCTTCAGTTCAATATACTTACACAATCTTAGGGCTTAAAAATCCACCGTACTCATCTTCAAGTGCTTGTGGTGTATCCCAATGGAATAGGGTCACAAAAGGCACAATTCCTGTTTACATGAGATTGCAGGGATAAGCCAAAGATCTTGGGAGGACTGATTTATCGCACTGAATCAATGAACAAATAAAAGGGAGGCATTAATTTTGAAGAAGAATAGTGGATATATACCATTGGATAAGAGCTCTTCTAACAGATTGTTGTAGAAGTTGACTCCTTCTTGGTTCACTCCACCTTTAATTGTACCCTCTGTGACAAAAAAAAAAAAAACTACAGTTGTTAAGTTAAATCGAACCTTGAACCTAGTTTACTTAAATTCATTATCCAATTACGACTCTCAGTACAAAAAAATATATTGTAGAATAATTGGGAACTGGCTGCGATGTTTACCAGCACTTTCTATTTTCAAAAGAATGACCAATACTCTTTCATAGTATCAAAATATGTGGTGGAGAATGGATTTTGATTGAAAGACGGAGATTGGTTTAGCTGATGAAAATTATTAGAAGAGTATGGTAGAAGATTATACAGTTAGTTTAATTTGTAGGCTTAAGAACTTTGTTGTTCACTGTTTTGTAAGTATAAATTGTAAGCTCTCCTTCTCATTTTCTACAGTCTGTTCAACTCATCAATATCAATACAAGGTCTCATTCCTTTCTAAATCTTAATCTTAATCTTCTCTGTTTCACTGTAATTAATATGCATAGTTTCATAACTTTTTCAATGTAGTTTATAATTTAGTCAAATTTTGAGCAGTATAATGGAAATTCATAGATGCATCTATAATCTTACTAGGTGGTATTCTTGACCATGAGACAGAAAATCTGAAGGAGTCCAAGCCGATCTTTTTTATCAATTTTATGTCCTCCTGCGTGTGACGATATAGCATTCAATTAATCCAAACATAATTAATTTCTTTTTCAAGTAGGTGAAGTAAAACTAACTGAGACTAACAGTCAAACATATATAATACATACGAGTGATGAATAACTAACAGTCAAACATATATAATATATAATATATACGAGTGATGGAGCAAACCTTGTAGTGATCGTAAAAATCATTGGCTACGTTCCCATTGCCACCATCCGAAATTTTTTCTGCCATGAAAAATTCTCTCTTATAATTAAGACATTGATTTTTTATCATTTGCGATAAAAATCCACTAAATAATGTTAAAAGTACATGTTTATTTGATACCGGATCTCATCCAAACTCAAAGGAATTGAGTTCACTCATCAAATGATCAAGATCATTAAAATTTGATCCAACAACTACAAGCAGAAGACCCTCTAAAAATTATAATAATTGTAACTGTTGGATCAGATTTTAATGATGTGGATCATTTGATCATTGAGCTCAATTTCTTTGGATCCAGTTCCCGTTTACCCCTCATATGTTATAAAATACATATAGCCCTTTCGTCGTTTACTTAACAAACTGCCAAGCATGTATGATATGAATTAAGCTCCGAGTATTAACACCCTTTCTACTTCCAATTACGAGAGAGGGAGAGAGAAAGAGAGACAGAGACCTGGATGTTCCCTAGTGAAGGTATCCCATATACTTGGTCCCTTTCCATGAACAAGAGCTGCTCCTTCAGACTATGCATGGGAGAAAATATTTAAAAGAGATCATATATATATAATTACATGTAGTGCTAGCTTTGCTCTCAATATGTCTGAAAGTAAATGTTCTCACCTGATAAGCAGCTAAACCAGCTCCAAAGATGAACCCAGGTGGGAAGCTAGTTCGATTAAATGGCATCGAATAATGACTCGGTTCAACTTCCACAGCAGCACTTGCTAACAAAGCAAAAAGTACGAGGATGAAGCAAAAAAGAAGACGTCCTCCGTTACCACCCAACATGTTTCTACAACTGGTTCTCTTCTGCCGCTCAAGTACATTGAACATTTTGGAATACTACCTTCAACCTCTCAAGTCTTATCATATACTATATAGAGAGAGTCCGGAAAGAATCATCTCAAATCCTGTACTTTTTAAAATTATAATAATTTTAATCCTTTAATCAAATTATATGAATTCAATTAATGGAGTGAAAGGATTTGATTGAAATGATCCGGAAATGATCATTTTCCAGAAAGTCCAAGATAGCTACTGACAGGTCACACTCCTACATTATAAAATGCCGTGCATGTTTCTCATGTTATTCAAAGGATAAGAATTGTCTGCCTTTTAGTTTTGATGCTCTTCCGTGCTTTTCTGTTTTATGTGATCACGGTTAACCTACGTTAATATTTTATATTATTTTTTATAAAAATAATAAGACAAAATAAATAGTAATATAAAATATTAACGTGATTTAACCGTAATTACACAAATAAGAAAGCACATAAAAGCATCAAAACTAAAAGGGCAAACAACTCTTGTCCTTATTAAAAAGTTCAAAGTAATTAAAATTGTCACTGAAGCGGACGACTCATATTATTGGCTGGGTTACGTACAATGAAAAGACAAATTCCTCACTTGGACCGTACTTTTACAGACTGCAATGACTGATTAGTCCTCGTTATAAAGATGCGTTTACATATAGCCCAATAAATACCATTGCAAACATGCTAAACCTGAACCATCTATTTGGCTGAGCCTTGGGGATATCTTCTCACCTCTCAACCAATCGTATCCGATCCATGGATCTTTTAGGCATCTTAATTACCATCACAACGAATAGGAAAGGAGGCTCAAGATTTTCATTATCGGGACACTGTATGACACATTGACACTCAAACAATATTCACCATGAACGCAAGAAATTCGGAGGATTGATCTATGAATTTTAGTTGAATGAAAACTTTTATTTTTAAGGGTGCGTTTGTTACATCGATCTATTTCGGATTGGATTAATTTTAGCGACTAGGTTGGATTAGCTTAGAATAAACTAAGTTAAGACTGATTTAGTGAAGTGTTTAGTGTAGTGTCAGACTAAAAAGAAATGTTCTAATATTACATTATTTAGGAAGATTATATTTACACATTCCAAATTACTTTTCTCACACCTTTTAATTTTTTTTAATATTTTTCTATCAAGAGTTAGTGTTGTATAGAAAATATTAAATTTTTTAAAAAGGTGTGGGAGAAGTAATTTGGGATGTGTAAATATAATCTCTCTATTATTTAATCTATATTTATAATATTTTATCTTTATTATTAATTAATAAAATACTCATTGTCAACCAAAACTTTATGAAATTACCAGTTTAAGCCCCTATTTAAAACAGAACATGAATAAGAAATATGAAGCATAAATATAATTTCATACAACCAAATTTTTTTTTTTTTCAAAACCTCATCCACATATAATCCTAACATATCTAAAAATAAAAAATAAAAACCTTTACCCTCCCACATTCTCTCTATCAATAATTTTCTCACGTATTTTATGTGTGCCTATATGCTAGTTATTATTTAATATAATCTACTAATATTTATTATTAGTTATCATTTTCTGTTTTCTAGAATCATCTTCCACTTCCTCTGTCTAAAGCCGTTATCCTTTACTCCGCCCAATTCCACATCTCCATCTCTCTAGAACAAACAACTTTTTAGCTGAAAGAGAGAACCAAACTCAAACCTACCATTTGCCAAGTTCTGTGAGATTGGTTTTGCAGAACCCAAAATCCCTGAATAAAAATCCCTCTATCTCAGAAAACTCCATTCGCCATGGCCGTCGCCTATAAAGCTCTCTCCCTCTATTGAAAATAGGTTTTTTTTTCAGAACATTTGCAATTAGCTATTCGAATCCGGGTTTCACAATTCAAAGATTGGTTTTGCACTTCCACCGAATCTGGGTTTTTTTTTTTTTTATTCCATCGAGTTTGTGCAGATGTGCAGAAGACTAAGATGAAGCTGTGGTTGCAGATGGAAGTGGGCATCGGCCATGGTTGTCCGCCTGCCAAGTTCTCTGTCTTTGTCTACCGGCGAGGGCCCAGGCGAGCTCGGAGGTGAACGGACGACGGCAAGAGCAGAGAGAGAGCGCGACTTGATTATGGGTTCTTCGAGATTCAAAACGAGCAGAAGAAGAGTTGGAGACTCTGGGTTCTCCGCGATTCAAAACGAACGGACGAAGAGTTGGTGATTCTGGGTTCTGGGCTTTGGGTTCTCTGCGATTCGAAACGAGCAGACGAAGGTTTGGCGATTCTGGGTTCTCCACGATTCAAAACGAGATGACTTGATTCTGGATTCTAGGTTCTCCGCGGTTCTGGGTTGGCGGGTGTAGGCGATGTTGGCGAACCGAGCAGACGAGGTCTTAGCAATCCCATGGTATTCGGGGTCTCGCTAAGACGTCCTAGTGAAGGAGATAGTCCATGTAAGTAACAAACAGGACTACACTAATGTGTACTCCAGTCTAGGAAGGATTAACGAGCCTAAATAAACGCACCCTAGTATCGTTAGTATTGGTTCCTAAATGTGTTACCTTATGGAGCATTGATCCTTTTCAAGTAATTCTAGATTAGAATTTCCATTCAAAATAAAGATTCAAAGAGGAAAATAAGAGATAAAAAATTTAAAAGTTACACAAAGAAATGTTGTTTCACATTGTGACAAGTTAAGAGCCTAACACTCATGAAATTTTAATTCATGGATGCATACTCCAATTGGTCTAAAATTCATACAACAATACTCCGATTTTCTTTAAAAAAATAAAATAAGGACCGGTGACTTGGAATGCATGAATGCTCTAGAGAGCTACAAACAACTTGTCAAAAATAGACAAAAGAAAATTGCAGCATAATTTAACCCAAATTTTTTATCTATTTATCTTCAAAGCTTTCACCTGTCAAGGGAAAGGGATCCAAAAGGATTCCTTCCACCTAAAGACAAGTATTGTCTGCTCTTTCATTTCCGATGTCCTTCTATGCTCTTATGTTTGTGTGATCATGGTTAAATTACGTTAATATTTTATATTACTATTTATTTTTGTTTTATTATCTTTATAAAAAAAAATATAAAATGTTAACGTAGCTTAACCGTGATCACACAAAACAGGAGAGCAAAGAAAGGGCACCGGAAGTGGAGGGCAGACAATCCTTGTCCTCCACCTAATCCACAAAATTCGAAGATCCAGACATTTAAAATTTGATCAAACGGGTAAAGTTATTATAACTTTTAAAATGAGCTTCTATTTGTAGCCATTGAATCAAATTTCAATAGTCTGGATCCTTAAACTTGGTAGATTAGGAATAAGGGATCCAGAGAGCGTCCCCCGCCCTTAACACCAACAAGGGTACAATTATAAAATAAATCTTCAATCAATCAAGATTTAAGTCATGAGGTTTGTAGTGCTTTGTGGTGCATTTCTACCTTTTGAGTCTAAAATTCCTCCGTGCCTTCGAAGATCCCTCATCGAAACATGGGTTGAATTTGTTATAACTTCAACAGTTAAACTCCATTGACAGTGTTAAAGAACTTAAGAGTATATACTAATTATTAAAAAAATAGTCACTCATATGATTTACTTAGCATCTTGTTTGGCAAACTTAAAACCGGAAATCACTAAGTCATTTATGATCATTGAGTAATAATTCAATCATCAACATTCACGCCATTTGGTTTAGAAATTTGGTCTCTCAAACATTGTTGTGTCCATTTTGATAGATTAACTAGACCTTGTATCCTCGTGCAGGAGTGGACGAGCTTAATGATGGTAAGTTGATGAAATCGAAAGATCCTTTAACCATTACTGATTGCTCTTTAGAAAATTTTGGCAGTCGATCTTGAACTTGGGAAATCATCACAGATGGGTAGCTACGAGAATAACTTAGTTGCTCCAAAAGCATGAAAACTCAAATTATATATTTCTATTAATTTGTTAAGAGTTAGTCGTCCTGTATCCATAACTTGGATACTTGGTGGATTACTACCTAGCTAGAATTCTATTTTTCGATACCATTAATTGGGTATGCCGTTGCCACCTGATAAGCAGATGATAGAGTCCCGATGAAGCCCCTAGGAAAATTGGAAACCATTTTCTCTTGTGCAAACTCATAAATTTATAATTCCCCTCACAAACTTATTCAATCGTTGGGGACAAAATTCGGTGTGTGGCAGCATTAGCGACGATATGACAGGCCAACGCCAAACTGAAGTCCATCCAGTACTAGCACTACTACTACTACTACTACAAGGCAATAATATTTTGTCAAAAAAATATAATTTTACAATAGCTTTTGCTCCAAGTAAATTGGGGAAAGAAAGGACATTGCAACAAATGTCCTCAAATCAGTGTATATCGGAGCCATACTGACAAATTGCCAGGCGCATTGGATTTGTATGAATAAACCGGTGCAAGGATATCCAACTTCTTAATTGCGCCAAGCTGAAGAAACTGGACCCCAGTCCTATTTGGACCGTGATTGTAATTGTATTGCCAGTAAAGCATCCCCAGAGTAACGACTTGGCATGCGGTAGATGGAAAAAAACTAGGTACACACGAAAACCTCTTAAGATCTCAAATCAAGCAATCAAACGGCTCTAGCCAGTTGTTACTAGCTACTTAAGACAAAGAATAACTAGAACCGCAGAGTTGGATATCACCCAGAAACTAAAATGCAGTCAGCAGCAGAACTCTTAGTGGTGCTCCTCTGAAAGTTCCCTCTTCTAATTCCTTTTTTGGGGAATCCTATGAAGTCCAATTATTCTAAAATTTCTCCCTCCTCTACGTCGTCATCTGCTAATAAGAACTTCCTGACACTCGAAAGATTTCTTTCTGCTACTCCTTCCTTGGTAAATTCGCCTTCCAAATCAAGAAAATCATCAGGATTAATTTCTGCCATAAGATCTGAGTACTCATCTATTAAGCCTTGATCAAAATCAAAGTCCATGTCTTCAAAAAACACTTGCTTCTTAGCATCGGAGCTGGAATGTGAATCGTTGCCAGTTTCCACAGTTACAGACAAAGGCCTAGCAAATGAATCATCGAGTGGTTTCTCGCACCTCCTTTTATTAGAGATAACAGGTGGGGAACTTGAAGTCACATGTTTCATGAGATCAAAGACCTTAGGATAGCTATTGTCTTCTTCTATTTCCTCCTCCTTAAAGGGAACACCTCCTGCGCTTAAATCATTTCTTCCATAAATCTTAAGCTGTGGTTTGCCGAAAGTAGGAGGGGAATTTTTAACTACTTCAAAATCAAGACTGTGCGAAGGGAGAAAAACATAAATGACAGGGTATTCCAAAATAACTAAGTTTGCTAACTGCTGCCTTATCGGAACTCTTATATCCAACTCACAGAAAGGTGACCTAGCCCCCTGTAATAACATCCAAAAGATAAAATCAGAAACAATTATGAGGCAGTAGTTTTATATTTCTGAGAGAAATAATCAAAATACCACCAAAGCAGGTACAATAGGATTAAAAGTGAATTCTAATTTGACCCAATGAACAAAACTTTTCGCCATACCATGTACAAATTCTGTGTGTGTGTACACGCTTCTGTGATATTTACATTTACTGCAAGAAAAGTGTGCTCAGAAAAACCAAGCTAGTTGTAGGTTGCAACTTCAGCACCCATAGCAGGTGGAAAAAGCATAGGTAAGCCCAGAAGACTAAGAGGTGGTAAGAAAATGAAGTAACATCAGCAAAAGTGATGCTCAATCCATCTAACACAATGAAAGGTACAAAGAACATAATCGATAGCTTTTTCTTCAAAGTTCAAACTATCTTTTATCTTCTTTAAGGCTTTTCTTTTCTATCGATAACGTTTTCTTTCACTTTCCTTGTCACCATTTCCATATTTTCTACTCTCACTATCTTCTTGATTTCACAAAAGCTGCTTCCACATCTGGTTTACCATAAAAATTCCAATTATTCTTTTCATTTTCATGATTCTTCAAAGATTCGTGCACCTTAAGAAATATTTTCCTTTTTTTTTCTAATTTAAAAGGAAAAATATATATATATTAAGGCCTAGACTAAGAAACAAAATTACAAACCTTCGGATATTTACGAACAAAAAGCTTGAGAGAGTCAAGCTGTTCCTCACAGAATAGCTTTAGGTGATGATTCCATGGCCCAGGTTTTAGATGGTTCTCCATAACAGAGCATAGGTTCATGTTTTCATTTACTCTGCACGAGCATCAGTACGCATCAGTTATCAAAACACATGACCCAAGCCTAGACTAAGAAATTAAACATTACTAGACTTCTCAAAAAGCGTAGCAGCTTACTCATGGTCAATTAAAACAACATCCGTTGAATGAAATCGCCATTCAATTGTCCAGGAGATGCATTTCTTCCTGAAGGAGATCAGCCCAACAGAAACAAATATATAAGAAACTTAATGACTGATTCAAATCCTCCACAAACATGTTGGACCACTCACTATCATCTTCATTATAAGAGCGTATCTCAAATTATATACAGGACCAAGCAATAACCGTCGCCCAAAGCTTTGATAAATCTTACCTTTGATCATATCGAGTTTGATTTTTCTCCCTTTTTGACATTCCACTTGGTAGAAATAAGAGTTTTGTCCTGCGACTGGCAGCAGCACTCCGAAGGCTTTTAAGGTAAAAGGGTAGCCTAAAATTATTATATCTGCACAACTTATTTCTCAATCTCTGAGCAGACTCAGCAACCCTCTTCACTTCCTCAAGCAAATTGTAATCTAAAAACAGAATTGTCAATACAAATACAATGGTTAAAATACGCGAGTACAATCAGCAACTTTCACAATGCAATCTAAAACCCATGTTAAATACGCAAACGGACATCAAACCCGATCCAGAAAAGAAAAAAATATGAATTTATATCCTATAAGTTATTTATCTTCTTCAAAACCCCCAAACGAGGTACTCAAAAGTCAAAAGATTATGCAAAAAAATTGGCAAAACTACCACGAAAAAACTGCACTATGCCCATGAAAACATTCACAGTGAAAGAAAAAGCACTGAAATTTACCAAAAAGAAGTCAAATTTGCTTAACCAAATGCATTCCCCACAGATAGAAACAATTGGAAAATCTAATAAAAAAAAACTTAAAAGGGGGTCGAACTTAAATTCCAAAAATATCAAAGATGGGAACAAATTAGAAAAAGTAGGTACCTGAAAGGAGCTGATTGTCGTCGATCTGAGAGAGGGGGACGAAGCTGGTTTGGGGCCTCTTGCCCGTACAGCCAGTGCGAAGCTTGTGAACTTTGACGCACGGAAGGCTGCAGGAGCGTACGGAGCAGCCTGGACATTTGTACTTGGATGCTTTCTCTCTGCACTCTTCGCATACTTTGGGGTTTGGTTTTGCTGTACCTGCTTGTCCTCCGCCTTCCTCCATGGGTCTTCTTTCACACGCACTGACAGACGCAAAGGGGTTTGGGGAAGGACCGGCAAAGTAGGGTTTATGAAGTAGATCCTCACAACGTCGCAACGACGTCGTTTCGTTTGATATTGACT
The DNA here is from genome assembly GCF_019419815.1 of Pyrus x bretschneideri. Lineage (NCBI taxonomy): Eukaryota > Viridiplantae > Streptophyta > Magnoliopsida > Rosales > Rosaceae > Pyrus > Pyrus x bretschneideri. Next base: position 5,933,756 of record NW_025999546.1, read on the forward strand.
TTGACTTAATATACCCCACCCGCATGGAGAGGGAGTCGGCAAGTAGAGATATATGGAATCCGGATTTTCGCCGCATCTTCTTCCTAAGGATACGAAGATTCGTGAATTATATCCATTTATTGTAAATTATACGGTTAGAAATTATTTTAAATATTTTTATTTAAAATTAAACTTAAAAAGTATTTGACAAAAACTAACTGCATGATGTACAATGAATAAACACGATTTATGAATCTTCAAGATCTTTATCAAAAAGATCTGGAGAGGATCATATTGGGTATATATGGTTGCTGGATTTTTTGGCACAATTTAACCAAAGAAGTTTTTATTTCCTTCTGAATACATGTGGTGCACCTCATGTTATTATATAAGTGAAGGAAAACTTTACTTTTTAAAGTTAATTTTTTAACACAAATATATCACAACTTGTAAAGTAACACATGATGTACCATCTTATATTCCGGATACAATGAAAAATTTCTTCAAAATTCCATCTCCTAATATGCCTTTGTGTCATTTTCTATTCAATATTGTGCCATACCAGCGTACTGATAAATCAACACACAAAGATTGAAGACGACATGAACATTTCCTTCCAGATTTTTTATTTTTCTTCCTACATACTTAAACATTTCCTTCTGGTAGGACAATATGTAGACTACCAATGAAACAACCCTAAATAAATAAACTTTCATTATTACGTCAATTTTGGACATCATACACAACTCACAAAAGTTTTACGTAACATTGTTCTTTATGGTTGAAGGTTTTTTTTTTTTTTTTTTTGTGCGGTTCAACGAGTCCCTACATCTATATCGCTGTCGTTCCCGTCTTCCTTGTCTCCTCCCCCTTCGTCATGGCTGAAAGTTAATGTTGATGGGGCTCTCCATGGCTCAAACAAAATAGGGGACACAAGGGTGGTTTTTCGTGATAACAATGGTGAATTTATGGGAGGTTTTGTCCAGTGATTTTCTTACATCTCCAGTTCGTATCATGTGGAGTTTTTGGCATTTAGGGAGGTCTTCGACTTGCTAATCCAGGCTGATCACATGTCTGACAGTCTTCCAATTTAGTAACACATAGATTAGCTCGTATGACTTTGTTTTTCAATTTGAATTCTTGTTGGTTTGATGAACAACCGGATTTAATTTGTGACGTTTTACTTATTGAATCTACTCATCCTTAAACACAACATGAGTATTTTTCTTTTTTAAACATGAGTATTTAATTTGTGACGTTTTTATGGTCATACTTGTTTAGTACAATTAATTTTTCTCGTAACACAACATGAGTATTTTTCCTTTTTAAACACAACCATAAAAAAATAACCCTTAAGTAATAGTTATACTAAAAGCCACAGTTTTAGTATAACTTTAGGTGAAGGATGCACAGCCAAAAGTTTACAGTTACACTAAAACTGTGGATAATGTGGCTAGCTAATTTTAGTGAAGGATGAGAGAATTTATCCCAAAGTTTAAGCATTATACAATATTATTGATAAAGAAAATTATCATATAATATTAAAACTAGATATGTTGAAATAGAAAAAAATATATATTCAAAATTAGTTAAAAGGTTTATTAATTGATTTGCACCATAAAATTGTTATTTAGTTTCACTTCACCTTTGAAATTACTTTTGTCTCACTTTAGTTTATAATTCTGCTATTTTCGTCTCTTTTAGTCTTAATTCATCCTCATTTTCGTCATTCTATTAAATAAATGTTAAATTAAAAAGTAGTATGAACATTTTATTTTTGATAGAACTTTGTATCTCCAACTTACCTACTAAAACAATCCCAATAAGCAAACTAGAAGATAAGTACCCCACATCTGTCAATACATTCGCTATAAAGCAAGGTTTTAAAAGACACTAGGTGTGACAGCCCGTCCCGAATTAATTGTCCCGTAGGTGTGAAATGACGATTTTACCCCTGGTGGTTATTTGTCATTTTGGGTGATTGTTTTGTGGTTTTGTTGGTTGTATCTGGACCACACACTCTGATCCTCATCATCTTTCCCCGTATCCCTCTTTGTCTCGAACACTCTCTCTCTTTCTCTCTCCTTCTCACTTGTACGGACGAGACCTAAATCCCTTGCAAACGTCACAGATCGAAGTGGAAATTAATACCTTTGTGTTCGTGAGGACCATACGAGTTCAACCATACCAATTTCAGGTAAAGAATCCTTCGATTTCACGTCGAACCAGGAATCTCCGATTTGGGTCACTGTTCATGCACACGTGAATTTTTTACTTTTAAGGAATTTGAAGCTTATAGGAAGCTTAGTGAGGTCCTTAGGAAGCTCGGGGTGGTTCGTTGAGTGGAATTGGACGTTGGGAAAGCTAGTTCTGAAGTTGGCCGGTTTTTCTTGAATTTTTCCAACAAGATCCTGTGATCTTTGAGGTTTCAAACAGGTATAACGTTGTTCTACTCATCTCCAACTTTCCATTGGTGCAAATTTCATAGAAATTGGTGAAGAAACGAGTGAGAACGAAGGGTTTGAAGTTTTTCTAGGTTTCCGGTGACCGACGACTCACGCGGAGAAGATGACGGAATATTCCGTCAGTTTGGACAGAATATTTTGACACAGTCAGTCAGATTTAACGAAATCCGTTAGGGTTTAACGAAATCCGTTAGGGTTTAACGAAATATTTCTGACGGCGTTAACTAACGCCGTCAGTGTGCCTGGCACGTGGCCACGCGTGGGGGCGCGTAGGGTCGTGCCCTCAACGGCATGTGGAGCCTCGAAAAATCATTTTAAAATATGGGGATGTTCGTGAGGTTGAGTAGATCACGTTAGTGTATTCACACACCCCATTTGAGCATTGTATGAGAAGTTATTACCTATTTTTGGTTATGTGCTTAAATTGACATTTTTATAGTTGTTTCACATATAGGTGAGACCCATCCTGAGGAGGAGCGCAGTCATTCAAGGCAAGGGGGTTACGACCCTTTCACATATCAGTGAGTGGGCTTCTGGTTTTCCGTATATACCTATATACTTGTGGTTTTTCCCATAAAATGAAAAGGAATGTTTATATGTTTTAAATGCCATGCATAGCGTTTGCATATTTATTTATGCATTAGTAGTTGCATATATGTATGCTTAGTGTTGCGGACGCACAGGTAAGTGCCAAGTAAGTTTATGATTTATGATTGTGAATTAGTGGTTATGTGAGATGCATAGAGAGCTCATAACCTGCACCCCCGGTGTTAGTGCTCCCGCCCAAAGTAGGGCATAATCCTTCACGTGATGTTCACCTTCTGCACCACACGCTCATCTTGGATCCAAGTTAGGTGCACAGTCTTGTAGTACAGACCACTATAGGTGGTTCCGACTCGTAGGTGACCCGCGATTATTCGCTTAGTCTTCACGTGATCGTAGCACTTGAGCGTATTTATTTACACCTAGTCCTGTCGTACAGACCACTTTAGGTGGTTCCGACTCGTGTGCAGATATAGTTAGTGAGTTGGGGATTTGAGCTCTAGATTCAGCCGTACATGTCACGTTAGGTGACTCCGGCTGACATGTTACTTGCATTAATTGACATTACCTGGGTTACTTACAGTTTGTGTGGAGGCATTCGACGTGGCATATTTCTGAATATGTTTTCGATATATGTGTCTATTCTATTTTCTGGAAAACTATACAGGTTTTACGGCGAGGAGTTAGAACTTTTGTTAATGAAATGATTTTGAAAAGCTTTGTTTTTGCCCACTCACACTTTCTATTTTGCGCCCCTCCAGGTTCTAGTTAGAAGCAGCTTTGGTGGTTTACGAGGTCTTAACGGTGGTTCTGACAGAACATCACAAATGTAGGATCATCTTTGGGTGTTGTGTATTTAGTATTAGTTCTTCTGGACTGCACTTAGGCTTTCTGTGCTCTGAATATTGCTTATCACACTTACACTTGCACTGGTATGTTAACTACATTGTTTTGTAGTTTGGTTTTTATTTATTTGTACTTTTATTATTAATTTTGCTTCCGCACTGTGCACATGGTTACGTCACTCTCATGTGACGGCCAGCACGCCTTGATTTCGATCGAGGGTGTGTCACTAGGTACTAGTTGGGCAGTGAATTAGGGCCTAGCACCTAAGTGGCTAAGCGAGGACCTAGGTGAACTGAGCGGATTTAAATAAACTTATTATATATCGTATAAATAAGTGCCTATTCATACTTAAAAAATACATAATTGTATTGAAATACATAAATTAAAAAATAAAGTGACATATAGATTAGATAGTATAACATATTAAAAACATGGGAAAACAAAATATAATGAGTGTTCATCAAAGTATTAAACAAGTCTCTTACAATTTATTAAAAAAATAAATGCACAAATGAAAGTTATCTATTTTCTATCTAAGTGAGAGTAGCGATCAAAGTGGGGGTTTAGGCGGGCTAGACAGACGCCTAAGCATTTCTAAGCACACTTTCTTAATCTTCAAACGCTTAGAAATTAATTAAGACAGGTGGCCAACCACCTAGTGCTTATGCAGGGACTTAGGCAACGCTAGGTGAAAATTTTCAGAACAGTGCTATAAAGTTGTGTTCCTGATAAATGTGGCGAAAGAGATTCTAGAATTTGCAAACAAGCTTTTGAATACTGTACACTATGTTTTGAAGATACAAAGAAAGGATATAACATGGTTCACAACATCAATAAAGATTGTCAAATCTCACTCCATTGAGAAGCCTCTTTAGACCATATCCAAAGAAAATGTTAAATATGCCAAATACGATTAAAAGACATTCAAGTGTTTTCCAATGGACATGCCATATATGATGTGGCATGTGAGTCATTTGACTCCTTGCTTTTTAGCTTTTTTTTTTTTTCAGCAAACAAAGGAGTCAAATATATTTAATTTAATTTTTTAAATTATTTTTTAATAGTTAATGTAACTCTAGGCCCAATAAAATAATAAAATAAATATTTGACATATTCATTGGAAAAGAAGAAGATTTAGCATTTGTATTCAATTTGCCACATTAGCTTCAAATAAAATTTTGACATACTATATTTGATATATCATTTGGAGATACTCTTAGATTCATTGAAAAACCCCTTCAAATCTCGCAACATCAATCAAGGGCTTTTGGCTACCCCTAAAAGTCATAACGCTTACTATTTTTAAATAAACTAACTTAGACATCAAAAATCCATTGGCCTCACCTTCTTTCTCGTGAGAATTAAGCCATTGATCAAAGATGTTAATTGTTTTGTAAATACATTTTTGTTAAGTTCCAAAATTACGAAAATTAGCTACCACAATGATATTTTTTAAAAATAAAAAAATTCGAAATCAATTTATTCTCTACATATTTAGCGTAAATGTATTGTGTAAATTTTTTTTAAAAAAAATTGAGCGAATAATTAGCTAAATTAACAAAAAGTACAACTGGAGAAAGAATCATGTTGACCAAAAATGTTACGGAAATAAAAAATAAAAAAAATGCTAAAAAGAAAAAAAGAGAAGAAACTCGCAGTGGCAGTGATTCCTCCTCCGAAACCGACCGCCGCTAATTTCACTCTCGCTACTCTCCGAAACCCCACTTCTCCTCCTCCAATTCTGTTTCCTGCAGAACATACGAGGAACACTCTTGAATCTTCCACGACGACGACCTTTTGCTGCGGCATCTTGCGGTGTCGTTTGGTGCTGTTCGGACCTCAAGGTCTCTGGGAGCATATTTGGAATCGCTGCCAGGTTCAGCGCTTGAGATTGTTGGGTTCTGGTTTTGATTGAGGATTTATCAACTGCCATGGACTACGAGCCCTACGATAGCAGCGGTGAGCTTACCTTTCAAAGATTGATTCTTCCCAGTAACTAGGGTATATGAAGTGACTTCTCTGCTTAATTTGGGTTTTAGGTTACGTTCTTCTCTTAATTCTCATAAAAAAAAAAAAAAATCTGTGTATGGCACTTGGAACTGTAATTGGGGGTTTTGGGGATTGTTGCAGTGAAGGAATTAGGGTTTCCCCGACGTAATTATGGTGTTTAGCAACCTAAATTCACTTTCTTGGCCACTTTAGATTTTTTTTGCCTGAAGAGCATGAAGTTTCTTTGGTGTAATTTACTTCGTTACTATATACATTCATATACATTAATGAGCCCTTCTTGGTTTTAAAACGTGGGTTCTTTTGGGATTGATGATTTATATGTCATTGGGTTACTGAAGGAGGATTTGAAATTGATTTTTTTTACGATTCAGACCATTCATTAGTTGACACAGAGCGAGGTTTTGATTTTTTCAGAGAAGTTCATACTAGAATGTGAAAGAACGAAGAAGTGTTAGGATTTTGGCTCGTCAAATATGTCCTAATTGGTGTAGGATTGTTTTAGGAAAATTAGAGGTATACCGTTCTTGTCCTGGAGGGATTAGGAAAGAATTCAGTTTTCCTTATTCAATTTAGGTTTGGATTTCTAGAAGTCTATTTGGATTTGGATAAGTGTAATTTCCTAGTCCACTTAGAAATAGGAATTCAATCAGCCTTGGGACATGTAACCTACCCTCTGCCTATAAATAGGGTGCGGCAAGGCTTATTCTTCTAAGGAGAAAAACTGTGACAGCCAAGACAAGAGAGAGATTAGTTCTAGGGTTTGCAAAAGTTCTGTAATCTCTATTATTAATCAAAGGAGCGGTAGAGAAATCAACTGGACGTAGGCAAAAGTTCTGCTGAACCAGTATAATTCTTGTGTGTCTTCAAGTTTTCTAATATTTGCTAGTTAGTCTTCTTGTGTGTCTCTAAGTTTTCTAATATTTGCTAGTTTAGTCTATTGCCATTGGTTACATCAAAGAACAAGGTCTAGTGTGCGGGTTTATTCAACAAGAAGTAGTAATTAAATACAAATGATTGATCACTTGAGAGTTAACATCAATAAAGCTCTAGACTGTCTGTTGTTTCTTTGCAAATACCGCTGCTGACCATATTCCAGAGTTTGAGGGAAAAAAAGAAGGAATCTTTTTGGATTTTGAGACATTGGTTTTTCCAAGTTCTTTTGAATGCATAAGAAATTTTTTAATAAGAAAGACAAATCATCCTTTTAAGCATGTACATGCTGGCAGAAAAGAGCCGTTGATTCCTCAAGGAGAGCACCTATACTGTGTATCTGGGTTATTATTCTGTGCACCTTTTGAACTTCTTTCAAGTGTCGTTCACTAGTGTATATGCTTGAAGTCCGATACATATTTAGTTTCAGTTGTTAAACAAAGTCTGTCATGGTAAGCATATTCCATGCCATACCTAAGTTACAATAACTTGTGAAAAAACCTTCTTTGTGATGTATTACACTTTCTTTTCTCTTTCATCAGTATCTGTTTACAATTTACTCACATTTCTTCTCCCATTTATTAACAACATGCTTCCTGTATCATACAGTACATTATGTATTCGCATATACTAGCAGTTTAACTGGTTCAATATAAATATGACTTGAGAGGTTCTGGTGTTTCTTTATTTGTCTTGGTAAACTTTTTTTTTTTTTTGTTTTGGGGGGGGGGGGGGGGGTGGGTGTGGGTGGTGGTGGGGGAATGAACCCCAAAACCAACTACAATAAGTTATCCATACAAATCAATGGGTACTGCAAGCCCCTAAACCATCATCAAATAAACTAGATCCAATCCAGCAAGGCAAAATAATAAACGCCTAAACCCAAATTAGAACTCCATTAGCTAGACGGTCTGCCACAGTCCTTCTCCTGGTAGACATGGCGACTTCACAATTATTGATCCATCTCAGTAATTAGTAACCAATGCAGAAAGAGGGTGAAAACTTGCAAGCTCATACATCTGGATAAGCTGAACAGCAATGGCGGAGTCCATCTCAATTATAAGATCGCATATACCTCTATTAGCAAGAAGTTTGAGGCCAAAAAATAAACCCCATATCTCTACTTCTAAAATTTTCCACCTGCCCAAATTAACAGCAAACCCACCCATCCAGTCACCATGAGAGTCTCTTATAACAACTCCCGCCCCAATCTGACTAGACATGGTCCTCTGAGAACCATCAACATTAAGTTTAAACTTACCAGTCACAGGAGGCTCCCAAGCAAGTTAAACCTGAAACTTTCAAGCTTTCTCAGAATTAAAATTAGAAGCCATAGGCCATTCAGGAACAGCAGGGGAGATGACCTTCTTGGGGACCGGATGTTTGTTTATTTTAAGTTCTACTTGATAGGAGAAATGTAGTTTACTGTAATGTAGTTTAATGTATCTCAAGGATCTAATTAGTCTGGAAGTTGTACTCTAAGGATGAGTTTATTGAATGTGTTGTTCATTTTACAAATAAAACTCTTGGTGCAGCTAATCAGCCGTTTGAACTTGAAGTGTAGAAGGGAACCTCCGGTTTAGTTGCAGACACTTATTTTTTTTTGTTTTTTTTATGAAATTGGCAACTTCAGCTTTTTCCAGTTGAAATTGCCATCTTATTTAGTTCTTGGGTTTGCACCTATACTAGAAGTTAGAGATTTGAGAATTTTTATTGCAATTTCACTTTTTCCTATACATTTTCACTCAAGGACCTATCAATTAGAAGCTTGTACAACTGTGTCCATGCACTGAATCTAAAATCAGATGATTGCATCCCTCTTTGCTTGTCATGCACAGACAACCCGCAAGATATTCTCTTTCTAATCTAGTGTTCCATATTTCTGTGAATTCTGGCCATACAGCGTCTCATTTCGTTTTCATTATTGATTATTGTTGCATCCATTCTGAACCTCAAAAAACAATTGCAGGAACTGATGACGATCTTCCTCCATCACACCAGCAGCATAGAGTTCCCAGAGGGGGCCGCGTTACAGGGAATGGAAGATCTGGTGGGGGTTCTGTCCCATATCCTAGGATGTATGGTGAAACTGACATGGAAGCACAAATTCACCAGCTTGAACGAGAAGCATACAGTTCAGTTCTGAGAGCCTTTAAAGCTCAAGCTGATGCCATTACTTGGGTATTTTTGTGATCTATTTTTTCATGGATCTAATATCTTTAATTTGTTTGATCAGGTTTAGTGACTGCTACATGAAATGTATTTTCTTCAGGAAAAGGAAGCTCTATTGACAAACCTTAGAAAGGAGTTGAGGTTATCGAATGAGGAGCACAAAGAACTTGTAGGACGGGTTAATGCAGCAGATGATATCATAGAGAGGATAAGGTCTGATAGATTGAAGAATCAAGATACAGGCTTTTCGTTTAGTTGAGAAATGAGACCTATTCATTAGAATATTTTTTTTAATTTTTAATTTTTTTGTGTCTTTTAATGGGTACTGTGTTGGGCGATGCCAACAGGGACTGGAGACAGGCTGGCGGGGTTCAACCGGGCATGCTGAGTACTGTTCAAGCAGTGCATGATCCAATACCTAGTCCTACTGTCTCTGTATCACGCAAGAAACAGAAGATGGCGCAGTCAGTACATACACAGTCCTTTACTGGGCCAACACCATCATTTCATCCACCAGCAGTTACCACATCCCACCAGCCATCTTCGTCCACTGTAAAACGAGGATCTGTCCCAGCCCCAGCCTCAGGAGCCAAGGGCAAGAAGCATAAACCTGTGAGTTGAATATTGAGTAAAACAAAAAACAAGTCTGCAGGTTATTTATTCACTTATTTATTAGTTTTCCTTCGGTCACATTCTGTTAACAGGGTCAAATTTTGCCTGGTGCTTCTTCAATGAAGCAGTTCCCTTCCTCAGGTCCAACAGGAAGGGGTCAAGTTTCAAATAGAGTTTCGACTGGTGCCGTTGTAAGTGAACCTGCTGAAGGAAAGACAAATGATACCTTGATTGGGAGGAAAGTAAGGACTAGGTGGCCCGATGACAACACTTTTTATGAAGCTGTTATAAAAGACTACAATCAAGCAGAGGTATCTTTTACCTGTAGATGTGTTAAAGGAGTTTGTAGTAATGTAAAGTCATGTACCTGACATTTGTTCTTTTTTTCATTTCTGAATTTTAGGGACGGCACCATCTAGTCTATGATATGAATTCGGCAAATGAAACATGGGAATGGGTTAATCTATCAGAGGTATGCTTGATGCATTGAAGTTATATTGGCAGCATGTCGTTTTCATTTACATTGTGTTCTGAAAATTATGCATTGTAAAGCTATGAATACCAGAAGCTTATTTTAGTGGTAAGAAGTAAGATGCTATGGTAGAAGCTGAATTGTCAACTCTTGAATATAAGTGACCACTTGAAGTTTGTTTCTTCCTGAAAAATTTTAAAAATGTAATAATGTTATAATACTGTACTTAGTGCTTAATGTTCTCTGTGTATGTAGTATGTACTTCAAACATTCTGACAAGACTTCCTAAAAATTTTCTTTAATGAATATTTGTTGCTTCTTGCTTTCTACTCTTTGTTAACCAATGTTTTCTGAATTGTCCAATTTGTCCAATTGGGTGCTGTTAGCTGATTAATCGTAACATCCTCCCAGTAATATTTGCCTTTTGCACCTACTACGTAGCTTCTGTTCATTCCGTTGCCACCATTACTTGATTCAAAAAGCTTGTTATCTTTTTGGCGTACAAAATGTGATGTATAAAAGGTATCTGACAAGGGACAGTGATGTGAACCGATAGGACAAACAGAGAGGACAAACAATTAGGAGGTTAGGGTTTCAAGGGCCTTTATATAATTAGGTGGTCCAAACTCAATAAGTAAACCCTTGCAATATTATAGAAACAGCTTAATAGTTAAGAAATCACAATTAGGTTGGAAGTGATTCTGGCCCTTAGTCCCTGAATGATCACTTAACCAAACAAGCTCCACATAGTGATAGTATTAACATCCCAGCATTAAAAGAGATTATGAAATTAGAAACGGTCATAACTAAGCACCTTATCCATCACACACATATTGGAATCCTTATCAGGTATGTTTTGAATTGGAATCCTTATCAGGTATGTTTTGAATATTTTAACGCTCATAATGACTATGAAAAAAGAAGAAAAAAAAAGAAAAAGAAAAAGCCTGACAACTTAATCAACTGAATACTAATTGTATAGTTTTCGGTTACAATACTAACACTATGTTTGGTTCACACTTAATGGGGAGAATGAACAGGATTACAGGAAGGAAACGGAAATTCATTTGGTTTTCATGTCCTGTTTATGAATGATGACCAAGTGGATTTTTCTCACTCAATAATGATATATTAATTTCAGAATGTTTTACATAATTTCTTATGTTGGCTTATTACTTCTTGTGCAGATATCTCCGGAGGATATTCAGTGGGTAGGTGAAGATCCTGGAATCTCTCATCGTGGGGGTTATAGTGGATCTGGTCATGGAGTGAATAGATTTGTAGGCCGTGACAATGTTCCAGTTCCTGGAAGAGGTAGAGGGATCCCAAAGGCTCAAACAAGAAAAGATTTTCCGCCTTCACAAAATGGCATTGGGAAGAAGGCTCCAGACAATATCCAGTTACTTCACACAGATACTTTAATTAAGGAGGTCAGTAAAAGCTAGTTAATCCATATATAGTGAATAAATTTACTTTTATTCGATTGATGCATACTAAACTTTGTTAAATTTGAACAGGTAGAAAGGGTCTTTGGTGAAAACCATCCAGACTCTGTTGAAATTGAGAAAGCAAAGAAACTGTTGAAAGTAAGAAGGGCAACCTTAGACTTTTTTTTATTCCTTTTGTTGCATTTTTAAGTTTCATTACAAGTTTTTTGTTCTTATTTGCAAAACTGATCTATTGATTTTGAGCAGGATCATGAACAAGCACTTATTGATGCAATTGCAAAGCTTGCTGACATTTCTGACGGTGAATGCGGTAATCATTGCTTTATCTTGTTTTGTTATTCAAAGCTTACCTTGTTGTATGTAAGCTTGTAAATGGTTAGTGTCCACCAAGTCTACTTGCACAATTTCATATGAGCGCCCCGCCCCCCCCCCCCCCTCTCTCTCCTCTCTCCCCATAAATTCCTCGTCATTTTATAGAAAGTTGCATCAAACACAGAAGTGAGAACTTAATTTGGCATTTCATTTTTCTTGAAGAATTTATGTTTATGAATAATCTGGCACTTCATATGTAATTTTCTGGAAATAGAATATACATATCTCAAATGCTATGGATGAGAACAAATACTTTGGTGTGTATCATCTGTTTGGTGCTCAATTATTTTAGTTTTATTTCCTCTCTTGATGCCTCGTGTAGGACCTTTGCCTTTAAACAGCTGATGGTCACGGACACAGTTCTTGCACGGGCAACCGATGGAATTGAGAATGATAGATGGCTGGTTTAAAATCTGCAGCAGTCAAAAAGCGCATAAAAGGCTGGAAGCAGGGGGGGGGTAACGATGAGATAGGAGACTAGGCTGTGGAAGTGAAACAGATCTGGGTTGCAAGTGACGGCCGCCTTTTTGTACAATGATATAACTCCACACCCCAACCCAGCATGTGTAAAAGACTGGGGCTTGGGTCCTTTCCAGGATAGGCGTTACTGTAGAATGAGAGCTACTGCAGTCGGGCAATTATTTGGTTATAAAGAGTGGGCAGGCAAAGTCAACCTAGGAAAGCTCTGATGCCTTTTGTAACATTGTTTGATAGTGATTAGCGTGCTGCCTTGTGTAAATTATTTTTTACTGCCCTTAGCTGTTGCATACACGTGATGTGTGAACGTATACTCTCGAACATGTACTCTCTTTCTCTTGGCCTAGTGTCATTTCTCTTTTCGATATTGGAAGAGGTTTCAAAGTTCAAATCTCTCATGCTGTCCTCGGAGATACAAGTGTCTTAAACTCCAGTCAGAAGTGCATCAATGCAAAGTTAGGGCATGTTTACTTGGCACAAACGAGAAGGGATGGATACGCGATGAAAAATCTCACCTTGGTTATCTCATACCTTTATTTTTCGGATGTGCGAGCATGCTGAGGTTCATTGGTTACAATATCGGAAAAAGTTGTTCTGAAGACAGAAGAATTATTGTGGCTGTCGCGATTCAACAGAGCAACAAAATCAAATCTTACGGGGGAAATTTCTAAAGACAAAAGAGTCACTGTGGTCGTCACGATCCAACAGAGCAACAAAATCAAATCTTATGGGGAAAGAAGTTCTAAAGACAAGAATATTGTGGTCGTTGCAATCCAAATTTGCCAAATACAAAATAAAAAATATTCCGACCTTTAAGGAAATTGTTAGGAGTTTGTAGCTCAAGTGGTTAAGAACATTTACTTCTGCACTGTATCGATAAGGGGAACCGTGAAAGGGGTCTGGGTTATCCAACTTAATCCTATGTTTTCTGAAAGCAAAATTTTGTCTTCATTTTCTCTGCTAAGAGTGCTTTAGCTTGGTTGCTTTGCTCGTCACTTGTTCGTTATTTTGTTGTTGAGCAATCACCTCCTCCCCTCATGCGGTTCGGCTTTTACATTTCTCGAACTTGACTTAATGGCTAGGATCAAAGAAACTAAAAGTCTATGTGAGTTGTGAGCAACCATATTTTCATGCGCTCATTACTCGGGTGATTGTGTGTGCAGGACTGTAACCAACTAATACTTGAGCTTGATCAAGCTTCCAAAACTGACCCAGATGTTCAATTATCGGATGAAATTGTCTTGGCACTAAGAAGGTAAATCGCAGCTGCAGGAAAACCCTATCTCTTAAAAAGCATTCTCACACTCCTAGCTTTAGGCTTGAGTGTTCTTGAAACCTTCTAAATTAAGTTACAAGATTTTGTCTAATCAAAAGATCTTCAATCTCTCTTATTTTTACTTCAGGACGATGGTGATGAAGATGAAATATGCAAAGAAAAGAGTGTGGCGTGTTGGTATAGTGTGCGCAGCCTCTCGAATGGCATCAAGAATGCTTGATAGTTACCAACATTACATAAAGTTTAAAACCAGTCCTTTGGCTGTAAGTTTTCCCCAACTAGTTTCCTGCTTCAACCTCCTCAAAGCTTTTCTTAATTTTCATTTAAAAGAAATAGGAGGTAATTTAAATGTAGCTGATTTCAATTTGTTATTTTGGTTGCAGCATCTACTAACTCAGCAGAGAACACACCCTGCAATTCCTGTATTTCGTGCATTTCTGCAACTTCTGATGCCAAAGTTTATGGCTTGGATGATAGTAGGGCATGGGTAAACATAGAAATCTATCTCAAATTCTTGCAGCATCTATATATACACACACACATACACACATCAGTGCTTTTAAAAAACTAGTTTTAAGACTCGCCTATGCGGTTTTGGGGTGTGGCTATGAATTAAACGCCTCTGTCCAGCAGGAATTGGCTATAGACTAGCCTAAACGGCTAGGTTATTGCCGCGCATAGGCGACCTGAGAGTTCAATTTAAAAAAAAAAAAAAAAACCCAAACCCAAAACAACGTCATCTTGGCCAGGATTTTTACAAAATTCATGTTTCTAACTTAATTTCTATTAGTTTATTATGACTTTGTGATATGAATTAGAAAAATGATAATAATATTGCTTAACTTGTTTGCTTGATTGTTTTACAAAGTATTATATATATGAAGTATTATAATAATTTTAGGTACTGTGAGCTATCGCCTTATGCTTCGAGGCTATTGCCTAGGCCAGGCTATCCATGAAACGCCTTGACTTCGCCTTCATCTTTTAAAACATTCCAAAACATATATGGTATACATATATAAATAAGGACCTTCAACTGAGACAGTTTTACTCATTGTGAAAATGGTGCAAATTAATAATGATAGCTAATTTTTGGCAAAACTTGAGGAGCCGGAAACAGATACAAAACTTACATATCATTCATGTTGCTCTTCTTCCTGCAGGTTATATATCTCAGGACTCAAAAAGGAAAACAAGCCAATGCAAATTGCAAAATAAATAGGACACTTAGGCCTCGTTTGGCATGCCATATAAAGGATCAGATAGTATAAGTAATACGGAAGAAGACGTTTGGTACTCATATGTACTAATTAAGCACGGATAAATTAAACAGGTCCCACCATTTTAATACCCCTCACACCTGCTAAGTTATACTCTCCAAAACCCCCGTATAATTTAGTTGGGTCACAAATTCAATCTCTCTGCTCGCATCGCGAAACCTCATCCAAGTATTCCTTCTCTTTTCACCGTCCTCACCTTCGATCAACATCATACAAACAGAAAATCCGAGGTGGATATTAAACCTAGGCCATGCCGTCCCTATTCAGACATACATGGTGGCGGATAGACCTAGAATTGGAGAGCTGTGCCGCTCCAGAGCCATCTTCGCCACCTGAATCAACTCATTCTGAGAACCCGCATCGTCGTTGCCCATGACCCATTGCTTCTCTATAATTGCTCTCATCATCATCTTGCACGCGAGTTTGCCACTGCTATTGTATCTTGAAATGAGATCCCATGGTTGCGAATTGTTGCCACCTTGAACCACTGCACAAACTCAAACCCAAAAAGCACAAAATTCATTGCGTCACCCCCACATCATACCAGATCCGATTGCTTCCTATCATGAAGATAGGATTTGCTTCCTATCTTTTTATTATTATTATTTTTTTTTTTCAAATTCAGGCCAAACACTGTATAAATAATACTATCATTAGTCCGATATTGCACCAAACGCCCGACTAATTTAGTCAGTACTATCCAGTGACTATTTATCCTATCCGATTGAAATAAATAGTCAATACAGTCCGAACTATCAAACGAGGCATTATCTTGTTATTTCAATTTACCAAACATTTGGTCCACCTTGAAAAGAATACTTCGATATATATATTTTTTAAGTGTTATAATATTACATATGGATGGGTGGTCCACATAAATAGTTCGTTACTATTTATCTGAAGAAAAATTAGATGAATTACTATTTATATGAAGAAAAACAAATGAGTTACTATTTATGCACAATAATTTCACTATTTACTTGAAGAAAGTTTGTAAAACAAATAGTGTTATTATAGTAATCTTTTGCCTATAAAATGAGAGCATGCAGAGTAAGGAAGAAGAGAGAAAAGAGAAGAAAGAGAAGAGAGAAAAACATAATGAGGACAGGAGAGAAAAGAAGAAAGATATGAAAGAAAAACATACGGAGGAAAGGAAGAGAGAAAAGAAAAAAGAGGTATAAAGGAGAAAAAAAAAAAAAAAGGTATGAAGGAGAAAATACCAGTGAGCTAGGCTAAAGAAAATAGTGAGAGTTATTTTATACTTCTATTATTTCAAATAATGAAAGAAAGTACTACTGCTGCCCGGAGGACGTAAACACTTGCCAAACCTCGTAAATATATTGTGTCTCGTTTATTTTATATTCCACTACACCTACCATTGATTTTACAACATTAATTTATGCCCAAAAATTTGACATTATTGACATATTTTTATTTTTTTCAGAATATTAAAAAAATAAAACATTTCACCATCCTTATAGTCTAAGGCGTTGATAATTTCAAACTCCATCTCTCCCGTTGGTGGGTATTTAATTCAATAAATACATGAATTCAATAGCGTGTATGTTGTAAGATGTGATTGTCTAATATGGTATGACTATGTTACCTGCTATGTATATATACATGCATATACGAAGTATTGGACACTAAGCAACCTTGTATTTCTGTTTTTGGTCAACAATGGGGGTCTCTTCTCTGTATCCTAGTTCATGTCACCAGAGTCTTAGTTTTAGAGCAAAAAAATACAGTAAGACTAGGATCATGAGACGCAACAGTGTAATAAGATGTAAAACTAGTAGTTTAGATCAAACTTCGGACGGAGAGATGGGTGGCAAAAGGAAGCTTAAAATTCTGATCGCCGGTGGGGGCATTGGGGGGCTAGTTTTGGCATTGGCAGCGAAACATCGAGGGTTCCAAGTGCAGGTGTTTGAGAAAGACTCGAGTTCAGTGAGAGGGGAGGGGAAAGGACGTGGACCAATTCAACTTGTGAGTAGTGCATTGGCAGTGCTGGAAGCCATTGACGAGGACGTCGTGAAACAAATCATGGAAGCAGGCTGTGAAACTGGCAACAGAATCAATGGCTATGCTGACGGAGTCTCAGGCGAATGGCACAAGCCTCCAATTTTTTTTCCTTTTTTTTTTTTTTTTTGAAAAACGATATTTTTACACTAAGATTATTGTCAACCCTTGAAATAAAACTCAAATTTTAGATTTTAAACCTACTTCAACTTGCTTCAACTATTGGGTCAACTATGAATTTTAACCTAAAACTCATTTTTCTGGCAAATATAGCCTAGAATTCCTACCGAGTTAGTGGGTTGACCCACCATATATGTGTATTTTTTTAGTTTTATATTTATAAATTTATTGAATTCAACGGTTAAGACCTAATATGATCAAATCTAACAGTAAAGAAAAATATCTAATGATCTAAATTTAAATCTAAAATATTTAAAAAATATTCCGACCTTTAAAGGAAATTGTTAGGAGTTTGTAGCTTAAGTAGTTAAGAACATTTACTTCTGCACTGCACCGATAAGGGGAACCGTGAAAGGGGTCTGGGTTATCCAACTTAATCCTATGTTTTCTGAAAGCAAAATTTTGTCTTCATTTTCTCTGCTAAGAGTGCTTTAGCTTGGTTGCTTTGCTCGTCACTAGTTCGTTATTTTGTTGTTGAGCAATCACCTCCTCCCCTCATGCGTTTCGGCTTTTACATTTCTCGAACTTGACTTAATGGCTAGGATCAAAGAAACTAAAAGTCTATGTGAGTTGTGAGCAACCATATTTTCATGCGCTCATTACTCGGGTGATTGTGTGTGCAGGACTGTAACCAACTAATACTTGAGCTTGATCAAGCTTCCAAAACTGACCCAGATGTTCAATTATCGGATGAAATTGTCTTGGCACTAAGAAGGTAAATCGCAGCTGCAGGAAAACCCCATCTCTTAAAAAGCATTCTCACACTCCTAGCTTTAGGCTTGAGTGTTCTTGAAACCTTCTAAATTAAGTTACAAGATTTTGTCTAATCAAAAGATCTTCAATCTCTCTTATTTTTACTTCAGGACGATGGTGATGAAGATGAAATATGCAAAGAAAAGAGTGTGGCGTGTTGGTATAGTGTGCGCAGCCTCTCGAATGGCATCAAGAATGCTTGAAAGTTACCAACCTTACATAAAGTTTAAAACCAGTCCTTTGGCTGTAAGTTTTCCCCAACTAGTTTCCTGCTTCAACCTCCTCAAATCTTTTCTTAATTTTCATTTAAAAGAAATAGGAGGTAATTTAAATGTAGCTGATTTCAATTTGTTATTTTGGTTGCAGCATCTACTAACTCAGCAGAGAACGCACCCTGCAATTCCTGTATTTCGTGCATTTCTGCAACTTCTGATGCCAAAGTTTATGGCTTGGATGATAGTAGGGCATGGGTAAACATAGAAATCTATCTCAAATTCTTGCAGCATCTACACACACACACACACACACAGAGACACACACACATCAGTGCTTTTAAAAAACTAGTTTTAAGACTCGCCTATGCGGTTTTGGGGTGTGGCTATGAATTAAACGCCTCTGTCCAGCAGGAATTGGCTATAGACTAGCCTAAACGGCTAGGTTATTGCCGCACATAGGCGAACTGAGAGTTCGATTTAAAAAAAAAAAAAAAAAAAAAAAAAAAAGCCCAAACCCAAAACAACGTCATCTTGGCCAGGATTTTTACAAAATTCATGTTTCTAACTTAATTTCTAGGGTTAATTACAAAAAACTACCTCAAGTATGGGTCAAATGACACTTTCATACCTCATCTTTTAAAATTGACAATGTCATACCTCATCTTACGAATTTGTGTCAATGTTATACCTTCCGTTAGTTTGGCCGTTTATTTCTCAGTTAAATGCTGACGTGGCTTGATCCGGGACCCATTTTTATTAAAAAATTAATAAAAAATTATTAAAAACAAAAAAAATCATTTAATATTATTTAAATATTAAAGTAATAATAAAAAAGTACATAAAAAATAAAAAACATTAGACATCATCTTCCCTCTCCTTTCGTGCATCTCCCCCCTCTCTCTTCCCCATCATCTTCCTGCAACCCAGCAACCCAGAAAAGAAGAAGGAGAAAGAAGAAGAAGAAGAAGAAGAGAAAAAAAAAAAAAAAAAAACCCAAACCAAACCAAACCCAGTTCATCCCCCCCTCCCCCACCACAAACTCAACCCCCTGCAACCTAGAAAGGAGGAGGAAGAAGAAGGAAACACAAAAAAAAAAAAAAAAAAAAAACAATGGAAACCCAGTTCGTCCCTTGCAGAAGAAGAAGAAGAGGGAAGAAGAGGGAGGAAGAAGAAGAGAGAAGGAAAAAAAAAAAAAAAAAACAGCAGCAAACCCGTCCCCTCCCACCCAACCCCACCCCCCCCCTAACCTAACCCGCAGAATAAGAGGGAAGCAGAAGAAAGAGAAGAAGAAGAAAAAAAAAAAAAAAAACCCAGTTCGTCCCCCTGCAGAAGAGGGAAGAAGAAGAAGAAGAAGAGGGAAGAAGAAGAAGAGAGAAGAAAAAAAAAAAAAAAACCCAGTTCGCCCCCTGCAGAAGAAGAAGAAGAAGAAGAAGAGAGAAGAAAAAGAAAGAAAAAAAAATCGAGTTCGTCCCCTGCAGAAGAGGGAAGAAGAAGAAGAGGGAAGAAGAGAGAAGAAAAAGAAGAAAAAAAAAAAAAAACCCAGTTCGTCCCCCTGCAAAAGTAGAAGAAGAGAGAAGAACAAAAAAAAAAAAAAAAAAAAAAAAAAAAAAAGCCCAGTTCGTCCCCCTGCAGAAGAAGAAGAAGAAGAAGAAGAAGAAGAGAGAAGAAAAAAAAAAAGGGTCTTTATTATTTTAATATTTAAATAATATTAAATGATTTTTTTTATTTTTAATAATTTTTTTATTAATTTTTTAATAAAAAATGGGTCCCGGATCAAGCCACGTCAGCATTTAACTGAGAAATAAACGGCCAAGCTAACGGAAGGTATAACATTGACACAAATTCGTAAGATGAGGTATGACATTGTCAATTTTAAAAGATGAGGCATGAAAGTGTCATTTGACCCATACTTGAGGTAGTTTTTTGTCATTAACCCTAATTTCTATTAGTTTATTATGACTTTGTGATATGAATTAGAAAAATGATAATAATATTGCTTAACTTGTTTGCTTGATTGTTTTACAAAGTATTATATATATGAAGTATTATAATAATTTTAGGTACTGTGAGCTATCGCCTTATACTTTGAGACTATTGCCTAGGCCAGGCTATCCATGAAATGCCTTGACTTCGCCTTCATCTTTTAAAACATTCCAAAACATATATGGTATACATATATAAATAAGGACCTTCAACTGAGACAGTTTTACTCATTGTGAAAATGGTGCAAATTAATAATGATAGCTAATTTTTTGCAAAACTTGAGGAGCCGGAAACAGATACAAAACTTACATATCATTTATGTTGCTCTTCTTCCTGCAGGTTATATATCTCAGGACTCAAAAAGGAAAACAAGCCAATGCAAACTGCAAAATAAATAGGACACTTAGGCCTCGTTTGGCATGCCATATAAAGGATCGGATAGTATAAGTAATATGGCAGAAGGCGTTTGGTGCTCATAGGTACTAATTAAGCACGGATAAATTAAATAGGTCCCACCATTTTAATACCCCTCACACCTGCTAAGTTATACTCTCTAAAACCCCCGTATAATTTAGTTGGGTCACAAATTCAATCTCTCTGCTCGCATCGAGAAACCTCATCCAAGTATTCCTTCTCTTTTCACCGTCCTCACCTTCGATCAACATCATACAAACAGAAAATCCGAGGTGGATATTAAACCCAGGCCATGCCGTCCCTATTCATACATACATGGTGGCGGATAGAACTAGAACTGGAGAGCTGTGCCGCTCCAGAGCCATCTTCACCACCTGAATCAACTCATTCTGAGAACCCGCATCGTCGCTGCCCATGACCCATTGCTTCTCTATAATTGCTCTCATCATCATCTTGCACACGAGTCTGCCACTGCTATTGGATCTTGAAATGAGATCCCATGGTTGCGAACTGTTGCCACCTTGAACCACTGCACAAACTCAAACCCAAAAAGCACAAAATTCATTGCGTCACCCCCACATCATACCAAATCCGATTGCTTCCTATCATGAAGATAGGATTTGCTTCCTATCTTTTTATTTATTTTTTATTATTATTTTTTTTCAATTCAGGCCAAAACACTGTATAAATAATACGATCATTAGTCCGATATTGCACCGAACGCCCGACTAATTTAGTCAGTACTATCCAGTGGCTATTTATCCTATCCGATTGAAATAAATAGTCAATACAGTCCGAACTACCAAACGAGGCATTATCTTGTTATTTCAATTTACCAAACATTTGGTCTACCTTGAAAAGAATACTTCGATATATATATTTTTTAAGTGTTATAATATTACATATGGATGGATGGTCAACATAAATAGTTCGTTACTATTTATCTGAAGAAAAATTAGATGAATTACTATTTATATGAAGAAAAACAAATGAGTTACTATTTATGCACAATAATTTCACTATTTACTTGAAGAAAGTTTGTAAAACAAATAGTGTTATTACAGTAATCTTTTGCCTATAAAATGAGAGCATACAGAGTAAGGAAGAAGAGAGAAAAGAAGAAAGAGAAGAGAGAAAAACATACGGAGGAGGAAAGGAGAGAAAAGAAGAAAGATATGAGAGAAAAACATACGGAGGAAAGGAAGAGAGAAAAGAAAGAAGAGGTATGAAGGAGGAAAAAAAAAAAAGGGTATGAAGGAGAAAATACCAGTGAGCTAGGCTAAAGAAAATAGTGAGAGTTATTTTATACTTCTATTATTTCAAATAATGAAAGAAAGTACTGCTGCTGCCCGGAGGACGTAAACAGTTGCCAAACCTCGTAAATATATTGTGTCTCGTTTATTTTATATTCCACTACACCTACCATTGATTTTACAACATTAATATATGCCCAAAAATTTGACATTATTGACATCTATTTTTATTTTTTTCAGAATATTAAAAAAAAAAAAAAACATTCACCATCCTTATAGTCTAAGGCGTTGATAATTTCAAACTCCATCTCTCCCGTTGGTGGGTATTTAATTCAATAAATACATGAATTCAATAGCGTGTATGTTGTACGATGTGATTGTCTAATATGGTATGACTATGTTACCTGCTATGTATATATACATGCATATACGAAGTATTGGACACTAAGCAACCTTGTATTTCTGTTTTTGGTCAACAATGGGGGTCTCTTCTCTGTATCCTAGTTCATGTCACCAGAGTCTTAGTTTTAGAGCAAAAAAATACAGTAAGACTAGGATCATTAGAGGCAACAGTGTAATAAGATGTAAAACTAGTAGATTAGATCAAACTTCGGACGGAGAGATGGGTGGCAAAAGGAAGCTTAAAATTCTGATCGCCGGTGGGGGCATTGGGGGGCTAGTTTTGGCATTGGCAGCGAAACATCGAGGGTTCCAAGTGCAGGTGTTTGAGAAAGACTCGAGTTCAGTGAGAGGGGAGGGGAAAGGACGTGGACCAATTCAACTTGTGAGTAGTGCATTGGCAGTGCTGGAAGCCATTGACGAGGACGTCGTGAAACAAATCATGGAAGCAGGTTGTGAAACTGGCAACAGAATCAATGGCTATGCTGACGGAGTCTCAGGCGAATGGTACAAGCCTCCAATTTTTTTTCCTCTTTTTTTTTTTTGAAAAACGATATTTTTACACTAAGATTATTGTCAACCCTTAAAATAAAACTCAAATTTTAGATTTTAAACCTACCTCAACTTGCTTCAACTATTGGGCCAACTATGAGTTTTAACCTAAAACTCATTTTTCTGGCAAATATATCCTAGAATTCCTACCGAGTTAGTGGGTTGACCCATTAAATATGTGTATTTTTTTAGTTTTATATTTATAAATTTATTGAATTCAACGGTTAAGACCTAATATGATCAAATCTAACAGTAAAGAAAAATATCTAATGATCTAAATTTAAATCTAAAATATTTAAAAATATTCATTTATTTCATATTTTTTCATAGTGTTCCACGAGTTTCATGGTGTCGGTTTAGTAATTTTTCAATATTTATCAGTATATCTAAACATTTGAGGTTAAAATGTTCATAAAATTAAATTTAGATAGTCTATATAATTTTTTTTTAAAGTTACTTTAAGAATCCTAAATTCATTATTTAATAATCTCGAATTAAAAATTTAACCCAGAAGGGTTGGAGCAAAAAATTTTAGGTTTTAACCATTGAAATTCGCCTTTGGTGAGAATCAAATTTAAGACCTCTCACTCACAAGTGGCATCTAGTGGTATTTATTTCTGACTTTTGAGTTGAAGTGCTTTAGGTTTAATTCTCACCAACGATGAATTTCACCGTAGTAAGTAGCATCTAGTGGTATTTAATTCTCACCAAAGACGAACTTTTGAGTTGGAGGGTTTTAGATTTGATTCTCACCGTAGTAAGTGGCATCTAGTGGTATTTATTTCTGACTTTTGAGTTGGAGGGTTTTAGGTTTGTTACTCTTACACAAGTACTCGACCGCAAAAGCTTCAGCGCGGTGTTACAAAAACCAATACCCCTTTTACTTACATACCTTGAAAATCGACAAACAAGTAGAGAATTGGGATTGGAGGTCTTCATCACTATGCCCATGACTCCTTAAATCCGAGCTCTCATGCCATATTAGACAATCACTGGACCCCAAAAGCTTGAATGGCTAAAAACAGGCCAATATTGTTGAAGTATAGAAACTCAACACCACCGAATCAGACTCTTTTTATGAATCACTTATACTGTATACGGGCAGCTTCTGGATGTTGTATAAGAGGATATATCGTTGCTAATTTCTCCATTTAGTGAGTTTAAATTGAGAAAGACTTAATTGATTTCTTAGTTCATGTTTGTATTTGATCTTTGGTTTTTTACTTTTCGCTTCAGGTTTACCAAGTTTGATCTGTCATCGAGTGCTGTAAGTAGGGGGCTTCCTATCACTCAAGTAATATGCAGGATGGAGCTTCTGGATATCTTAGTCAATGCAGTTGGATCTGACATTCTGAGAAACAAATCGAAAGTGGTGGACTTCATTCAAGACCCTAACAAGGTTGAGTGGCATTCGATTCAACTAATCCTAACATATTGGTGCATTGGTCTTTGCTGCCTTAATGCTTTTGCTGGGAGTCTCATAATGTTTTATATATTTCACTTCCTAAATAAAGGTTTTTTCCACATTTTCCCCGGATCAACTTCCAGATCATAATTCATTAAGTACTTCTTATGATTAGTAACTTTTCAGAATTCTGTACAAGTTCCTCAACCTCTTCCCGTATGTATTATTAACAATTAGGTTACAGTGATCCTTGAAGATGGACAACGATATGATGGTGATGTTTTAGTAGGAGCCGATGGAATCTGGTCAAAGGTAAGTTGTCTCTTCTTCGAACCATATGTCTCCAACATATCCTCTTTTCAACTTCATACATTTTGGGTTCTTCGTCACTAGGTGCGCTCGAAATTGTTTGGCATACGGGAAGCAAAATACTCAAATTACACCTGCTACAGTGGACTCACTAAAGTTGTCCCATCATATGTTAATAGTGTTGGGTATGCATATGCTTTCATATTTACATGCTGAATGTTTGAACATCGACAAGTTAAGGCGTAAAATCCTAAATAAAGTTAGTAGATCAAATATTTTCACTTGCAATCAACATGTTCTTGGTTTGAAGGTATCGGATCTTCTTGGGAACGAACCAGTACTTTGGTGCAGTAGAAGTTGGGCATGGGAATATGCAATGGTTGGCCTTCCATAAGCAGCCACCAATGAGCACTGATCCTCCTGAAGGCTCTCTCTCTCTCTCTCTCTCTCTCACTTGTGGTAGTGCCTAACCATTTACCAGTTATCTGAATCTTATAAGCTGCAGGTAAAAAGAAGAGGCTCCTGGAGGTATTTGGAAAATGGTGTCAGGAAGTGGTTGCTCTAATTCAAGAAACACCTGAGTCCATGATTTTACGAAGAGATATCTACGATAGAGACATGATATATTCCTGGGGAACCGGGCGTGTTGCTCTGCTAGGTGATGCTGCTCATCCATTGCAGCCAAATCTTGGAATAGGAGGATGCATGGCAATTGAGGTATCGGGTCTTAGAAATAGATTTTATCTTTCACATATCAGAAAATTGGACGGAATACCCTCTTTTGAGCTCCATGGACTCATTACTTCAATGATGTTATGTGCAGGACAGTTACCAGCTTATAGATGAGCTTGATCAAGTTCCCAGTACTGGCTCCAATGCTCAGAGGACAGATGCAATTGTCTTGGCCCTGAGAAGGTACGGTTAGGGTTAAATCTCTTGATCCAAGATTTAGGCTTAAATCTTGAAGCACTGTAACTTATTAGAATACGAACAAGCTTCTGTATACTTAAAGATCTCTAACCCGGCATACTAACTTTGGCTTCATTCTGGATTCATGGTGATTAGATATGCAACAAAAAGAATGAGGCGTGTTGGTATAGTGCATGCAGCCACCCGAATGGCACCGGAAATGCTTGCTATGTACCGACCTTGCATAGAGTTCAAATTTGGTCCCCTGGCTGTAAGTTTTCTGTACCAAGTTTCCCACTTAAACCTCTTATAAGGCTTGTCCTAATTTTCTATTTTTAAGAAGAAAATAATGTACTTGTGGTTGCAGCATCTATCAACTCTGAAGATAATGCACCCTGCATTTCCGATGGCTCGTGCATTTCTGCAATTTTGTATGCCAGAATTTATGACTTGGATAATAACGGGGCATGGGTAAGGGAACATAAACACAATAGAAACCTGTTTCGATTCCTTTTCGCATTTCAATTCTATGAGCATCCTTCATTCAGTCATCCTCATTTTGATCTATGCGCACTTCTTCTCACAGGTTATCTCTCAAAGGGAGAGAAAAGGATCCATCATACAAACAGCAGAATGAATCACAAACTTCAATGACTTCGTGAGAAAGACGTCATCAACAATATGTTAAATTCTCTAACAGAAGCAAGAAACTATCACTGATCAAGAACAGAGTCGTTCTACTTGATGCCATGCACGATTATTATGGGGTTGATTCTAAGTAAGTGCTTTTTGTACATTACATCGCATATGCTTGTAACAGATATTTTGACACAAAATAATAAATCCTTCAAGCATACACTAGAAACATATCGACCAAAACAAAAACCCTAGGGACTACTGATTAGGGAATACTATCTGCCTACTGCTAATTTCTAGTTTCCCTATCCCTCACTAGAATATAGATGAATAAAGTTAAAACTTCATTTCCTTGGCCATGCATGAAGCATTGAAGCTAGACGACTAATTTACCTCCTAGACCGTTTTTTAGGGCGCCTAGAAGCCTCTTGCTTTCCTCCACTTTCCCGTGCCCGCTTTGGTGAAGCTACTGCATTTGCGGCCTCAGCAGCTGCCTTCTTGGGCGGCCTGCCTACGCTTCGCCTGGATGGACTGCTGCTTTCTTCCTTGGCTTGTTTCTTCTTATTGCCACTTTGCCTTAACACCCTTTCTTTAACTTTGTCAGCCTTACCAATACCTCCCCTCCTCTTCTGCTCTCCACCTGATCTAGAACTAGTGCCCGTGCCAGTACCACCCCTCTTCAATGTGTCCGCAGGTGAATTCCGCTTTATTCTCTTTAAGAAATCAGCAGCTGCACTTCGCTTTTTGTCTGACCCCGCTGCCTCCATTTTCCCATTCTTATCCGCTTTGGGAGTTTCCGCTTTCAAACTTGCCGGGCTCGCACTTTGTTTCTTCTTGGAAGCATTGGTATTGTTCTCGTGATGAGCAATACTAGTACTCGTTCTTCTTGAGCCTCTGGTTCCAGTGATCACAGGGTTGTCTTTTGCTTTAGCAGCAGCAGCACTCTTTAATACTACTGAACCGCCATGCTTTTGAGCTGCTGCATGATTATCTGAAGAGGCCTTGCTATTCTTAATGGACGATTTAAGATCAAAAGCTGCTGCTTTCTTGTTGTCGTCACCCTTGAGAGTTTGACCAAAGCTAGGAGCAGCAGCGGAAGGCTTTGACGAAATGGAGCTTCGTTTGCGGCAGACGATGATAGGGGCAGTAGACTTTTGCTTGGAAAGCAAGGAATCTGATCTTTCGAGCTGATCAGGGCGTTTGGGTTGTTGACTTGTGGCGGGTGCAGGAACTACCGAATCTGATGGTTCGGGTGCAGGGTCGTGGTTGGGCCGAGTGATGAGATTCTTCTTCTTCATTTCGTTTAAGACGAGGCGGCGGAGTTGGTGGGCGGTCTTTGAGTGGAGGGAGGATTTGGGGAAGAAAACGACGGCGTTGTTGAAGAGGAGGAGCAGGTCTCGGTAGAAGGAGAGAGAGCAAGAGGAGTATGAGTCTTTGCGGAGCTTGCTTTGGATGGTTTCCAGGTCCACATGCTGCTGGACAATGCTCTTGTACTTGTCGCTTTCCTGTACATTGATCACACATTGTGGGCCCACATTGCACTAAGAATATAAATAAATCTTTTTTTTTTTGGTTAAATAAACATAAATTAAGGCAACACAGTAATTTAACCAGGCACTTGTCTCTTTTGCTTTTTTGTGCCATATTTTGGTAAAAACCAAATAAAGAAAAGTTTTAAAAAGGTATATAGCAACAAAAGAATCTGGATATTTTATAAAAGGATGTACCCAAAAGATTTCAAATTTTCAAGGAGAAAAAAAGATCTCGATGAAAAGAGGTGAGAGTAGGATCTTCTTTCCTTCCAATCTCTCTTTCTTTTCTTTCTTCTTATTTGAAGAGTAACAATTAAATTACGCCAACATCTTATTTTGAATTTTTATAAAAAGAAAAGGATAAAAATGAAAGTGTGAGAAGAGAAAATGAAAGGAGATAGAAATAAGAGAAAAGAAAATTTTATTCAAAAAAGGTGCTGCCTATGTGGGTCCATGACCCCGATGGGGGCAAAATCACCGCATTTGTTTTTTTTTTTTTTTTTGAATTTTATACTATAGGTAATAGACTGTTCTAGTAAATAGTAATTAGAGTCTTACTTTTTAATTTAGCGTGTTCTGATTTCATATTTATAAGTAAATTAAAGTAATACTCCCGCAAAATTATCAAACACATTTGCGCAGGCAGTATAATTAATCAATATTTTTGTATTATTTGAAAAATATTCTAGTTTAATCTAATTTTTCAAAGAAAATTAAATTTAAATTTTGATTTGAATGGCAACTGATGTGACAAATTTTAAATTGCCAACTACAAACAAACATGTTATAATGCTTCCTACATCATTTAGTAATTAAAATAATTTAGGAGTCCCTAGCATTATGTTTTAGGAATTACGAAATGAAACTAACTTGGCTCCTCAATGAATGAGGAGTTCCTTCTCAATTCATTACTTGGCTAATTTATTCATATCGAAATCGTTTATATTATACTTTGTAAAAATCATCTATGCAAAAAATTAATATTAAGTCATCGAATTGTATAAAAACAGATTGACGGAGCCGATAGAAAAATTACAAAACGTCTACCTATTTGCTACAATTAATTGACTAACCGAACTTATACTTAATTAATTTTTTATAGAGATGGTCTTTACAGTGTGATTTATAATATGAACGATTCTGATCATAAGTACGAAATTCCGTAAATTAACCACAACGTATCTTGAGGAGGAGCTCCTCCTCAATCTTAGGGAGCCATGTCTCTTTTATGAAATACACACACACACACACACAACACAACACACACTACACATTAACACCCAAATTAGCAAGTGATTTATAGTTTAATTGGTTAAGAGTATTCATCCTTACACTATAATGTTACGGATGAATTTAACCATATACATTTAAGAATTTTATAAAAAGAAAAAAAATCATTTATTTTGCGAAGAGTAAATTTTTTTATTTTTTTTTATTTTTATAATTATCGTATACTAGGTTTTAATCCATAAATGTAAATAAATATGTTAACAAAAATGCAGGTAAGCAATAGTATCAGAGAGTTTTTCATGCAAAAACCTAAACCTAGACCCCCGTAGGGCTCGGAGCAGGAATTTCAGCCGCACGCGTACTTTTCTACTTACTTTTCTCAAACCAACAACAATAAACCATTTTTGGAAACATCATGACCACTTGTTTCGCCCACACACAGTCCCATTATACAGTAACCATAACACCCTTGTTATGACCAAATTATATGCACAAAAGTTTAAACCAAAACTCAATTAGCTTTTGATTAAAACGGATAGTCGTTTTTTAACAGATTAATAATAATATCTCCCCTTCTTTCTTTTTCTTCTTTTGCTTATACCATCTTGTTTTCGTTTTTGTGCATGCATGTTTGGTAGTTCTGGCAGACATGGTGTTTTTCGTCACGAAATCACGACACATTAACGTGGTGTTACAAATTCATTCAACCTATCATGTCCGACTTTAAGTTTATTTCTTACTTTCCTAAGTGGATTCATAAAAGTCGGTAAAATAAAAAACATCAAAAATAAAGATATTTTAAATAAGCAAAAATACCTGGGCAGAAAGCCGTCGCTCGAACAACGAGCCATGCTCGTGCGCGCGGATCAACTGCAGGACCTCAATCAACGGCTCTGATTTCACCAACGATACATCTTCGTTATTGTGCTGCTGCTGCTGCTGCTCTGGGACCTCCATTCTGCGATGGCGTTTCCCGTTCTTTTTCTTCGTCAAGCTCACCGAACTCTGCGCCTCGCTGCTCTCCCTCAGCTCACCCGCCGAGTCGCCCCCACCTTTCCCTTGCCGGCCCCGTACCCTCCGCTTCTTAGCCACCGTTTCGGAGCTTCCTTTGTCCGAGTCCGAATCCGACTGCCCGCTCCCTGTCTTTTTGGACGGTTCATCGGAACCGGCCGAAAGCGGGCCCGGTTCAGAGAGGGCGCGATCTCCTGGACCTGGCTTGTTGTCATGGTCCAGGTTTTTGGAGCAGGTCGAATTGGAGCCGTTCACCGACTGGTTCTCGTGGTCCGGTTTCGAACCGTCCGGTTTGCCTCGAACTGTTTTGTCGTTTTCTGATCTGTGCCGATTGGAGTCCTGCTGCTGTTCCTCCTCCAGATCTGGTTTGGGGTTGTCGTCTTTGAAGCTGTCTTCTCTCTCCTCCTCCAACCTCTTCACCTTCAACTGCAACGACCTGCCAAAATTAATCCAATTCAATCAAAATAACTCGCTCGGACTCAGATCTAAAAATTTACGTGAAATTTAAAATGAAAAATAAAAAGAAATACACGATGGAGACGTCGTAGCCATGGAGCTCTTGACGGAGCTGGGCGACGCGGAGTTTCCGGAGGTCGTCGAGCCAGGGAATATTAGTAGTATTATTGTTATGAGGATCGTGGTGGACGTCGTCGGCGTCTGGAGGGACGTCGTCGTTTTGTTGGCGGGAGTGGAAACGACGGCGGAGGTCGAGGTACTTGAGGTTGCAGTTGGAGGCGGTGGTGAGGAGGGGAGGGAGAGAGGTCTTGGCTTGGAGTTCCATGGCGACGGTGTCCCAGTCGTGGACGCCGTGACGCTTGACGGCGCATGCTAGCAGGAGCTCCTCCCACGTGCCCCAGGAGGACGTAGAGGTCGTCGTTTGGTCACTAGTAGTAGTAATATTGTTGTTGTTGTGGTTGAAACTAGGAGTGTCAGCGGCAGCCGCAGCGCCACCTTTCATGGTGAAGATTATGGGTTTGGATTGTGGATTGGAGGCTGCTGCTTCCGTGCTTTTTATATCGTCCATATTTTATTTTGGTTTGGTTTAATTTCATTTCAATATTCCGTTCTCATCCCTCCATTTTCTTCTTTCAAATATTACCACCGCACCTTCCTTCTTTATAATTATTTTGTAATGCTGGCGCTATTCAAACACCGGTTTGAATCTCTTGTACATCTTTTATTTTATTTTTTGTTAATTTTCATATTTTAAACTTCTGCAATTTATTTGATTTTAATCTTTTAACCTTGTACCCAAAAAAAAAAAAAAAAAATCTTCTGCAATTTATTTGATTTAATGATTTTTTAATCTTTCTCAATTTCTTCGACGTCGAAAATTAAGAAGGGAAGGTGAAATATGTATAATTTATAGATATAAGGTTAGAGCAGGGAGTCGCTCTCGAGCACGCAACTTAAAAATAGGCGGAGGAGAAATGGATAAACAGTAATTGACCAACGTGTCCTTGTTCACACGATCTCGGATATTCTGATTCTTCTCTTGTACGTATTTCCCTTGGACTTGGATTTGGTCTTCAATTATTCACTTGGATTCTTCATCAAAACTGAGGCCTCAACCCAGCTACGGTACAGCCCACGACCAGACTAAAGCTCCAAATCTATAAATTGTTTTTTTTTAGGTAAAGATACCGACCCGAAACAAGTATCCCAAATTTCAAACCGAAATTTTTCGGGATGGTAATTTGAAGATCAATCTCAAACCAAATTTTTGAAATCCGAAATATTTCGAAATTTCGGGACAAACCGGGAATCCCAAAAGAGCTTATATGATGTAATCAAAGCGTAGAGCATAGGTACAATCAAAATTTGAAATTCCAGCATATTCAAATTATGTAAACGAAACGGAGAACTTCTGCAAGTCATGCATACTGACCAATGCATAAATTGACTTAAGATCTGCTAAACTGAAGTAACAAAATGACAAAGCTATACAAACTAGAAACAATGTCACGCTTCGATCTCGACATATGTCCAGGATCGACACGTAACGTCATCAAGTACCCGTATATCTAACATACCTCGCTTCAGGATATGGACAAAACACAACTCAAGATTCTGATTGCGTAGTAATTTTTTGTATACTTTATGACTGCATCTAACCTTCTAGTTAGGCTGCTTACGTACCCTCAGACGAGATCAAGTCATTCGTAGTTCACCATTTGTTAAACTCTGAACTGTTCATAAAACACTTCCTAGTAAAAAACATAAGAGTACCACACTACACATCAACCATAAGCCAAACGAGAGTTGTCATCATGTCATTCACACACATGTTCCAATACCATTCCAGAATCACATCAATCAATAACACATACAATACACCAAAATGCAGGGCTATAGCAACACAGTTCGGCCGAAAGCCTACATCTCTGAAGAATGTGATTTCGGACCACTCAACGATATCCAACAACATCGGGTTCCGGACCACTCAATGGAACCAAAATATCAAGCGAGATTCCGGACCACTCAACGGAATCATGGAGTAAAGGGATTCCGAACCTCTCAACAGAATCCAAGTAGATACAATTTCAGACTACTCAACGGAATCGCGGAGTACAATGGATATCGGACCACTCAACGAAATCCAATGCAGGATACGATTCCGGACCACTCAACGGAATCGTGGAGCACGAGGGATTCCGAACCACTCAACGAAATCTAGACGGAGTAGGGAACCAGACCACTTAACGGAACCCTAGTGGAACCCAGTTCTAGACCACTCAACGAAATTGAGTGGAAGTCCAAGAAACATATCAACGGCTCAAAAGAACATGAATCAAAGTAGTTAATTTATAACAGCTCAACAAATGAGAATGAAACAATGAAACGAGATATGAAGCAAGCACAAGTACTAAATTTAGAACGGATCAATGAAGCAAGAAATGAAACGATATCGAAGCAATAAATCCCGATCACAATGGCTTAACGGTCCACTACTAAGCCTCACATTTCACAAACAATTCAACCTGGCACTTCAAATCACATTTCACAAGTATTCCCAATCCAATATAAAATAATAATTTAATATAAAACATAGTTCTAAAATCATGCCGTATCCACAAAGAATACTAGAACGGAGATTTCAAGGTAATAACTAGATCATATGTATTAAAGTTACTCACTAACCAATGTAAGCCCACTAGACTTCACTTAGTCTTTAGTAGTACTAATTTTAGTATTTAAGAATGATTCGAAACATGTTGATCAAAAGTCAACTCTCAGTTAATGGTGGGGTCCACAACCCTACGTAATTAGATCCAGAATATCTACCCACAGATTTACAATCCGTAATTTCTCAAGAGTCTCATTTATCTTCTAGAACAATATCCTAAAATTTCGGAACAATCCAATGGTTGGATCTTCGCCAATTGCTAAAATTAAGTAGCGGCCAACGTTTGGTTTTACAAACTTAGAAATTCAATTCAGAAAGATCCGTACATCGGATTCTCAATCCTTAAGTTCCTAAGGTCCTCAAATACTACGTATAATAACATATTAAAGTTTGATAACGATCTAACGATCAGATCGTTGATTGTTATAATGGTCAAGTGGCGCACCTTAACGAAAATATGTTCAAACAACGAAATTTCATCAATCAGATGTCGCATTTAGCCTAGAAAGACAAAGTTAGCCCATTGGCCACGCGTCGCTAATGGTGGCGGTTTCCGGCAAAAAGAAAACTCAACTTTTCGACAAACTCCAAAAATTACCAAATTTTACAGAATTGTAGAACACAACAAGGGAAGAACTTTCATACTTGGGCCAAAGTCCAATTCGGCCGAAAAGATGCTTGAATTCACCTTGATCCGCCAGAACCTTAGAATTGGATGTTCTTTGAATTGCTACCAAATCAAACCCCAACTCTCCGACCAATGATTGGGCATGGTTCCTGGATTCAAGGAAAGTTAATTGATGGTGGAAGTCGAAGATGGTAGTTGCAGGAACGGCAGATCGTCGCGGTGACACCCACGAAGCCCACGACTTTGATTCTCACGAAACAAGAGCCAAGATGGCTCGAACTAGAGTGAGAAATGAAGAGGGAAGGTCGGCGACTCGTTTGAAGGTGTTGGCCCGACGTGATTTGTCGTAAAATCTGTCGAAAAGTGACGAGAAAGAGTTGAGGAAACTGGGTCTGGTCGAGCAGGGAAACGGGTCAAAGGAACGACCCGGGTTGGCTATTTCTCCCCCTCTCCCATTTCCCTCCTTTCCTTCCTTCCCATTGGTTCACTACTTTTCCCCTATTTCTGATTCGTTAGTCCAATCCTCATTTCTCCTCTCATCTTTCCATCTGGCCACATATGTGGCGCCATATCACTGCTCCAGCAAATCTAGAGCCTTCTAGATAATGGTCAAATATAATTTCGCCCCTGTCTTTGCTCGTCTATACCTTCTTTGTTATAATTCCAAATTACATTTTGTTTGCGCTCACACGTTCGTATCGACGAGCACTATCCAAATATGTAAAGATAAATGGAAAAATATGTAGGGATCAAATACGTCTGCAAAGACTCTCGTTTAATACAATAGGGGCAATTTTCATCTTTTATTTATCGAAAAGAAAAATTATACGCCGTAAATATAAAAGTGTCAAAACTAAGAGTACGAATACGAAATACGTAATTTTAAATAGTGAAATCTGAGGACGGAATTTCACAAACAAAGCTACAGCTGACCTTATGCTAAATCCCTCGAGCTCCTTTTCAATTAGACGATTGTGAGTTATTGGCTTTATTGCATCAAGAACAATTAAAATGCAATTGCATGTCCTAGCAGGTGCTGATAACCTCGATGACATGAAAGTAAATAAGTGAATCTAAAAGCATATAACGAACACCCATGCACAGATAAGAAGGGAAAAAAAAACTCAATTTCTGTGTTCCAAAAAAATCTCTGACATATCTCAAGCATTCATTAGTGTGTCATAACAAACAAATTATAACAAGGTTAATCACCGCCAAAAGGAAAATATGACTCAAGCATGTTTCACTACTAGAAAAGGCTCACAGCATATAAGGAAGGTCCATTTGCAAAACTATGTTTAGTCCAGATCTTTATAAACTACCCAAGATCATTTTTATGCAAACCTATCTTTCTGGAAGCCATTCCTTACACATGATGAAAAACCATCAGAATATTTATATTCCATGCACGGATACAAAATTGGTCATTTAATTATTCAAAGATTCTTTGGTCTATCTAACCACATATTGGTCATTTAATGTCCAGGCTTCCAGCTGCAAGCATGTCACGAACATGACCTCTGCCTCATGCCTAAAAATTAACTCAAGACAATCAACATTAACATTCTCTAGACATGAGAAGAAATGCAGAGAAAGGGATAGCAATTCTCATTCTCTATCATGTATGTCACATTCATATCATGTTTAAAGGAAGCTAATTATTAACCTATGCAGATCATCATGAAACTGTGGGGTCAACCAAATTCCAGTAATAGTCTCATTACTAAATCGAAATTTTTTTTCATAAACCCTAACCTAATGGTAAACATAAATATAGAAATTAAATTAAGGCTAGAATCATGAACATCCAATCCAAAACGCGAACAAATTTCACAAACCCTAATCTAGAATTTGAACCCTAAATTAATTTTCAAACCCTAAATTAATTCAAAATTTACCTGATTTGGGGGAGAATCGGTGCACAGTGAGGGATGAGAAGGAAGACTCCACAGTGAGGGATGAGAAGTCGAGAGAGAGAGAGAGAGAGAGAGAGAGAGAGAGAGAGAGATCAGAGAGGTGATAGGTCCGTCGAGAGAGAGGTAGGGTCACTAGTGTGATGTGGGTGTGGCCGGATTCGAAGACGGCAAATAAGGAGGAGGAGAGAGATCGAGAGAAATAAGTGAGGAGGGTGAGGTGAGGTGAGGTCGAGAGAGAGAGAGAGTGACTGAGGGTGAGGTCGAGTAGGGTGAGGTGAGGTCGAAAAGAGAGTGACTAAAGTCTGAGTCTGAGTGAGGGTGAGGTCGAGAAGGGTGAGGTGAGGTTGAGAGAGAGTGTGACTGAGTGAGGGTATTATTTGAATTCAACGGTTGAGATATCGGACGACTGTTACAATTCCAAAATATATTTAAAATTAAATAATATATATATATTATTATTTCGGTTCGGTTCGGGATTACCGAACAATTGAAAATGTGAGATTGATTACCATACGGTATTTTCGATTTGGGATTTTTTCGGTTCGGTTTTCGGATTTTTTCGGTTCAGTTTGGATTTTTCGGTATTTTTTTCCACCCTTAGTCTTAGAAACCTCTTATTTATTTTTTATTATTATTGTATGTACACTAAAAGGGTAGATGAATGAACTAAGCCTTGCAATGAGTTGTCATAATAATGAATGTTTGAGAAAAAAAATTTAGACAAATATAACATTGAAACATTAAACCGTAACTTTCATTTATAAATGTTGGTACTAACAACATGAGTCTTGTTCTTAAAGATTTTAGGGTCTAAGAAAATCGCAGTCACTCATCGTTTGATTTTAATTATACAATATAAAAGAGAGTACAACAAAAAAATTAAATAACTAAGAACGAAAGGTAAGCGACGACTATTTTGTTTGACTTTAAAGTTAAATCTGAAAACAAAATGGTTATCAAATAATCTTGATTCTCTTACAATTAACGTGACTTTCTTTGATTTTAGGAAAAGATAAAATTATCAAGGCACTCGTTATATAATACATGAGTTTGTGGGTTGAATAAGATTTAACCTTAGGAATAAGATTAGGCTGTTAGAGACTTGTAACCTATATATAAGGATATGTTAAATAAAGCACTATATTGTGGATTCATAACTCATTATGTTCTATCTCACGTTTTGACAAAACAAACAATTGACTTGACTCAAGTCCATTTCATTTAGCCAAACCATTTCACTTAGCCAAACCTATCTCATCTGGCCTACCAAACAGGACAGGTTGCCCACACGCGGATAGTGAACAGCAACAGTTTCTTTCTCTTTGGTTTCTTAAAGTGGAATGGTTTCTTTGCCGGGAGTTTTAACAAAAAGCCCACGGTATTGTTCACTTTAATGAAAAACCACATTTTTACACTAAAAAGTCAATCATGATACTATTCACTTTACCCTTTATTTCATCCTTATCATTAAAACTCAAAATTTTCTTTTCATTAGTTTTCCTTTCTTTGCCTCGTGAATTATGATGTGCAAATGGGTCAATGGGCGGGGTTGTGTAGGAAACTATGAACACATGCTACACTGTTTGTATTAGAGTTGTTGATATTTATCCTCTTGCGTCAAATTGTCAATGTGATGACCCATCCATCCAACCCAAACTATTCAAATTCTAACTCGCATTACATTACCTTAGGCTTCAAATTTGATCAAACACCCCTAATTAAAATCTTGTCATGTACAAATCATTTCAAAAACATTCAAAAACTCTACTGTTTTAATTAATTAATCACGCTCTCATGCTGCTAAAAAACCAATTTCCGCCTAAATCGAAGATCATCCTGGCTTAGGAACTAAAGCTCTAATTACCGAAATTCACAAGCCGCGAGCCTAAGGTCTGAAGTTTAATTGGATGGGCAAAACACTTGTAGTCAAGCCTCAGATGCGCCTATAGTGCTTCTACAAGACACGATACTTCCTTTGAAGCATATGGCCACAACGGTGAAAGTGCCACTACTTTACCAATGATGATCAACGTTGGTGATACTAACTCGGCTGATACAATTTCATCTGCAACATCCTTGAGTTCTGCAAAAACCTGTATGAATGCACGTGCAACAACGATCAATTCCATTAAATACATGAATTATGGAAATGGGCAAACTCATACGATCTGAATTCCTATCTGTATAAGAAAGGTCCTAAAATGAAACAAATGTCAGGTAATCAGGCAAAGAAAAGACACCATCTGAAGTCCAACATGGGGATATACCAATACACTAACAGGAGACCATCCTTACCATGCGTTGTTGAGGTGTGGTCCCTCGCTCAACCGCAACAGCTGGTGTATTTGGCGGTAGACCATGATGCACCAACTTTTGAGCAAGAGAAGGGAGAGTCGACAAACCCATGTAAACCACCAAGGTCGAATCAGGGTCAGCTGCATTCTCTGCCACAAACAGAGGATCTGTTCCTCCCTTCCTGGAGTGGCCGGTGAGAAATCTAACACTATTTGAGACACCTCGATGAGTTAACGGAATCCCTAGATTTGCTGCTATCCCTGAAGCAGCAGTAATACCTGAAAGGTAAAAAGATTTTGATCAAATAGCTTGACCTTTTGAGAGAATAATCATGTCAAAGAAAACAAAGGATGCACAATTTGGATAAGGGAAGAGAAAATTTGTTTCCAACAGACACAAACTATAAGTTCTTTAGGCCACAACCTAGATAGGAAAAAAGTTGTTCCTAGACTCCTAATATATAACATATTCATATGGATGAAGACTCACCTAAAATTCCCCCCATCTTTCAATGTGTTAACTTGGCATTTTACTTTCCTCTTAACCATTCATTCCATCTTACAAGTTACAAGAGCTCCCAGCCGAAACTTTATACTTAATGGCCTATGTGTTCGAAAATTCTTCAGGAATTAAGAAGCAAAGTGTACTAATCTCAATTTTCAGTCACCCTTTTGCATACGGAAGACTTCTCACCTATGATTTCCAACGAGGAAAAATTTTAAATGCCAATGAAGTGTCATAATTTTAAGGAACTAACTGCTAAAATAGAACATTTCTACAGGGATAGCATAGCTAATAATGTTCAGCTTTAGCAGATCTTTGTGACTGCGGACCATCTTAAATTCTCTGAAATTAGATTACTGAAACTTTATCAATGTGTTGAGAATCTTGAGATGGCAATGTTGAACATTCTCTCTTCAAAAAGCAATGGGGAAACAATGTAGACATGTCCATGAGACATTCCACCATTCTTATAAAAATGTCAACTAAATAACAGCGCTACTACATTGATTTGTGATTGTACCTGGAATAACGTTAACTTCAATTCCTTGTTGCCGCAGAAAATCCATCTCCTCTCCACCCCTTCCAAACACCTAAAGAAAATCGATATGTTTTACAAGACGGAACATGATATCACAGGCAAAAACAGACACAATTTTATGAAAGACCATTATAAAAACTCACCAGCGGATCCCCTCCTTTTAGCCTCACAACATTAGCTCCAGCTTCGGCAAAACTCAGTAACAATTCATGTATCTCCTCCTGAAAGAGGGGAAAACAAATTCAGTTCATTTCCTGAAATCCCACAAACCCAGATGCAAACAAACACAAACGCAAATACCCAATTCACCGAATTGCACAAAGCTTTCAAATTTATTGTGACACAGAACCCATATATTCGAAACCCAATATATACTCAAAAAAAAAAAAAGGGATTTTGGTTTCGGAAATGGAAATTAAGAAAGATGAGTGCTTGATTACCTGGGTTCTGCTATGGTACCCAGCAGTCTTGCCCACATAGAGAAGTCTAGCACCAGAGCCAACCAAATCTAAGACATCATTGGACACCAACCTATCATAGAGCAACAAATCAGCAGTCTGAATAACTCTGTAAGCCTTCATTGTCAGGAGCTCGGGGTCCCCAGGCCCCGTCCCCACCAAGAAGACATTCCCGGGCCCGCAGCCGCCTCGATCACCTTGAGTCTGCCTCTTTTCTCTGAGCACCTGAAGCAGGTTCCTGAGCTCGGGTAGCTGCAAAGCGATGTCGTTTTCCCTCAAGGAATCAAAATCGGGCGGGAGAGAGCAGCAGGGAGTGGGTAAGGGTTGGTCGGATTCTGAATGTTGGTTTTTGTAGAGCCAGTGGTCTCGCTGGTATCTCTCGATAGAAGCCTTCTCTGTAAAAGGTGAGGAGGAGGAATTGGAGGAAGTGGAGTTGAAGCGTAATGAAGAAATGGGGTTGAAGGAGGAGGAGGAGTGGGGTTTTCTGAAATGGGTGGAGGAAGAAGAGAAGGCAGAGAGAGACTGAATCCGACTCACAAGAGCCATAAGAAGAGAAGAAATGACAAGGATTCAGAATTTCAGAGAGACAAAACTCCAACCAGTAAAGAGAGAAAGAGAGCAGGTGTTTTTGTTTTGCTGCGAGTTTGAGTTCTTCTCGTTATCTGTAAGTATTGAGCGAGTGTTTGTGTTGGACTTGGATTTGGAATTCGGCTGGTGGCTTTTGAAAGCACGAGGAGTCCAAGTAAGTGGCTTTTTAGGGCTTTCAAAGGTCTCTATTGCCGCCTCTCCTTTTCTTTGCTTTGGCCTCTCCATTGCCTCGTTATAGTTTTTTGTACTTTTGTTAATAAATTTGCCGATTATACGCATGCGTATACGTGTACTATACACCCATACGCATGTATTTTCAATAGTATTTTAGTTTGTTGCGCATGCCTCAATGAGAAAGGAAGAACCAAACACGAAATAACCCTTTAAAAACATTTTAAAGATGTTAATGTAAGTCCCCAATAAAAGCATGTCTCACATTCCATTTTCCATATGGCAACACCAACATTCCTAAGGTTGTTGCTTCTTCAGTCCCAACAAGCATTTCCTGGGACAACCGACACAAAGCATTTCATGGAACACAAGATTTTGTTTTAATTCATTCTTCTCTGTTTCTTCCTCTCCCTCCCATCA
Organism: Pyrus x bretschneideri; assembly: GCF_019419815.1. Classification (NCBI taxonomy): domain Eukaryota; kingdom Viridiplantae; phylum Streptophyta; class Magnoliopsida; order Rosales; family Rosaceae; genus Pyrus; species Pyrus x bretschneideri. The sequence goes on from NW_025999546.1 coordinate 5,974,083, forward strand.
CCGTTCTTCATCCATCACTTTTCTCATATATATACTTCCTATATCTCAAGCAAAAATCTGAAAAAATTAACACTGAACAAAATTGTCATCAAATGGTAACTATTTAAGTTGTTTTCACTTCCAATATTTTGTTTTCATTCACTCTTCTTTATTTCTTCCCCTTCCTTCCACCACCTTTCTTACTTTTCCTCATATCTCAAGTGCAAAAAGTAAAATTAAAAACTAAAAACTAAATAGCTATCAAACAGACGCTTCAATTGCCACATAAGTACTCAGTTAACAACAAGCAATTGCTGACAAAAACAGCTAAGATTGCGATGAGTTACCAACTTACATCCTTCTTTTAAAGGCCGAGAACATGATAGTTCAAATTTGTTGCATGATCATCTAAATTTAGAGACATGGGTAAGATTGCAAAATAACTAGAACCTCCTATTCATTAATGTATCAGCACCTTGTGGCTTTCTCCAGCCACCTTCAGCAGTCCTCTCAAATATGCGTGGCTGCTTCATGGGAAAGGTTTCTCTCCAATCTGGGTGTTTAATTAGGTAGTCCCATTGCCTGAATCAAGATTACCAAATTTAGTTAAAGCAATATCCCGAAATTAACATTATTCTATGGGATGAACATCATCCTATTTCTAGGAATTGCAACATAGACAAGTCTTGACTGATAGATTATGATTACACGAGCCAGAAACAAGAAAAACTTCAATGCATCTACTTGTGATCAACTTGCTGTGCAGTTCCTGTCAATCTTTTATTCTTTCTTCTTTTATCATGCGGAAATATCCTCTTTTCTTTCTTTATATTCAAATTCTTTTTCTGCGTGTGTGTGATCACTAAGAACTTTAAGATGGGTCTACTTTCGATTGTGCATACCTTCTCATATTCTCCACAAAATCTGGGTTCTCAGCAG